>NC_139221.1:304349798-304729676 GCF_055691185.1 Crinia signifera | reverse complement strand
TGCCCCCTCCCACGCTTTGTGGACCCCCGCCCTCTCCCGCGATTCGCCGACACCTGCGCCCCCTCCCTCCCTTGATTCACGGCACCCCCCGCGCCCCTCCCGCAATTCACTGCACCCCTAAGCCCCTCTTTAGTCCCCCGTATACTCACACATCCCTATCACTACCCAGCTTCCTGCTCTCTGCTCTCCTGAACCGTAACTTCCACCACTGGGGAGTCGCAGACACTGTTTGCCCACATGCCCCTATCATGCCTCATAGCCCAGGCTCCTGCTCTCATGCACCCGAACTCCCACCCAGTAGGAGGAGACACTGACTAAGGGCACCATCCTGTACTCCTGTACTGCCACGCTGGACCCTCACCCACTGGCAGAAGCTGCACAGTATCTCCCGCCCTCCTCTTTAATCCCTTATGCCCACACACCCTATCACTACCCAGCTTCCTGTTTTCCTGTGTCGTGACCTCCGCCAGTGGGGAGCCGCTGACTCAGAAACACCCTACTATACTATTGCACACACACACCTAAACAACATGCACACACAGCCCCCCCACCCACAAATGTCACTGAACCATCCACACTATCAATGTACATCTTACTCTGTAACCGCTTTTTAATTAAACAAAACAATACACACCCCCTTCCACATCATATGCTCTCTATTTAACACATTTCACCTATAACTCAAGTTGCAATACAGGCATCTTTCATACAATTCTAACCATCTTTCTCATATACAAATGTTCACAAATTAAGGGTGCGCAGGGCGCCCGTAGGGCGCGATGAATCACCTAGTTATGTATATGGGCACTACTCTGTACATTATACAAGTGGGCTACTCTGGGCATTATGTGTATGAGGCACTATGGGCATTATGTGTAAGTGTTACTACTTTGTGCATTATGTGTATGGAGCACTACTCTGGGCATTGTGACAGCGCAACTACGCATTGTGTAAGGGGGCGCTTCTCTGGACATTATGGGAGTTTTTCTGGTTCACTCGCAAAGGCAAATATGGACAAACTGATATCTATATTGCAGTGTAAAAATAAAGCAGCCAGCATTTACCCTGCACAGAAACAATATAACACCCAAATCTAACTCTCTCTGCACATGTTACATCTGCCCCACCTGCAATGCACATTGTTTTGTCCATTAGACAGTGAATTTGCCTATGCGAGTGAACCAGAATAACCCTCTATGTGTAACCTACACTACTCTGGTCATTATGTGTAAGCGGCAGGGCTGTGGAGTCGGAGTTGAGGAGTCGGAGTCGGAGCAAATTTCGAGTACCTGGAGTCGGCAAACAATGCACCGACTCCAACTCGACTCCGAAAATTATAATTAATGACTTCTCTACTGTAAGAATAAAGACCAATGCATGCAGTGCCTCACGTAACCGCAAAACGAACATGTAAAGTGACCATGAAAAAGCATGCTTTTCATGTGCTTCACTATATGGCACGCAACGCACAATTCAGAGCACCAATACTTATAAATGTATTCTCCCTTGTATTTACAACTTATTTCAAACGTTCAATAAGGTTTTCAATACCTCGAAAAATTCATTCAACCAAGCTCTCCCACCATACGCACAACATCTGTTTACGCGATGAAGATCTTGTTTCATGCGTGGGGTCATTTGTTAACCTTGGCTAAGCCATTCCTTACGCTGGTTCATATTGATGTACAGGCACCATTTTTCGTCACCGGTAACGATTCGGTAAAGAAATCGTTCCTTGTGTCCGTGAATTGAACGGTGATGAGCAAGCAAACCAGCGGACAAACATTGTGTTTGTCCTTTGCTTAAACTGTTCAATACAGTAGACTATTGGCTTCCCAGTCTCTAGTTTCTGTAGTAATAATATGTATGTTTCCTTTCTTTCCTTCAAGGATGTATCAAATACATTCGCATATTAATACAGAGGAGTCGGAGTCGAGGAGTCGGGGTCAGCCGTATGAGGAGTCGGGGTCGGAGTCGGGCCATTTATCTACCGACTCCACAGCCCTGGTAAGCGGCATTATGTATAAGCAGCATTACTGTGGGCATTATATGTAAAAGGCACTATTACTGTTGGCATTATATATATTAGGGGCACTACTGTGTGTAAAGGAAACTAGTGTGTGGTGTGATGTGAATCTGTGACACTACATGCAGTGTAATTTGAATAAGATTGTCCTGATGTGTGCCATAATTTGTAAAACACTCCATATGAGAACATACCCCTTTTTTTTTTATCATGCGAGCCTCAACCATACACTGTCTCTATTATAAGGTATGGGAGGGTGCAAATTTATAGTTTGCAGGAGGGCGCCCAACACCCTTGCACCGGCCCTGAGTACAGATGGGGCAGGTCCCATCTTGGCAGGGGATGGCGCTGGCGTCGCCAGCCGCCATCCCCCGCCAGCGCCATGGTGATGGTGAGAAGGGGACGCGCGCGCACGAGAGGCGCGTGCGCACGAGAGGCGCGCGCGTCCCCTTCCGACGGCGCTTCCATCTGTTCCCCCGGGTCCCCGCTGGCTTGCCGGCGGTAACCCGGGGTCCCCGCCGCCTGCCCGCATCCCCCCCCTAACCCCCCCTAACCCTGTCCGTCTCCCTGAGGCGGAGACGGACAGGGTTTCCGTCGCGCTGGCGACGGAGACTGAGACGCACGTGCGCGTGAGACGCACGCGCGTCTGAGTATATTCGCTGGCGAGGCTGCTGAAGGTCGCCAGCGGGGACGTTCTGGTGATCCGCCAGCCAGGATGGGAAGTGCCCCATCTGTAGCTTGTCTCCACTTTTCCCAGAACCAGAGATATCAGCCTTCCAGCAGCTGGTTACTGCTCCAGCTCCACACACCTGGTATGTAGTTTTATATACTCATTGGCAGATTGCTCTGCCTCCTGAACTGTGATCTCCTAGTCCCCAGTAATATTTGGTAGGTGGGATTCTCTAGTTTATCATTCCATTAAAATCTAAGAAATCTATTTCCGGGAACTAAAGATCTCTGCAGTCAAGCAAGCTGTCCTCCCACCAGAAAATTATGAATAATAAGCCCACTCCACTATACACCCCTCCTCTGCACCCTTCCACCCTGGAAGTTATGTATCAGGGCCCCTTCATTCAGCCAAATGCCCCCTTCTCCCACCCCATCTCCCACCATCTGTGCAGTAAAGGGGTAATTAGTGGAAATTACTGATACAAGCCCTACATGCTGAGCGGTTGATATAATACCCCCTACCACCTGCGGGACATCAAAGCTTCCCCCACCCCTACCGCTGGAGGATCAGTAGGTGCACCAATACATTGTTATGCCCAGGGGTCTACACTGCTGTTGACGCCCCTGTATATATATATATATATATATGTGTGTGTGTGTGTATATATATATATATATATATATACAGGGCCAGGCGAGTCGGGGTGGGGGCGCCCCGGTGCCGGGGGGGGGGGGGGTGGTGGTGGTACCTGTCGTTTGGCGCTGTCTATTTCAATCTGGCGGCGGAGGCAGCGGGGGTCCCTGCAGTCCATTAAAAATCACGAGCGCTATCCGCCGGGCTATGCGGAAGCGCTTCTAGTGTGAAAACACTGGCAGCACGCTGATTGGCTGAGATCAGCGTGCACCGTGCTGCCAGAGTTTTCACACTAGAAGCGCTTCCGCATAGCCCGGCGGATAGCGCTCGTGATTTTTAATGGACTGCTGGGACCCCCGCTGCCTCCGCCGCCAGATTTAAATAGACAGCGCCATAGGACAGGTACCCGGGCGGCACAAAATGCCACCCTCCAGTGGCCGGCGCCCTAGGCAAATGCCTAGATTTGCCTAGTGGTGGCGCCGGCCCTGTATATATATACAAACAGTTATCTCCCTTAGTATCAGGAAAGAAAAGAACCAGCACACGCAATAGGTCAAAAACAAAAGTGTATTAGAGGTACATTACAGTTTAGTTGAACGAAGGTACACAGCGGCTGACCCGACAGCCGTTTCAACTGGCAACCAGCCAGTTTTCCTCAGGGGTACAATAAGCATAGAACGTGTGCAGGTTTAAATACCTGTGTAAAAGGCGCCAAGACCTCCTCCGTGTCAGGTAAGGGTGCGCTGTCACTCAGCACCACTGATGCTGCTGCGCGCGGCTAACTGGGAGTGTGGAGGGAGTGTCATAGGGAATCCCCTGTGGGACCAATCAACACGTCCTGCGCTCGTAGCGCTGTGACACCCAGTGTAATGGAGTGAATGTGTCATGTGAAAAATCAAAAAACGGGGGTGAAGGGGTGGGTTGCAGCAGATTAAGAATGATGGATAGAAAGCCTGGACATTGTAACAATATTGTGGATGGACTATGGGCTTAGGTAGCAGTCTGCTAGAACGTATAAAGAAGTGTGCCAGATGTTAGGGAAAATATGGCAATGTGTCTGATGTACCAAACAATTATGGTCGGCCAATCGGGGTGTGCATATCACTGTCAAGTGACACATCTGTTCGCTATAAGATAAAGTGAACACAGGACCATATATAACAGAGGCACACGGCGGTGCAACACAAATAGGATGCACACGGCGGTGCTGGTTAACTGGTCGACACATTGGCTGCGTCAGCAGTGGAATTGTAGCACAGTGGGTATATTAACAATAGCGTGCACACGGCGGTGCGATCGACATAGCATCAACATGTCGATATAACACTAATATTGACCGTGGGAAACAAACAAAATTAGATTCACTTAGGAATCGTATGTGGGTCAGACCACCCATTGTTGGTCAGGAGAATGTATATCAGTAATGCACTGAGGCATTGTACGTGTGTGAGGCTGTGTTTTATCTCTGTGTGGCGCACTAGTTGGTAGTACACTTAGGCACTGTACGTGCGTGGCAAAACCAACAGTTAAATAAAGCAGCCCAGTTTAAAATCCTCATTCAGTCCTAGGGGTGCTAGGCAATGCAGTCTGTGGATCCATCTTAGTTCGCGCTGCAGCAGGAGTTTATCCCTATCACCTCCCCTTGTGAGTGGGGGTATGTGATCGATGAGATAGCATTTAAGTCCTCCAATTCTATGTCCTTTTTCCAAAAAGTGTCTTGCAACCGGCAGAGATCTTAAGTCCAATTCTTTGCTGCTGGGAAGGAGACTTTTTTAAATGGACGATCTGTGTTGACTTAAACGTTCCTTTAGCATGCGTGTTGTTTTACCTACATATATGAGGTTGCAGGGACAGCTGAGAGCATAGACAACATACTTGCTGTTACAATCAAGGCGATGTCGAATTTTGTATTTTTTACCATCTTGCGGGTTAGTGAATTCCTTGCCAGTGACAAGGAAAGGACAGTTCGAGCAACCAGGGCAATTGAATACTCCATTTTTTATGGATAGCCAATTCTTGGTTTGGGGTTTACTGTGTGCAAAGTCTGTGACTACCAACATATCTTTGAGATTCGGTCCTCGGCGATATGCAAATCTTGGTGGTTGTTGTAGAATGCAGGGTAGAGTGGGGTCACTGGCTAGTATGTGCCAGTGTTCTATGATCTTCTTCTTGATGTGACTAGAGGCCACTGTATGCGTACTACAAAAGTTAATCCGCATATTCTCCTCTCCAGGTATTATCTGTTTCGGTTTGAGGAGGTCCTCCCTTTTGAGCAGTGTAATTTTATTCAGTGCATCATCTATGTCATTTTGCGCATACCCTCTCTCTCGAGGAATTTCTGTCAATGCTTCTGGTAAAAGCTGTGGATTTGAATTTATTCTGCATACTCTCACCATTTGTGAGTATGGTAAGCCTCTTTTCAGGGCAGTCGGATGGTAGCGTGAAGCAAGGTGTTTTTGTCGGTGGCTTTGGTGTAGATCTTGGTAGTTATTCGTCGGTTTTCGAGTAGCACTGTGACATCCAAGAAGTTAATTAATGTTCTGCTCAGGTTCATGGTGAACCTGATTGTGCCTTGTAGGGAATTGAGGTGGTCTACAAACGCTAACAGCGTTTGTTCTCCACCTGTCCACATTATGAACAGGTCATCTATATACCTTACATAAAGGTAGATGTACTTGTTGAATTGTGGGTTGTCATAGATGTGATCCTGTTCATATGTCGCCATATAGAGATTGGCGTACGCCGGGGCCATATTCGACCCCATCGCAGTCCCGCGGCGTTGCAGATAGAATCGATTCTGGAATAAGAAGTAGTTCTTGTTTAAAATCACTTCCATGAGTAGTGCTAAATATTCGACCGGAGGTCCAATGTAATGGCAGCTGTTAGTAGCAGCTTCTTTGCTTGCTTTGATCCCTTCAGAGTGGGGGATATTGGTATAAAGACTCGAGACGTCTAGAGTGGCTATAATGAGATCAGCTGGTAGATCTGTCAGAGCGTTGAGTTTTCTTAAGAAATCGGTGGTGTCTTCAATGAAACTTGCAGTTTGTCGGAGAACTGGCTGTAGGAAAAAATCAACAAGTTGGGATAGTGGCTGACACAGGGACCATCTAGCCGATATTATTGGTCGTCCCGGGGGAGCAGAGAGGGATTTATGCACTTTAGGCAAAGTGTAAAGGATTGGGATTTTAGGGCTATTTTGCGTGAGAAATTCCGCAGTTTCCTTATTTATGTAGCGGTTAGCTATGCCCAATTGTATGATCCCATCGATCTCCTTCTTGTATCTCCATGTCGGGTCTCGATCTAGGGGCAGATAGCAGTCTGCCTGTGCCAGCTGGTTAAGTGCTTCCTTGACATAGTAGTCATAATTAAGTAGTATGATTCCACCTCCCTTGTCTGCGGCTCGTATAACAAGGTCTTTGTCATTTTTCAGGGATGTGATGGCATCCTGTTCATCTTTGGTAAGGTTGTAGTAAGAGATTTTTTGTCGTTCAATGAATGGACAGGTATCCCGTTTGAGCAATCGCATGAAAGTGTTCACAGAGGGGTTCAGAGTAGGAGGGTCGAAAGTACTGGGTTTTTTCAAAGTAATGGCTGTGGTAGTTGGTGTCTGTGGCATGGGGTTCCTTTGGAAAAAATCCCTCAGCCTCAACTGTCGCCCAAGTTTGAACATGTCAACCTGCCAATCAAAAGGGTCTTGAATCAGTGTAGGGACAAACGATAGTCCTCTCCCAAGTAAAGACTCCTCAGCAGTGGTCAGGCAATGATTCGAGAGATTGAACACTACTGATTTTGGGGGTTCCTGGGTCCCCGCTTTTTTTCTCTTTCGCCCACCTCTACGGGTGGGTATAGAGGGTTTTTTGGCGGTTTCCGTTGTCTTTGGGACCGTGCCAAGTATTGTGTCCCCTGGGATGTTGCTGGTGAGTCCGAGTCACTTGCTGAGGTCTGGTTTGGGCTGTCAATGTCGGTAAACTGAGCCGTGGGTCTTCTGCCCCCTCCTCTCCTGAATTGTGGGCGGAACCGTCTTGGTTCAATTCTTGAGTACCATGGATACACTTTGTTTTCTTTATAATCAAGTTTTACCTGTTTATATTTAGTTTTTTTAAACTTGAGGAGATTATCCTTGAATTTCTCTAGATCTTGGTTTAATTTCTGCAGGAGGTCGCAATCAGGCTGTAACAAAGCCTGATAAGGTTCTGCAAGCTTCAGTTCTGCAATTTCTCCTTTGATGTTTGCGAGGTCCAGACCGGTCTGCTCAATTACAAGGAGCATAAGGTCTTGGGAGCATTTATTGAGTATGTTACACCACTTGGTGCAGAACTCATTGCTGTGCCTCCCAAGTGTTGGCTGGTTGCGCAGTCTGAATCCTCTGGGTATTAATTGTTCTTTGTAGTATTGCGAGAGTGTAAGCCCGTGTAAATGCAATTCGATTTCTCTTCTGCTGAGCTTCAGCAGGTCCTGGTAAGCTTCCTCTGGGCTGTCCTTGTTGAAGGCTAGGGACTCAGTGTCCGCAAAGAGGATTCTGTCCTTGTCTTCATCAGTAAATTGTAGAGATGAGGTAATGTCTGCTCCAGTGGAAATGGACATTTGGATAGTGTAACGATCAGATCAGGTGATCGATCAAATTAACGTATGCCTCCTGTTATGATTATCTGTTCCATCAATGTATGTCTGGTATGTTTGGTAAAATCATGCCGCCTGTGATTATTATGTGGGAGATCAGAACATGTCATGTATTATGTGTGTGGACTATTGGTGACCCAGGGAGTGTAGCCATCTGTGGACTCCTCTGGAGTCAGGATGTAAGATAAGATCTGAGACCCCTCATAAACCAGATTGGGGGGGAGAGCAATAGTGTCCAGCCAACCGGCCAAAGTGGCTCTGGCCCTGCACTAAATTACCTCCTATCACTTGAGGAATGTATAAAATCTACTTCAAAGCAGGGACAAATTCTTTATGGGAAAGATCCTATATCTGGGGACCTTCACTAGGCTCAGCAAGGGAATGGTTAAAAATCCCAAGGGTGGGAGGGATGAGGGAGTCTTCAAGGTATAACTAAGACCCTTCTCCCTATAGTCAGTGTCACTACCTGGGGGTCTAGCAAACAGGCTGTAGGCGACGAGAGATTTCTTGTGGAGAACCCCCCCACGTCAGGATCTGTATTTAAGTGTAAGATAGGTTCTGTCATTTTTTTCCTTTTATTTTATTTCTGAAATTGCATTTAAAACTCGTGTGTACTTTTAAAATCATTGTAAAATCTTGTAACTATTTTCTAAAGCTCTGTAGTATTTCTAGGAATAAATGATACATATTCTCAGTCCTGGTTCTGTGTTCTTAAGACTCATTAGCCTCAGAAGAGAACGCTCCAGCGTGTTACCATTTATATATTGTATTGTGCGGTCAGGTGCGAGCCAAGCCGCCCCTTGCACAGTTTCAAGCGCTAAAATCAGGTTTTGGCTGGTGGCAGTGTACCTCAAGGAAAGGACCCGAGTGTCCTAAGTGAACCCCAGTCACGGCCGGAGCTGCTCAGATTGACGTATCGGAGCAGGCGACCGGTGGGTCTGTGACATTTGGCGGCAAGCGGTGGGGTGGAGAATTCATTTTTCTCTTTAAGAACTTAAGTGAGTGTGGGTAGAATTTTGTGAGAAATACCCACATCACCAGAATCAGAACTCAGAGCTTTACTATAGTTTTAAAAGTCACACAGTGGATGCAATTTCTGTTCCCTCCCTTCTCTTGTTTTTCTTTCCTATCATTTTATTTGACAAGTGTGAGACTCCGGATGGCTGATTACCAGCAGATGAGGAGAGATGACCTGGCGGTCGTGTGTGTGCAGAGGAATATCCCTTGGTCTGGCCAGAGTAGAAAACGTATGATTCAGGCACTAGTGGATGCCGATCGGACTCTAGCTGCTGGAGGAAACCAGTCCATGGACAATCCTACCCCAGGGGCTCAGTCAGCACTGGACAGTACAAACGATTCCGCGCCAGGGTCAAACACTTCTGCTGGACCCAGCAAGTCTACACTGCAGAGCGACCTTCTAGCTGCTAGCAGGCAATTGAAGAATGTGAACCCCGTATTCGCTTTGCAGCTGGTGCAGTTCTGCCAAGCCATTGTCGACAGAGAGGCTGCGGAGCGCAAAGCCGTACGAGAGGCTGAGGAGCGCAAAGCCGTACGAGAGGCTGAGGAGCGCAAAGCCATACGAGAGGCTGAGAAGCGCAAAGCCGTACGAGAGGCTGAGGCTGCAGAGCGTCAGGCTGAGCGTGAGCGCCAGTTGGTGCTGGGGAGGCTCAGAGGCCTGATCGCTGTTGGTAAACCAGTGGAGAATGATACAGAGCATCATGATGGCGAGCCTTTACGTGAGACTTTATCTGCCGTGGCTACTGAGTTAGCAGGAGATGGGCTTCGTACTGAACTTTTACTGTCTGCGGAAGTAAATAATGTGTTGGATCATGATGTGGACTCTGTTATCAATCATGGGGAGCCTAACAAGGGACAGAGGTCCCAAATCACCGCTGACGCGAATTTCACCGGACCGCGTCATGCACAGTTCCCTGTCTTGGAAGCAGACAGAGGAAGCCAAGTGAGTGTCAGCTTGGTTGTGAGTAATGAGCTGGCCCTGGACACTACAGCCGATGCTCAGAGAGTTGACATCTCTGCTAGCACCAGGGAGACTGTAGGATGTGTGGCAGTCAGGGAGACTGCAGAGTACCAATCCCCTACAGCACCAGAAGAGCCCAGTGAGTATTCTGACCCATATGGTGATGATTATCCGTTTAGGCTTATGAGCCCAGAAGAACTCACTACAGAATGTCAGCTGCAAGGTATCTCCTGCCCCAACAATTCCCGCTGGGAGATGATGAAGCGGCTCACCCATGCACGAAATGATGAGCGCAATGTTTTCGGCATGTATCGCGGTGAGTTTCTAACCTGGGGTCCCGATGCGACTCCTTGGTTGCTGCTGAGAGACCTGACGGACTGTTTTGAAATAGCGCAGCAATATGCGTATGATTGTAAAAAGCTTGATACTCCATGGTGGAAAGAGCAGTGCCGCTGGGCAGATGCTGAAAGGAATCGCCTGGAACAGCTTCTATCACCAGCTATGGAACCAACGACACAGCCTACCGGGGTTTCCCTCATGGACATGGTACCCAGGCCTGCTACAATCGGTGTGGAACCTGTTCCAGAGACCTCACATCACAAGGCCCAGTTTAAACTGCTGGAAGATGTGAGCAGCATGTTCCCACCCGTTGCTCCAGATTTGTTGCCGGAAGCGGCTGACTGCATAGTGAAAGTATGCAGGGAAGAGACTATGTCGGAAATAGGAATGGGACTTTCTGACTGTATGCACACAAGTATGTGTGGGACTACTGATGTGGGACTTTTATTAACTCCACACATATCTGTCAATGTCGCTAACCCTTCTGAACCATATGATGCATCTCAGGTAGTATGTAACCATGCTGAGCATTGCAATGTTGTTATTTTGTGTGAAGCCCCTGGGATGATCTGTGATAGTGCCGTACCTTCGGTGGAGGGTGAGTTAGAGACAGGTATAGTGGGTAATCCTTGCCAGTTTGTGGGGTTAAATGAATGCCCTAATCTAGTTGGGAATGAGACACCCTCACTCATCAGTGGTAGGAGTGCTGCTGGTGATGTCATTAAGGTTGCTGTGCTAGAAGTTAACCCTGTTCCTCCAGTGATGTCTGGTTGTGACATGGGTCCAGGGGACGCTAACTGCACAAATGGGACAGATCTGAGTTGGTTGCAGGCAGCGCATGTACCTGCCAATAAGTTAGTGGTGACCACATGCTCAGATAACCCCATTCCGGCTCAGAGACAATGGGACCCAGATATAGCGGGTTTGCCATGGTGCAATTGTAAGCCAGCAGGATGGGTCCCATGTGTTGTGGAAGATGCACAGGCTAATTTGCAGGTATTGCAGGATGTCTCCCCAGGTTATGATATTGATGTTACTGTTGATAATGTGATGTCTTGCGCTACTGTGGGAAATGTGGTACCAGGTATAATAAGTGACCCGGTGGGTCCTGTGTGCACTGTGGAACTGTCAGATGGGGAGAGAGTGTCCCTTACTGCAGCTCTCCCCCCAAACCCCCCTCCTTACTGTAGCCACACAAGAACAGATACAGGAACACAGCAGGGGTTCCCTCCAGACACTTAGAATCCTCCAGAGAGTGCATTTTTCCAGCATCACTGGATAACGGATGCCTCTCCTGAGAACCTCAGTGGCACCACCCCAGCCACAGAACCTGCGGGTCTGGGAGGGAAGGTCAGGCTCAGGAAGGTGTCCTGGACTGCCATGGAAAGCTTGGCTTTCCACGCAGAACTGAGAATCAACCCTGCACAGGCTGCCCCATACCTGGGAAGTGGGAAAGATACCCCTGGGTACAGTGAGAGGGTTGTTTCAGGAATAGAGCCAGTGGCTAGTAGGGAAGCTGCTGTGTGTAACCAGAAGGGTGGGAGGGCCCGCGAAGCACAGGTAAACTCAGCTCTTAACCTCAGAAAGGCTGAGCTTGGATGTTCCCAAGACAGGGGACAATGACCTGCTGGTATTCCCCCTTGCAGAAACGTGCCCCCCTTCACAATTCACACACACAGACACAGAGGGCGAATCTCCTCACAAAAGGATGAGGTGTGAGGTGTTGAGTGAGTGGACCTTCCCCCCAGTGAAGGGGAGGGGGGGGTCAGTCAGCTCAGGAGAGGTTCTGGGAAGACATGTTTAAGTCTGTATATAGTGCTGGGAGAATGCCCCACACCTGTGGTATAGTTAAACGTGCCGAGTTACGAGTCCCAGGGGGATGGCCATTTGGGGTGTGGCGGAATGGTCTGGTACTGATCTCAGTGAGTAAGGCCAAACTGCCAGCTGCAGGGGAGAATCCGTGTCCAGGAGTCCGACGCACAGCTGTGGTGGGCTGTGTCAATACCAGCCGGGAAGGGCACAGCTCCCACTATATCAGTGTGCTCACAGACTATGGGTTCGAGGACACCTGTGTGCTTTTAGTTTGCAATCTCCTGCGAGAGGGACAGGGACTATGCCCATTGCCCACCCTAGCCACGGCTATGGCGTCAGGTGGTGCCATGACAGACGTCAAGTATAGGGAAGTGTTAGTACAGATCCCGCAGAATCAGTGGCAGTCTGTCTCAGCACAGAGACCACTGCTACCTGTCCAGGTGATGTAGATAATAGCGCACTGATGAGACGGTGACGTGGGTCACCGCCTCTGTGCGCCATTTTAAAAGGGGGAGGTGTAACGATCAGATCAGGTGATCGATCAAATTAACGTATGCCTCCTGTTATGATTATCTGTTCCATCAATGTATGTCTGGTATGTTTGGTAAAATCATGCCGCCTGTGATTATTATGTGGGAGATCAGAACATGCCATGTATTATGTGTGTGGACTATTGGTGACCCAGGGAGTGTAGCCATCTGTGGACTCCTCTGGAGTCAGGATGTAAGATAAGATCTGAGACCCCTCATAAACCAGATTGGGGGGGAGAGCAATAGTGTCCAGCCAACCCGCCAAAGTGGCTCTGGCCCTGCACTAAATTACCTCCTATCACTTGAGGAATGTATAAAATCTACTTCAAAGCAGGGACAAATTCTTTATGGGAAAGATCCTATATCTGGGGACCTTCACTAGGCTCAGCAAGGGAATGGTTAAAAATCCCAAGGGTGGGAGGGATGAGGGAGTCTTCAAGGTATAACTAAGACCCTTCTCCCTATAGTCAGTGTCACTACCTGGGGGTCTAGCAAACAGGCTGTAGGCGACGAGAGATTTCTTGTGGAGAACCCCCACGTCAGGATCTGTATTTAAGTGTAAGATAGGTTCTGTCATTTTTTTCCTTTTATTTTATTTCTGAAATTGCATTTAAAACTCGTGTGTACTTTTAAAATCATTGTAAAATCTTGTAACTATTTTCTAAAGCTCTGTAGTATTTCTAGGAATAAATGATACATATTCTCAGTCCTGGTTCTGTGTTCTTAAGACTCATTAGCCTCAGAAGAGAACGCTCCAGCGTGTTACCATTTATATATTGTATTGTGCGGTCAGGTGCGAGCCAAGCCGCCGCTTGCGCAGTTTCAAGCGCTAAAATCAGGTTTTGGCTGGTGGCAGTGTACCTCAAGGAAAGGACCCGAGTGTCCTAAGTGAACCCCAGTCACGGCCGGAGCTGCTCAGATTGACGTATCGGAGCAGGCGACCGGTGGGTCCGTGACAGATAGGTTTTTAGATTTTCACACACATTAAATCCACTAACACCAAGTGAATAAAAAAAGTTGAATGAAAGAAAAAAACGCAAAAAAAATATATTTACAGTCAATAATGGTGTGCACAGAAGGATCCTGTGGGAAATCCTGCTGTCTGCACTGTTACTTTCTGGTGCTCAACCTTCATAGAGTGATACATTTTTGTGATAGATTTTTTGTCGTTCAATGAATGGACAGGTATCCCGTTTGAGCAATCGCATGAAAGTGTTCACAGAGGGGTTCAGAGTAGGAGGGTCGAAAGTACTGGGTTTTTTCAAAGTAATAGCTGTGGTAGTTGGTGTCTGTGGCATGGGGTTCCTTTGGAAAAAATCCCTCAGCCTCAACTGTCGCCCAAGTTTGAACATGTCAACCTGCCAATCAAAAGGGTCTTGAATCAGTGTAGGGACAAACGATAGTCCTCTTCCAAGTAAAGACTCCTCAGCAGTGGTCAGGCAATGATTCGAGAGATTGAACACTACTGATTTTGGGGGTTCCTGGGTCCCCCTTTTTTTCTCTTTCGCCCACCTCTACGGGTGGGTATAGAGGGTTTTTTGGCGGTTTCCGTTGTCTTTGGGACCGTGCCAAGTATTGTGTCCCCTGGGATGTTGCTGGTGCGTCCGAGTCACTTGCTGAGGTCTGGTTCGGGCTGTCAATGTCAGTAAACTGAGCTGTGGGTCTTCTGCCCCCTCCTCTCCTGAATTGTGGGCGGAACCGTCTTGGTTCAATTCTTGAGTACACGTTCTATGCTTATTGTACCCCTGAGGAAAACTGGCTGGTTGTCAGTTGAAACGGCTGTCGGGTCAGCCGCTGTGTACCTTCGTTCAACTAAACTGTAATGTACCTCTAATACACTTTTGTTTTTGACCTATTGCGTGTGCTGGTTCTTTTCTTTCCTGATACTAAGGGAGATAACTGTTTGCATCTATTGTCTTATGAACCTTGCACCGCAACTCTGATAACCATCTCAAACTGGGTGCCACCTTGCTCCAACTAATATATATCTCTTATATATTTGGCTACATCTGTCACTCAAAGTGTGTCTGGAGCTATAACGCTGGGTGGAGCCTCTGACTCACATGACTGACTCACATGACAGAGAACCAGCCCAGTGAGCCCACAGACAGTGCCAGACACCCTCTGCCTCTCCATGTTACACAGCAAAGACACAGCTACTCACCAGACACACCAGGTGAGCGCCCCACACCTCCATACCTCCCAACATGACCCTCTCCAGGAGGGACAGAATGCTCTGTTTGTGGACTTCCATCTTAATTTATGATTGTCATCACCTGTCATTTTAAACAGGGTAATTGATAAGAAAGGTGTTTAAGCACAGGTGATGGTAATCCATAAATTAAGAAGAAAGTCCAGAAACAGAGCAATGTGTCCCTCCTGGAGAGGGTCATGTTGGGTATGCGACTCCCTGACTCCCCCCCCCCCCATTCACGGCATCCCCACGATTAAATGGCACATGTAAAACACTGTCATGGCTATGGTCGACAATGAAAAAGGTTGACAAGATTTATTTTTCACTTCTTCAATGTTTTCATATTCATTCTCCATGTGTCGACATGGACACCAATGAAGTGCCACACTTATGTCAACATTTACATGTGTTGACCTTCTGTGTTGATTTTTTCTTGTGGCGATTCGCGGCACCCCCTGCGACCCCCCTCCCGCGATTTGCAGCACACCCCCCGCAATTCGCAACACCCCCGGTGACTCCCGTGATTCGCGGCCCCACCCCGTGACACCCACCCTCCTGCAATTCGCAGCACCCCGCGACCCCCCCTCCCACGATTCGTGCCAACCCCCCGGGCCCCCCCTCCCGCGGTTCACGGTGCCCCCCATGACCCCCCGCCCCTGCTACCCACCCTCCCGTGATTCACTGCAACCCCCTGCGCCCCCCCATCCCACGATTCGCGGCACCCACACCCCCCCCCCCCCGACCCCCCCTCCCGCAATTCACGGCATCCACCCACGACCCCTCCTCCCGTGGTTCGCGGACACCCCTCACCTCCTCCCTCCCCCCCCCCACCCCCGCGCGTGATTCACGGCAACCCCAGGATTAAATGGCACATGCAAAACACTGGCATGGCTATGGTCGACAATGAAAAAGGTTGACATGAGTTTTTGTAGATTTATTTTTCTTTTTTTGAATGTTTTCATATTCATTCTCATGTGTCGACATGGACACCGATGAAGTGCCACACTTATGTCAACATTTACATGTGTTGAACTTTCTGTGTTGATTTTTTCTTGTAG
Source organism: Crinia signifera (assembly GCF_055691185.1). Classification (NCBI taxonomy): domain Eukaryota; kingdom Metazoa; phylum Chordata; class Amphibia; order Anura; family Myobatrachidae; genus Crinia; species Crinia signifera. Next base: position 304,713,816 of record NC_139221.1, on the reverse strand, counting down.
CAATTTTTTTCCAGTGACAACTATGAACTATGTGCACGTCAACCTACACATCATCAACCAATTCTTTGTATAATATATAACACCTGTTCTGTTTTACTGTAGATGTTTTAAGTCAGACCTTTTACTGCTACTATTACTTTTATGTAAATGCATTCTGAATGACAGCAACATCCTACCATCCTTCTACAAGAATATATAACCAACTAGGTGATTCATCGCGCCCCGTGCCCCCCCCCCCTCCCGCAATTCACGGACCCCCCGCGCACCCCCCTCCCGCGATTCGCAACCCCCCCTCGCGCAATTCACGCCCCCTCCCACGCTTTGTGGACCCCCGCCCTCTCCCGCGATTCGCCGACACCTGCGCCCCCTCCCTCCCTTGATTCACGGCACCCCCCGTGCCCCTCCCGCAATTCACTGCACCCCTAAACCCCTTTTTAGTCCCCCGTATACTCACACATCCCTATCACTACCCAGCTTCCTGCTCTCCTGAACCGTAACTTCCACCACTGGGGAGTCGCTGACGCTGTTTTGCCCACATGCCCCTATCATGCCTCATAGCCCAGCCTCCTGCTCTCATGCACCCGAACTCCCACCCAGTAGGAGGAGACACTGACTAAGGGCCACCATCCTGTACTCCTGTACTGCCACGCTGGACCCTCACCCACTGGCAGAAGCTGCACAGTATCTCCCACCCTCCTCTTTAGTCCCCCTTATGCCCACACACCCCTATCACTACCCAGCCTCCTGTTTTCCTGTGTCATGACCTCCGCCAGTGGGGAGCCGCTGACTCAGAAACACCCTACTATACTATTGCACACACACACCTAAACAACATGCACACACAGCCCCCCCCCACCCACAAATGTCACTGTACCATCCACACTATCAATGTACATCTTACTCTGTAACCGCTTTTTAATTAAACAAAACAATACACACCCCCTTCCACATCATATGCTCTCTATTTAACACATTTCACCTATAACTCAAGTTGCAATACAGGCATCTTTCATACAATTCTAACCATCTTTCTCATATACAAATGTTCACAAATTAAGGGGACGCAGCCCCTTACGACGGTGTGAAGAGCGCCCGTAGGGCGCGATGAATCACCTAGTATATATATATATATATATATATATATATAATTATTACTTATATACATTTGGTCTATCCATAATACTTTAACTGACCCGGCATATACTGGGTCACCTAAGTGTCCATCTCCGTGCTTTGCTCTGCCCCTCTGGAAACCCCCTTCTGAAAATCCTGCGTTTGCCCCTGCCTAACCTTCCCTTACCACAGCCCTAACCTTAACCTTCCTCTCCTCACAGCCTAACCCTCTATCCCAGTAGCATAACCCTTACCTTCCCCATAACCTAACCTTAACCTTTCCTTACCACAGCCCTAACCTTAACCTTCCTCTCCTCACAGCCTAACCCTCCATCCCAGTAGCATAACCCTTATCTTCCCCATAACCTAACCTTAACCTTCCCTTTCCACAGCCCTAACCTTAACCTTCCTCTCCTCACAGCCTAACCCTCCATCCCAGTAGCATAACCCTTATCTTCCCCATAACCTAACCTTAACCTTTCCTTACCACAGCCTAACCTTAAACTTCCTCTCCTCACAGCCTAACCCTCCATCCCAGTAGCATAACCCTTATCTTCCCCATAACCCAACCTTAACCTTTCCTTACCACAGCCCTAACCTTAACCTTCCTCTCCATACAGCCTTACCCTCCATCCCAGTAGCATAACCCTTACCTTCCTCATAACCTAACCTTAACCTTTCCTTACCACAGCCTAACCTTAAACTTCCTCTCCTCACAGCCTAACCCTCCATCCCAGTAGCATAACCCTTATCTTCCCCATAACCCAACCTTAACCTTCCCTTACCACAGCCTAACCTTAACCTTCCTCTCCGCACAGCCTAACCCTCCATCCCAGCAGCATAACCCTTACCTTTCCTTCCTCTCAACCTAACCCTAACCTTCCCTCACCACAGCCTCACCTTAACCCTCCTCTCCCCGCCACCTAACCCTACGCCACCCTCACCCCCACACTAGTGCCTAAAATAAACCCCTCGACAATATTCTGGCATCGGGACCCTGATGTATTTGGAATTCCAACGCTGGTCTTGTGAGGGCAGTAGTAATTCGGGATACCGGTGTTTGTATACTGAACGTCGGCATCCTGATCACCGGGATGTTAAGCGCATCCCAATTTAGCTTATGGTGACTCTTCCAAAAAAATGGGTCTGAATCCACAGTATCTGCAACACTGGGCACAGACAAGAAACAATGTATGCACTAATATATGTTCATGAATAGAGAAAGCTAAATAGTTCTATATATTATGCGCATTTGAATGTATTAAATTATACAATACCCACACTATACACTCAGAGAGTTTATAGAATTAAACACCTACACCCAATAAGGCTTAACTTTCGCATCACCAACACATGCTGTGTTTCTCCACACACCCACACACACCCACCACAAACACCCGCCCCCACAAACATACACACACATTGCGTAGACTCATCTTGCTCCTCTGCTGCATCACATAAAATGTATGAGATGTTCAATTTCCATTTCTTGATAAATTACGAGCTGCTGGTATTCCCGGCAATATCCCTCCGGCCCTAAACTTTAATTATCTTTTGTATGTTGTGATTGATATATTGCATTTGTTAAAGATGAAAGTTAAAATGTTCAAAAGCTTTTTTTACATCACTGATGGTATTTTTTTTAGGAAGTAAACTCCACTTATTTTCATCTCATTATCTAGCGGGTGGGCTGCTCAACTGCTGGTTATTTAATATACAGAGCACGACTGGGTTTTACTTTGATATGACTAAGCAGAAAAAACCCGATGATACTTTAGAATAAAAATAGTCAGCTGTCCAGCTTCAGTTTTTTTTTATTTAAAAACAAAGTCATCTAAAACAATCACCTAGCAGTGAGTGTCAGCGGCCTGGTCCACATAGTATTACAGGGTGGGGGAATCTGTTCTACTCACACCTACTGTATCAAAAGTACCTTCGTCATCATCATTGGAAGTGCCTCCTAACATTTTTGGTAAAGGGAGGCTCTCCGTGTTGCAGTCCAGTCGAGCAATGGATCTGTCACATATGCAATATAATACCGGATTCTAGGGGCCGCATCAGCTGGACTCCCAAAAAGTTGGTTTGGGCTGACGGAGAGGCAGGGAGTGGCTTCTTTTTGGAAGAGCTGTATCTGCTAATCACAGCTTGGACTGGCTTTCCCAGGGGGAATAGGCAAACAGTGCTACCAATGAGAAGCCATTAGCCCTGCCAGGAAGAACTCACTGCCAGCGGCAGATTTGCTGGGGTTGCTTACTCTATTGTGCATGGGCAAGTCTATAAGAAAATGGCACCATGCTGTTATCTCAAAAATGTCTCCAAAAGAGTCCAAGGCAGCTACCACAGCATTTCAGTTTATTAAAAGGGTGCTCAATGGCCCTTATTCTGATCGGTGCGGATATTCCCGCATTCTTACGGAGCGGTCCGCACGCCACGGTGTTCTGCCGCGTGCGGCCATCGTCCGTAGAAACGCCCACGTGTCCTCCGCATTCGGACGGACTCACTCTTTAAGAACAGGGCGTGTTTACGGACGACATACAAACCATGCGTGTGCGGGAGAAACACTCAGATTCTGCACGGTATTACAGAGTATTACAGAGTATTACAGAGTATGCTCGGGAATACCGCATCCGAACGGGAGCCAAGCGGTGCTACCGCCCGTAAGCGGAGTATTTACGCCAAACAACCCACTATTATGTATCTTCTGCAATACATCACATGACCCACTTATTCAATTACCTATCCTCATAAAAAACTGCTTATTTGGAATTGGAATCAATTAGATGCCAATATATCCTTACAAGCATGCCTAACACATGCATTGCACACATTAACCCTTACAGCAATTGAAGCAGCAATGGTTTCAATTAAAGCACTGACAAGCGTCCTATTAGTGAGTAATGAGTAAAGGAGTAGATTCTATTGGGTTCAGGTGTTAATGGTTGTAGTCATTAGGCGGTCCGTTCGCCTACCGCAGGAACGAGTGGTGTCCGCAAAGCAATAGTGGCCTTTTGGACACCGCACATTTCTTCCCTTTTTGTTCGCGTGCATTCGGAGTGCTATCCGAATGTACGCCCCCCAACATAAGTGTACTCCCCCGTGTCCGCCCATGTTTCCGCCCCGTTTTGCCCACTTTGAAACTACGCCCATGTGTCATTCCGCATGACGCCCATAATACGCCCATATTTCCCGACTGATTGCGGTGAACAGTTTTGTACGGGATTTGGCCGAACAGGTACGGAGTCAAGGCGTGGCACATGCGCGTTGCGTTCTCCACGCATGCGCAGACGCCGTAAAGACGCGATCTGAAAGTATGCGGTAAAGTACGCGTCAATCAGAATAAGGGCCCATGTGGGCACCATACCCCCTGCATCCATTATACAGATGAATCTGGCGGTAACTGCACCATTCAACTGCCCTCATTCCACTATAGGGGATACGGATAACATCATGGCCGTCTATATGCCGGCAGTCAGAATACCGACGCCAGAATCCTGACTTACAGCCGGAAGACCAGCGCCGGGATGCAGACATTCATGGAGATTCCGGCTGCTGGCCTACCGGTTGTATATATATGGGGATGGATAGGCCGCAGGGGGTGGGAGGTTAGGTTTGGCCACTAGGGCGGATCTTAGGGTTATGCTGCGTGGGCAGAGGGGTGGGGTTAGGTTTAGACTGCCAAGGGTTAAGGTAAGGCTGTAAAAGTTCCCTGACCACACTCACAGCGGCCAGCTTTCTTTCACAGCCGCTGCCCCAGACAACAGTACACCACCAACAGCGGCTTGCCATCTCCCACAGCCGCTCCCAGCAGCCCGACTGATTAGAGGGTGGGTCGAGTGCAGTATCTTCCAATTCTACAAAAAAAGAGCTGAAAACATTTGTGCCATTTATTTAATTTTTAATTTTTTTTCCTTCTACTTATCTTAAGCTTCTTCCTCTATTCCCATTTATCATATTATCTTTTAGTGCTCTTCATTTCTAACCAAGTTCTACTTCTTATACTGTATATTAATTCTATCTAAAAGATATTAGATAGAATCGGGTTAGTTGCTATGGGAAACATCCCATCTTCAATAGAACTCCTATTTTAGTAAATTCACCCCTAGATTTTGCATATTGTCTCTCCCGTGTCCCCGGCTGCTGATATATCCACTGCGATCCTTTATTTATATTTAAATTAACTGTGTTACCTCGGTTGACACCATAAGTGATTAAATTAATGTCAAGTGATAGAGTTAACAACTTCTATTGATTTTTTCGTCCATCTACAGCGAGAGCCGACTCCTGCAGCTGCCCTGCATCATTTATGTTCTATCACCGTACACGCAGCTGCCTGTAATTCTTACACCATCACTATCTAGCAGAGAAACATTATTCAGGGCTGTATGTATATGTAGTACTATTCAATCACTCCACAGAACCGTTACATCGATCATACAATATGATACGGCAGCTCCTGTAATCACTGCAGCGTCTGTCCCTATTGGCTCTTTCATTGCTGTGTCGTTCTGTAGGTCATTTAGTCAGGACCTATGGTAGGATTCAAGATGGGGGGGGGGGGAGGGGGGAGATAACATAGAGTAATGTTATTCATTATGCAGTAGCCAGGCAGCTGGAGATGCTGGCGTAGGATTACCAACATACAACAGTATATATGGGACTCTACATAAGGCATTGGGGGACTTAAGGTGGCCATACACACGCAGATTTATCTTCAGATCTGGCTGGTTGGAACAAAAACATGGTTATGGATGAGAACCAGGGCTAGCGCCACCACTAGGCAGGTCTAGGCATTTGCCTAGGGTGCCGGCCACTGGAGAGCGGCAGTTCGCCCCTCGCCCCCCCATGCAAAGGGGGTACCTGCTGCGCCGTCTGGGGAGCGGGCAGGGGGTCCAGGCCGGCTTCTGACAGGAGCCTGCAGTGGTGTCCTTGCCGCGCGGGTACCTGCGGCGCTGTGTATAAAGCTGGCGGCGGTGGGGGGTCCCTGTAGTGAATAAGAAATAACTAGCGATATCCGCCGGGCTATGAGATTCAGCCAATCAGCGTGCGGCCAGTGTTTCAAAACAGAAGCGCTTCCCACGCCACCGCATAGCGCTAGTTATTTCAGCTGCATAGCACATAATTGCCTTGTCACCTGCAATCATACCTCCAAACTTCAGCGAAGGTGGAGGCGGGACGGTGTGCGCGCCGAATGGCGCACGGCGATTTTGGGGGGCATGGCCTGTCGAAATGGGGGCGTGGTCTATACTCGAGCCGCCGCCGCAAGGCCACGCCCCTGATTTTCGTCATGGTGGGGGCATGCCCAGCAGCTCTGTGAGCTGCTGGCCAGCCCCCAGCCCCTCTGCCTGCAAGAATAGACGCTGTGGCATGCACACTGCCCCCCAAAATATCGGGACATTCCCGCGATAAGCGGGACAGTTGGGAGGTATGCCTGCAATGGCCAGGAGGCACACGAACATCTGGGCCACTTGGAAGACTGAGCAAGTCTCCTGCAGCTGGGGGTTTCTGGTGGCCCCCTCCAATCTGCCTATGCCCCAGAAAACCAGTACCCGCTCTCTTACCCCTAGCTGCACCCCTGGTGACCGGTGACAGGGAGACAAATGTCTATCTACAAAGTATTGTTGCCTTCTCTGCATAAAAATAGGAACCTGACCATAATAATCGTTTTATCCTTCTAGATGATTGTAGCGTTCATGTCAGTAAGAAACATAATTATCAGTGGCAGGTCTGGACGCAGAGGTACAATGCTTTTTTTCATTCACGGCCTCCACGAGACCTTTTGAATGCCTTTTACATAAAATAATTATTTCCCTATTTCCAAGCACCAGATTTCCTGCACTTCAAGAAAAGAAAAGACCAAGAAAACAACAAAGTGCTAAACTACACGGGACAAACCCACAAAGAGCAATACACCACGAGTACAAGTCTTCATTTTCCTATTTCACTGCAGGTAATTCCACTGCAGGTAACAATGTGCTCTACAAATAAAAAAATTGCACACACAAATTTGTATTGTTGACCATTGCTGGCCACAAAACCTATAAACAGATGAATACTGCCACCAAGTGGTGAAGATGTAGAGTGCATGTTCTTGACACAACCTTGACATTTACGTATGCGTGTATTTGGATAAATATATATACATTTAATGTTTATGGAAGCAGGGATACTAATGAAAAACATGAATAGGTTTTCTCTACAGGGGAAATAAAAGGCGCTTTCTAAAGTTCAACCAATCAAAATAGAGATGAAATATAGGATGTAGCTCAAAATTTTAATCAAACCCGATGAATTATTAATCTGAATACCAAGTTATTTGATATCATACAACGCAAACTAGATTTTCTTTTAGAATAAAATATTAAACATTGGTTTCCATAAATCACACGCAGCAGCTATAGAGGAATTGTGGCAATATTTGAAGCTGAAGGCCTTTTGAGTAAACGCGTACCAGTAAAATAATTCAATCTTTTAAGTATATAGAGTTACGGGTGATACGGCAGCAAGCATAATATAAATGCTAAGCATTATAATATTAACCTATTTCCATACATTGTTCTTCTGAGCATAATATAAATAAAGTTTTTTTTATTTACTTTCTTTATCTATGATGGTAAATAATAAGTATGTGAGCACAGGGTATAGGAGCCATGTCATCAGGCTAAAACAAGGACGATTTGTGCAAGGACCCAAGATTATTTCCCAGCTTTATCTGCGTATTCTGCTCACTTCCCTAGGAAGCGGCTGGGAAGCGCATACTTACCTACTTTTGAAAACTAGTTTCCGGGAGATTATATATGGTAATAGAATTTTACACATTGCCCCATTGAGGGGGCGTGTCATGCTCCACCCAAAGGGCGTGTCTAGTTCCATATATGGAGAGATTGTGAAAAGAGATTGTGAATGTGGCACCTGGAAGCGTGGGTGTGTACTGCTACATCTGAGAGAAATCTTTTAAAATGACATATATCCAAATGTAGGTGAGCCCCAAAGCAGTTAGTAAGAGCTACTATACTTGGTATAGTGCTGGGAAATGGCGCTGATGATTCAATGTAAATGTATCTGTCTCTCATTTCTTTTTCCCCAAAAAATGTAACAGTGTAATGTGGGCTAGGTGACATGAGGGTGATTGGTGGACTAATGAGGGAGAGAGGGAGATTGCTGCTATTTCAGGGAGTCTCCTGCAGAATGCAGGAGGGGAGGTAACTATGGGGAAGCGGGAGGACCACGCACTTCCCTGGAGATGCAGGGGGAGTACCCAAGAAAGCAGGAGTCAACTGCAACTTCGGTGAGAGTAGGTATGTATGCCTTATTAGGTATACGGTTATTAGGTCGACACACCTAAGTTCAACATGCATTGAGATAACCACTGAAGGTCAACATGGCCGTAGGTTGGCACCTGTCAAGGTCGACATGGGCTTTTATCGACAAGGTCATTAGGTCGACACATGCATTAGGTCAACATGGGGAGGATCGACAGTCAAAAGGTCGACATGGGCTTTTCACGTTTTTTTGTGCCACCAGGTGGTATTTCATGCCCTACCCTCCACTAGGGGCATGGAGGGAGAATAGGATAGTCCCTTAAGCGTGGTGAACACAGTGAGCCATGCAACCGGACACAGTGCACGTCGACAGTGTCGACATTCGGGACAAAAACCATGAAAAACTCATGTCAACCTTCCCCATGTCGACCTAATGCTTGTGTCAACCTAATGACCCTATTGACCAGATCCCATGTTGACCTTTTGAGGTATCAACCTAAGGCCATGTCGACCTTCAGTGGTGACCCATTCCCATACACCCAGCATTCTCATGGGCACGTGCATGGAATGCTGAGCATTGCCATATGCAAATTGCCCGGCCCGCCGCCCCTCCACTCTCCCCACCCAGACTTCTGTGTGTGAATGCTGTGGGCGCCCACACAGCGGATGCACAGACCCATAAAAACCTATGCGTAGTCACAATCACTCAGTTCCACGTGTGAATGCGCTGGGGACCCAATAAATCGGAATAACCCCCATAGTGTAAGAAGGATTCCTATCACCCAGGCACGTTCTACAGCTACACTATCACCGGCAGCTACACTATCACCGGCAGCTACACTATCATCGGCAGCTACACTATCACCGGCAGCTACACTATCACCGGCAGAGAGGAGAACGTCACTAATATTCAGCCCAGTGATATTTTCTTCCAGTAAATTATGCACATTATTAGGCAAACATGAATTTTAATGATTTCACGCTATCGGTAAATTGAGTTACTTGCAGAAACGTTTTTTTCCTCGCAATTGCTTATTTAATAGGAGACAATGTGATGCCGCAGTGAAATGTCGCTCTTCACGTGGCACTTGTGTACAAGCTGGATTCATACCTGCTTAGGCCCATTTGCATACAAAGTGCTTTGCAGTACATTGCGTCTCCCTGTCTGCCTGTAGCTGTGGTTGGGATCATTCATCATAGACTTAGAGAGGATGTCAGCTCTAATATGAGTCTGTGGTGGGGTAGCAACGGCCTCTGTACTTACACAGAGAGACGCTGGATCATGTATATACTGTAGTATACGAGTATGGGAAACGGTACATCTGTCAGACCACACTTAGGTTGACCCCGGAAGGTCAATTGGCCCCAAGGTCGACAGGGTTAAAGGTTGACATGGGTCAAGGTCGACATGACTTAAGGTCGACATGGGCCAAATGTCGACATGGGTTTAGGTCGACATTCATTAGGTCGACATGAGTTTTTCACTGTTTTTTTGAGCCGACATGTGCCGTCAGGCGGTATTTCATGCCCTACCATCCACTAGGGCGTGGTGGGAGAATAAAATAGTGTGCCGAGCATAGCAGGGGCACCGTGCCCGAAGCATTGCGAGTGAAGCGAGCGATGCGAGGAGCTGCGGTTCAACTCCAACTGTGTCCAAGTCGACGGTGTCGACATTCGGGTAAAAAAACTGTGAAAAACTCATGTCGACCTAATGACTGTCGACATAAACCCATGTCGACCTTAAGTCATGTCGACCTTGACCCGTGTCGACATTTAACCCTGTCGACCTTGGGGCCAGTCGACCTAATGACTGTAGACCTAAGTCTGGTCTGGCAGATGTACCGATTCCACGAGTATAGCCTTTCCTGTTCTTATATCCACTCTGGCCACACTGCCTGCTGATCTTACAGGGGCAACCGTGGTGGATGGTACAATTATATTGGCATTTATGCCAGCTGGTATACAGTATATTAATATGGGAAAATAATCATATGGTCACCCCTTCTGGCTGGTATTGTCATACTTAATAAAATTGTAATAATTAATTATTGTCGCTGGTATAACCATACGGGCACCTCTTCGGCTAATATAATCATGCAGGTGAATACAGGGCTGCCGAGAGGGGGGGGGGCGGGTACTAGTTACCTGGGCCCAGGCTTGCTGGAGGGGCCCAGCGGGGGTCCTGGTCTGACCCCTCCCCCTTCCCCCGCTTTCCCACCTGCCACACAACACCTACAGCATGTGTTGTGTGGGCAGCAGGCTCAGCATGACAGCCTGCTGGCAGCACAGCACATGATGTACAGTAGGTGTGCGCTGCTGCTGCTGCTGCTGGGGGGGGGGGGGGGTACAATAACACTCCCCTCTCAACTTCAAAGTGTGTTTTCACCCCCCCCCCCCCCCCCATAAATGTTTTGGGGACGTGGCCTAATCGCAGGAGGTGACCACGCCTCCCACTATTAGGCCACACCCCCCAAATTTTACCAGGGCCCAGCATACCTCTCGGCTACCTTGGCTGTACAATCATGCTAACTAGGATCAGGGCAGGGCTCTGGGGTACAGGCGCAGCAGAGGGGGGGCTCGCTGCCAATATGAATGTTGGTGGCTGGCCAAAGTCACTGTTGGGGGTGGGGTGGGCTGGGCTCGGCGACCTCAGTGTGGTGGGAGGGATGGGCCCGGTGAGGCCAGTGGGGGGGGGGGGGGCTGGGCCTTCCCCCAAGCACTCCGGCATGGTTAGACGGCAGGCTGTTCTAGCAGGGCGCTGCTAAAGGGGCAGGGCATAATTTGTGTAGCTGGTACAGTATAATGATATTGGCACTTCTGCTGACTAGTATAAGCATTTGCGGTAAACACTTGGCACATCTGTTGTTTATTATGACCATGCTGCCGGTTGATATAATCTACTAGGGAACAGTGGATGGCAAAGCTGCCACCCGGCACCAATTTCATCTTTATCGAGTTTTGCTCCCAGCGATCAAGATTATTGTCTATGTTTTAATATCCAACACTCATCTAATTAGCACAATACCACTTGCAAGTCCTTGGAATTTAGGCTCTGATTTGCATCGGCTCGGTCCCTGCGTGTTTGCACGGGGGACCGATGTTTATATTCTGCGCATGCGCATATTCTCATATGCCCATGCGCATCGCTTCTCTGCGGGTTCCTTCCCAGATTTGTATAGTCAGTGTGCCGCTCACACAGGAAGGGGGGGGGGGCGATCAGGGGGTGTTCGCATGCGTTTCCTGTGCGTACCCACAAAAATTCTGGGTGCACCCAGGAAAACGCCCAGTTCTCGGACGCGGATGCCACAAGCAGGGTAGAAATCGTTCGATATCTCCCACCATGGAGGGATTCCGGCCCTGTACACAACCCTATGGATGGATGTTTAGGCAAATCATCCATTCGCAAAGCGGCAGGGATATGCGCTGGGCAGTGGCGGGGGTGGGCATGTGCACGGCGTTAGTAGGGGGCAGCATTAGAAGACTCTCTAAGCAGCAAAGTACCGCTGCTTAGCAATCCAACCAGTATAACCCCTTTATTGTGTAATGGTCCTAGTGGTGCTGTGGGGACCGTACCTTCTCTTCCGGACCCCACACCACAGCAGAGAGGCAGGAAACAACCCCCAGTTCTCCAATACAGTGACAAAACCAAGGAGCAGTTGGTTGGTAAGCTCTTGTACTGTATTGTATGTTGTTGTCCGTGCAGAGCAAAGTTGTTTAGATTTTCGTAGTTGTGTTGCACCACACACACTTAGTCAGTTCTAGGGCTTTGTGTGGTAGTTATATAGTCGTGCCACATTTAGGTTCGTTAGGCTCTGCACGGGTCTGGTGTTTGTCTCCTTACAGGGACCTGTGAGGAGAACCGAGAGTTGGAGTACAAGAGTGCGGACGCAGTAAAAGAGTGAGGACGGTGAGTGTCATCTTGTTTGTCTGTCTGTGTGTGTGTGTTCCTGCCTATCTCCCTTCCTTCCTCCATCCAGGGCGTACGTGGACCTTGTACCATACTTGCCTACTTTTATCTTCACGGAGAAGCCCGGAGAGGCAACACATCAGGGGGGCGGGAGCAAGGCTGACATCACTTGGCCCCGCCCCCCATGACGGAAACCTCCGTGATTCGCGGGCCGTGAGGGAGGGGGCGTGGCTTAAATGCTGCAAAATGACGCGAAATGCCGCGATCGCGTCATTTAAGCCCCGCCCCCTCCCCGCGGACCCGCGATTTCATGTAATTTTAACCAGCGGGCAAGGATGGAACGGGGCAAATCCCAGAATGCGGGAGACTTGCCCACCTTCCCGGGTGGCCGGGAGAAGGACCCGATTTCCGGGAGGCTCCCGGCCATTCCGGGAGGGTAGGCAAGCCTGCCTTGTACCCCATGCAAGGTCAAGGCCTCACCTAGGTGCGCAAGTGCCAATAGGTGACACTCCGCGCTCTGAGGCAGTGCGCCGATGATGATGTTTCTCGGAGCCCGGAGGGTGCCTCTGTAGAGACGTCGCGGGACGGAGGGCGCATCGGTCTTCATCCAGGAGGAACAGCTCTCACCTACTCTCCTTCCTCCTAGGTGTTTGTGTCCGGGTGCCGGAGAATTCCAGGACCGTGATTTGGCACGGCCTGAAGGTGAGTGGGTGCGGCGCCAGGTAAGTGGTCCGACGACACCTGCACGGCAACAGGCACCACACCGCACCGCCCCTACACCCATCTCACACCAAGTGCAAAGGAATGGTCAAAATATGAGAAGCAGAGCCACAGTCAGGAACTAAATGGGATCTGGTTCCATGTAATATTTATCATGGTTACCGCTGAATGTCATATTTCCTGCTAAGGGTCATGCGATTGTATCCTCAGGGTTGTTAATGCTAGAAATGTCTTCTTTAATAAATGTCCGATAAAGATACAGAGACCTATTATATAAAGAGGAAATAGAACAGGTTCCCGGAGGGCAATATTAATATTGATTAGTTATTATGTGGCTAAGCTGGAACCCCGTTGCAGTATATTGGAGGCCGGAGGCTCTGGCTATTTAATGAAATGTCATTCTTATTAGGGGTGTGCACCTAGACATTTGGGATCTCCTCAACCCCATGCGAGTTTTGAATCTGTATTTTTTTTTTTAAATCATAAGAACAGATTAAATGACAGAATTCTTTTTTTTTGTTCCTACAGTATTATTAAACTCAATAACATTACTTTCTACTCATTCCCAGTCTATTCTGAACACCTCACAATATTGTGTTAGGCCAAAAGGTTTCAGCACAAACACTGGACCGATACGGCACACTTAGCAGCACTCCTGGACTGATGCGGCACACTTAGCAGCACCCCTGGACTGATGCGGCACACTTAGCAGCACCCCTGGACTGATGCGGCACACTTAGGAGCACCCCTGGACTGATGCGGCACACTTAACAGCACCCCTGGACTGATGCGGTACACTTAGCAGCACCCCTGGACTGATGCAGGAACCTTAGCAGCACCCTATGACTGATGTGGCACACTTAGCAGCACCCTTGGACTGATACGGTACAATTAGCAGCACCCCTGGACTAATGCGGCACACTTAGCAGCACCCCTGGACTGATGCTGCACACTTAGCAGCACCCCTGGACTGATGCGGCACACTTAGGAGCACCCCTGGACTGATGCGGCACACTTAGCAGCACCCCTGGACTGATGTGGCACACTTAGCAGCACCCTTGGACTGATGCGGTACACTTAGCAGCACCCCTGGACTGATGCGGCACACTTAGCAGCACCCCTGGACTGATGCTGCACGCTTAGCAGCACCCCTGGACTGATACGGCACATTTAGCAGCACCCCTGGACTGATGCTGCACACTTAGCAGCACCCCTGGACTGGTACGGCACATTTAGCAGCACCCCTGGACTGATGCGGCACACTTAGCCGCACCTCTGGACTAATATCACACACTTTGCATCATCCCTGGACTGGTGTGGCACACTTAACAGCACCCCTGGACTGATGCGGCACACTTAGCAGCACCCCTGGACTGATGCGGCACACTTAGCAGCACCCCTGGACTGATGCGGCACACTAAGCAGCACCCCTGGACTGATGCGGCACACTAAGCAGCACCCCTGGACTGATGCGGCACACTTAGCAGCACCCCTGGACTGATGCGGCACACTTAGGAGCACCCCTGGACTGATGCGGCACACTTAGCAGCACCCCTGGACTGATGCGGCACACTTAGCAGCACCCCTGGACTGATGCAGGACACTTTGAAGCACCCCTGGACTGATGTGGCACGCTTAGCAGCACCCTTGGACTGATGCAGCACACTTAGCAGCACCCCTGGACTGATGCGGCACACTTAGCAGCACCCCTGGACTGATGCTGCACTTAGCAGCACCCCTGGACTGATACGGCACATTTAGCAGCACCCCCGGACTGATGCTGCACACTTAGCAGCACCCCTGGACTGGTACGGCACATTGAGCAGCACCCCTGGACTGATGCAGCACACTTAGCAGCACCTCTGGACTGATATCACACACTTTGCATCATCCCTGGACTGGTGTGGCACACTTAACAGCACCCCTGGTCTGATACAGCACACTCGACAGCCCCCCTGGACTGATATGGACACTGGGCAGTACCCATGGACTGATATATGGCACACTTAGCAGCACCCCAACAGTAAAAAATAAATAAAAAATAAAGTATTTTTTTCCTTTAATATATAAAGGGCTGCACCCCTACACTGATATGACACACTGGGCAGCACCCCTGGGCTGAAACAGCACACATGACAGCACCCATGGAATTATACTGCACACTTAGCAGCACCTCTGGACTGATACAGCACACTTAGCAGCACCCCTGAAATTATACCGAACACATGGCAGCACCCCTGGAATCATACAGCACACTTAGCAGCACCCCTGCAATAAAAAAGTGGCAGCACCCCTGAACTGATAGGGCACACTTATATTGCATCCCTGGACTGATATTGCACAATTAATGAAAATGGAGCCAAGGATCGATCCCTCGTTGAGCTGGCCTCGGATCCGTTAACTCGGGAGGGGGGGGGGGGGGTACAAATCGTGGGAGCAAACAGCTTTGGACAGGGGGCTGACGTCACATGACGGCCAGATTTCGTCCATCTCCGTCGGTAATAAGTCAGAGAATGTGGGCGGCAGGGGGGCAGGCGTGTGGCGCTTACCGGTTCGCTAGGCTATATACACAACCTAGCGAACAGGGCTGAATCAGTCCCTAAGCTAGAAAGTGAGTTCTTCAGAGTTAGAACTGCAGGTTCCCCTGAGGCCTCTAGGTGGCAGCAAACCTACACAATACGTAAGCAAGATGCCAAAAATAATGAAGGAAAGAAAAAATGTTCAAATAAATATGTTGGAAACAAAAAACTTAAATGAATGTTGTTGAAATGTAAGTCGATAATAAACTGAGTCTATTAAGCAAGAGATATTGTAGTCTCTTCTCTTCTCCCAGGAATGGCGGCGGGCAGAGACGGAGTGGGTTATTTATGCTGTGTTCTAGTTATTAAAGGGTCAACTAAACTAAGGGGTGCCAATGATGGATACAGGCGAGCAGCACTCACCTAATATCTAAAACAGAGTCATTTGCTTTTCTGTGTCTGAATGCACCACCCGCTATAGAGGGCATGTTACCTAGAGGACTGCAACCTAATTTCTGTTTTAGGGTGAGATTCGGGTCAAAAAAGTGAAAAACCCCCATGTCGACCTTTTTACTGTCGACTTTCCCCATGTCGACCAAATGCTTGTGTTGACCTAATGACCCCATTGACCTAACCCATGTCGACATTCAGTCATGTCGACCTTCCTCCATGTCGACCTAATTGGTGTCTATCCAATGATCCATACCCTACACATACACACCACGTGATGTGCAACTTTTTAGCTACCCTTACAATTGATGTTGCTCGTTTTGGCACATAGTTGCAAATGATTTTGTGATATCTCCGGGCGCTTTTTTTCATGTCAGGGTGGCAGCTTCACTTACTAACATTAACAGTTCCGTAGTGAATCGCACAAGCTAGGCCCAATATAACACAGTCACCATCACCAGCAAATTTGAAGCAAACCAGTCCTCAAGATCTACCAACAGTCCATGTTTTCCAGGCCACCTGTAGCAGTAGAATGTGTCGGTTAGGAATGAATGAATAGTAATGACTGCACCTGTGCACCAGCTAGGGGGTCTGGGAAATGTGACAGTTAGTAATGACTGCACCTGTGCACCAGCTAGGGGGTCTGGGAAATGTGACAGTTAGTAATGACTGCGCCTGTGCACCAGCTAGGTGACCTGGGGAATGGGATAGTAATGACTGCACCTGTGCACCAGCTAGGGGGTCAGGAAAATGTGGCAATTAGTAATGACCGCACCTGTGCACCAGCTAGGGGGTCTGGGAAATGTGACAGTTAGTAATGACTGAGCCTGTGCACCAGCTAGGTGACCTGGGTAAGGGGATAGTAATGACTGCACCTGTGCACCAGCTAGGGGGTCGGGAAAATGTGGCAATTAGTAATGACCGCACCTGTGCACCAGCTAGGGGGTCTGGGAAATGTGACAGTTAGTAATGACTGCAATTGTGCACCAGCTAGGTGGTCGGGAAAATGTGGCAGTTAGTAATGACTGCACCTGTGCACCAGCTAGGGGGTCTGGGAAATTTGACAGTTAGTAATGACTGCAACTGTGCACCAGCTAGGGGGTCTGGGAAATTTGACAGTCAGTAATGGCTGCACCTGTGCACCAGCTAGAGGGTCTGGGAAATTTGACAGTTAGTAATGACTGCAACTGTGCACCAGCTAGGGGGTCTGGGAAATTTGACAGTTAGTAATGGCTGCACCTGTGCACCAGCTAGGGGGTCTGGGAAATGTGACAGATAGTAATGACTGCACCTGTACACCAGCTAGGGGGTCTGGGAAATTTGACAGTTAGTAATGGCTGCACCTGTGCACCAGCTAGGCTAGGTGATCTTGCAAACGTGGTTTGTTGGTAGATCTCAAAGACCAGTTTGGCCAGTTCAACCCTATATCAGGTTCCAAGATTGCCCTCCAGACGGGCCTTGTACAGCTCTGCCCTCATTTACTGCTATATAGTAATTTTCATCAGCAGCGCGCTTGTCACCAGTGGCGTATTTAAAATGGGCACAATTGCTCGGTGCACACGGGTCCCTGAGTCCCAGGGGGCCCACACCACACACACTGGACCCATTTTAATACCTATTAAATAACCTATTAAAATGGCCACGGTGAGCATTTTTCCAGAAATCTCCACATACGCAGTAGAGTCTGAGCCCTCTAGTACTCAGATTCTACTGCGATGTGCACTAGAGCAGTGCTGCCCGGGAGAGAGGAGGTGCCCGATCCAAGGAAGCTGCGCACGGCCTCCTCCTCTCATAAAGGGCCTCTGCTTGCCACCTAGTGGTTGAGGTGAGTATTGCATGGTGTAAACCGTCTTGCATCTTGGCTAGCCATGGGGCGGCTTTGTCACATGTTTTGTAACTCGCCATGCATGGCTATTTTCACATATTTAAGGATAGATGAACTGTGACACATTTCTACAGTTGTGCTCTCATGCAATGTCCCTCAAGTTACACCAACAAATGCAGATTTTATTTTGGATTCAAATCAGATTCTAAATTGATCAAATGCAGTATGGTCTGGGGCCCGGGGTGCATGTCTCATCATTCATTTTGAGCTACAAATCAAAAATGTTTTGGTCAATTGATTCACAAATGTTATCTCCCACCATGGAGGGATTCCGGCCCTGTACGCAACCCTATGGATGGATGTTTAGGCAAATCATCCATTCGCAAAGCGGCAGGGATATGCGCTGGGCAGTGGCGGGGGTGGGCATGTGCACGGCGTTAGAAGGGGGCAGCATTAGAAGGCTCTCTAAGCAGCAAAGTACCGCTGCTTAGCAATCCAACCAGAATAACCCCTTTATTGTGTAATGGTCCTAGTGGTGCTGTGGGGACCGTACCTTCTCTTCCGGACCCCACACCACAGCAGAGAGGCAGGAAACAACCCCCAGTTCTCCAATACAGTGACAAAACCAAGGAGCAGTTGGTTGGTAAGGTCTTGTTCTGTATTGTATGTTGTTGTCCGTGCAGAGCAAAGTTGTTTAGATTTTCGTAGTTGTGTTGCACCACATACACTTAGTCAGTTCTAGGGCTTAGTGCTGTAGTTATATAGTCGTGCCACATTTAGGTTCGTTAGGCTCTGCACGGGTCTGGTGTTTGTCTCCTTACAGGGACCTGTGAGGAGAACCGAGAGTTGGAGTACAAGAGTGCGGACGCAGTACAAGAGTGAGGACAGTGAGTGTCATCTTGTTTGTCCGTCTGTGTGTTCCTGCCTATCTCCCTTCCTTCCTCCATCCAGGGCGTACGCGGACCTTGTACCCCGTGCAAGGTCAAGGCCTCACCTAGGTGCGCAAGTGCCAATAGGTGACACTCCGGGCTCTGAGGCAGTGCGCCGATGATGATGTTTCCCGGAGCCCGGAGGGTGCCTCTGTAGAGACGTCGCGGGACGGAGGGCGCATTGGTCTTCATCCAGGAGGAACAGCTCTCACCTACTCTCCTTCCTCCTAGGTGTTCGTGTCCGGGTGCCGGAGAATTCCAGGACCGTGATTTGGCACGGCCTGAAGGTGAGAGGGTGCGGCGCCAGGTAAGTGGTCCGACGACACCTGCACGGCAGCAGGCACCACACCGCACCGCCCTTACACCCATCTCACACCAAGTGCAAAGGAATGGTCAAAATATGAGAAGCAGAGCCACAGTCAGGATCTAAATGGGATCTGGTTCCATGTAATATTTATCATGGTTACCGCTGAATGTCATATTTCCTGCTAAGGGTCATGCGATTGTATCCTCAGGGTTGTTAATGCTAAAAATGTCTTCTTTAATAAATGTCCGTGAAAGATACAGAGACCTATTATATAAAGAGGAAATAGAACAGGTTCCCGGAGGGCAATATTAATATTAATTAGTTATTATGTGGCTAAGCTGGAACCCCGTTGCAGTATATTGGAGGCTGGAGGCTCCGGCTATTTAATGAAATGTCATTCTTATTAGGGGTGTGCACCTAGACATTTGGGATCTCCTCAACCCCATGCGAGTTTTGAATCTGTATTTTTTTTTTTTAAATCATAAGAACAGAATAAATGACAGAATACTTTTTTTTTGTTCCTACAGTATTATTAAACTCAATAACATTACTTTCTACTCATTCCCAGTCTATTCTGAACACCTCACAATATTGTGTTAGGCCAAAAGGTTTCAGCACAAACACTGGACCGATACGGCACACTTAGCAGCACTCCTGGACTGATGCGGCACACTTAGCAGCACCCCTGGACTGATGCGGCACACTTAGCAGCACCCCTGGACTGATGCAGCACACTTAGCAGCACCCCTGGACTGATGCGGCACACTTAGCAGCACCCCTGGACTGATGCGGCACACTTAGGAGCACCCCTGGACTGATGCGGCACACTTAACAGCACCCCTGGACTGATGCGGTACACTTAGCAGCACCCCTGGACTGATGCAGGAACCTTAGCAGCACCCCTGGACTGATGTGGCACACTTAGCAGCACCCTTGGACTGATACGGTACACTTAGCAGCACCCCTGGACTGATGCGGCACACTTAGCAGCACCCCTGGACTGATGCTGCACACTTAGCAGCACCCCTGGACTGATACGGCACATTTAGCAGCACCCCTGGACTGATGCTGCACACTTAGCAGCACCCCTGGACTGGTATGGCACATTTAGCAGCACCCCTGGACTGATGCGGCACACTTAGCCGCACCTCTGGACTGATATCACACACTTTGCATCATCCCTGTACTGGTGTGGCACACTTAACAGCACCCCTGGACTGATGCGGCACACTTAGCAGCACCCCTGGACTGATGTGGCACACTTAGCAGCACCCCTGGACTGATGCGGCACACTTAGGAGCACCCCTGGACTGATGCGGCACACTTAGCAGCACCCCTGGACTGATGTGGCCCACTTAGCAGCACCCTTGGACTGATGCGGTACACTTAGCAGCACCCCTGGACTGATGCGGCACACTTAGCAGCACCCCTGGACTGATGCTGCACACTTAGCAGCACCCCTGGACTGGTACGGCACATTTAGCAGCACCCCTGGACTGATGCGGCACACTTAGCCGCACCTTAGCCGTTGTACTTCCGGTGGGGCCGGGGATGGTTGCATGCAGGAGAGCTCCGGTGTCCATCCACGGAGCTCCCATCCACGGCCCATGGAGAAGGTGCGGGTGACGGCGGGGGGACGGGGGAGACGGAGAGAGCACTGATCGCTGAGTCGATGTGCTCCCCCGGCGCTGGTCGCGGCGTTCCCCGGCGGGAGAGCATGGAGGGGGGAGACGGATGGCGCCCACAGTCACGGCGCCCAGATGACTACACTATGCCGCCGGCATGAGGCCCTGCTGCCGGTCCCTCGTACCAGCGGGACCCCCAGCTGCCGCAGCAGAGACGGAAACCTAAAATGCGACTCATGTTACATCCAGCCGCCGCAGCAGAGAAGGAGTCCCGGCCCCAGTGGAGGATCCGGGCCTACAGAAGAGGACCCTGGCCTGCAGTGGATGATCCCGGCACTGCGGCAGAGACTCCAGGCAGACCCTGGCTAAGACCCCTAGGATGCACTGGGAAGCCCGTCCAGCCTCATGGATCTCTGGATGAACTGGCTGCCTGGGAGAAGGTATGGCTCCAGAGAGAGGGCCTAGCCTAGGCCACAGGCCTCACTGTCTGTCCCAGGCCCCAGGCTCCTGGCCTCACTGACTCTGACCCCCCCCCCCCCTCCAGCCCCAGCCCCCCCAGCCTCATGGACTCTCTCTCTCTCCCCCTCCCCCGGCAGCTGCCTGCACTGACTCTCCCTTCAGGAGGATGGCCTGGTGAGGCCTTCAAGATGGCGCCGCAAATGGCTGCCTAGGATCTGTGCTCAGCAAATATGTATCCCGTGTCTCATGTGTGATAATTGTACTGTCCCTGCTACAACTGTACTGTCTCTGCTTCTATTATTACCTGCCGGCTGCTGCAGTGACCAGTGGCGCCGCTGATGGCTGCCTAGGCACTGTGCAGCTCGGCAGGTATGTGTTCCCTGTGTGATAACTGTACTGTCTCTGCTTCTGTTATTACCTGCCCGGCTGCTGCGGTGACCAGTGGCGCCGCTGATGGCTGCCTAGGCACTGTGCAGCTCGGCAGGTATGTGTTCCCTGAGTGATAACTGTACTGTCTCTGCTTCTACTATTACCTACCCGGCTGCTGCAGTGACCAGTGGCGCCACTGATGGCTGCCTAGGCGCTGTGCAGCTCGGCAGGTATGAGATCCCTTGTGATAACTGTGCTGTCTCTGCTTCTATTGTTACCTACCCGGCTGCTGCGGTGACCAGTGGCGCCGCTGATGGCTGCCTAGGCGCTGTGCAGCTCGGCGGGTATGTGTTCCCTGTGCGACAACTGTGCTGTCCCTGCTTGTATTGTTACCTACCTGGCTGCTGCAACGACCAGTGGCGCCGCTGATGGCTGCCTAGTCGCTGTTCAGCTCGGCGGGCATGTGAATCCCCGCAAGTAATGTCAATATGCTCTCAATGTAACGTGTATAATTGTCTCAATGGAATGTATGTAATGTCTCCCCACCCCATTTCATCCCTGCTTGATGCTGCACTGAAATCCCCAAAAAATTCCTAGTGTGCGCAAGCACACATGGCCAATAAAGTTGATTCTATTCTATTCTACCTCTGGACTGATATCACACACTTTGCATCATCCCTGGACTGGTGTGGCACACTTAACAGCACCCCTGGACTGATGCGGCACACTTAGCAGCACCCCTGGACTGATGTGGCACACTTAGCAGCACCCCTGGACTGATGCGGCACACTTAGGAGCACCCCTGGACTGATGCGGCACACTTAGCAGCACCCCTGGACTGATGTGGCCCACTTAGCAGCACCCTTGGACTGATGCGGTACACTTAGCAGCACCCCTGGACTGATGCTGCACACTTAGCAGCACCCCTGGACTGGTACGGCACATTTAGCAGCACCCCTGGACTGATGCGGCACACTTAGCCGCACCTTAGCCGTTGTACTTCCGGTGGGGCCGGGGATGGTTGCATGCAGGAGAGCTCCGGTGTCCATCCACGGAGCTCCCATCCCCGGCCCATGGAGAAGGTGCGGGTGACGGCGGGGGGACGGGGGAGACGGAGAGAGCACTGATCGCTGAGTCGATGTGCTCCCCCGGCGCTGGTCGCGGCGTTCCCCGGCGGGAGAGCATGGAGGGGGGAGACGGATGGCGCCCACAGTCACGGCGCCCAGATGACTACACTATGCCGCCGGCATGAGGCCCTGCTGCCGGTCCCTCGTACCAGCGGGACCCCCAGCTGCCGCAGCAGAGACGGAAACCTAAAATGCGACTCATGTTACATCCAGCCGCCGCAGCAGAGAAGGAGTCCCGGCCCCAGTGGAGGATCCGGGCCTACAGAAGAGGACCCTGGCCTGCAGTGGATGATCCCGGCACTGCGGCAGAGACTCCAGGCAGACCCTGGCTAAGACTCCTAGGATGCACTGGGAAGCCCGTCCAGCCTCATGGATCTCTGGATGAACTGGCTGCCTGGGAGAAGGTATGGCTCCAGAGAGAGGGCCTAGCCTAGGCCACAGGCCTCACTGTCTGTCCCAGGCCCCAGGCTCCTGGCCTCACTGACTCTGACCCCCCCCCTCCAGCCCCAGCCCCCCCAGCCTCATGGACTCTCTCTCTCTCCCCCTCCCCCGGCAGCTGCCTGCACTGACTCTCCCTTCAGGAGGATGGCCTGGTGAGGCCTTCAAGATGGCGCCGCAAATGGCTGCCTAGGATCTGTGCTCAGCAAATATGTATCCCGTGTCTCATGTGTGATAATTGTACTGTCCCTGCTACAACTGTACTGTCTCTGCTTCTATTATTACCTCCCGGCTGCTGCAGTGACCAGTGGCGCCGCTGATGGCTGCCTAGGCACTGTGCAGCTCGGCAGGTATGTGTTCCCTGTGTGATAACTGTACTGTCTCTGCTTCTGTTATTACCTGCCCGGCTGCTGCGGTGACCAGTGGCGCCGCTGATGGCTGCCTAGGCACTGTGCAGCTCGGCAGGTATGTGTTCCCTGAGTGATAACTGTACTGTCTCTGCTTCTACTATTACCTACCCGGCTGCTGCAGTGACCAGTGGCGCCACTGATGGCTGCCTAGGCACTGTGCAGCTCGGCAGGTATGAGATCCCTTGTGATAACTGTGCTGTCTCTGCTTCTATTGTTACCTACCCGGCTGCTGCGGTGACCAGTGGCGCCGCTGATGGCTGCCTAGGCGCTGTGCAGCTCGGCGGGTATGTGTTCCCTGTGCGACAACTGTGCTGTCCCTGCTTGTATTGTTACCTACCTGGCTGCTGCAACGACCAGTGGCGCCGCTGATGGCTGCCTAGTCGCTGTTCAGCTCGGCGGGCATGTGAATCCCCGCAAGTAATGTCAATATGCTCTCAATGTAACGTGTATAATTGTCTCAATGGAATGTATGTAATGTCTCCCCACCCCATTTCATCCCTGCTTGATGCTGCACTGAAATCCCCAAAAAATTCCTAGTGTGCGCAAGCACACATGGCCAATAAAGTTGATTCTATTCTATTCTACCTCTGGACTGATATCACACACTTTGCATCATCCCTGGACTGGTGTGGCACACTTAACAGCACCCCTGGACTGATGCGGCACACTTAACAGCACCCCTGGACTGATGCGGCACACTTAGCAGCACCCCTGGACTGATGCGGCACACTTAGCAACACCCCTGGACTGATGCGGCACACTTAGCAGCACCCCTGGACTGATGCGGCACACTTAGGAGCACCCCTGGACTGATGCAGGACACTTTAAAGCACCCCTGGACTGATGTGGCACGCTTAGCAGCACCCTTGGACTGATGCAGCACACTTAGCAGCACCCCTGGACTGATGCGGCACACTTAGCAGCACCCCTGGACTGATGCTGCACTTAGCAGCACCCCTGGACTGATACGGCACATTTAGCAGCACCCCCGGATTGATGCTGCACACTTAGCAGCACCCCTGGACTGGTACGGCACATTTAGCAGCACCTCTGGACTGATATCACACACTTTGCATCATCCCTGGACTGGTGTGGCACACTTAACAGCACCCCATGTCTGATACAGCACACTCGACAGCCCCCCTGGACTGATATGGACACTGGGCAGTACCCCTGGACTGATATATGGCACACTTAGCAGCACCCCAACAGTAAAAAATAAATAAAAAATAAAGTATTTTTTTCCTTTAATATATAAAGGGCTGCACCCCTACACTGATATGACACACTGGGCAGCACCCCTGGGCTGAAACAGCACACATGACAGCACCCCTGGAATTATACTGCACACTTAGCAGCACCTCTGGACTGATACAGCACACTTAGCAGCACCCCTGAAATTATACCGAACACATGGCAGCACCCCTGGAATCATACAGCACACTTAGCAGCACCCCTGCAATAAAAAAGTGGCAGCACCCCTGAACTGATAGGGCACACTTATATTGCATCCCTGGACTGATATTGCACAATTATACGTCACCCTTGCAGTAAAAAAATCTTTCTTTTAATATTATTTTTTAAATAAAGACCCCCACAGCAGCCCCCTTTGTAGTGCCACTTAGCAGCAGACAGAATGGACACATTCGTGCTGCCTGAAATCCTCAGCCAGAATGAAGATGGCGCCATTCATTGGGACTTATAGAGAAACCAAAACTCGCGAGCATCTGACAGTGGGATGATGACGTTCGGCCTCGTTCTGGATCCAGGAAAATGGAGCCAAGGATCGATCCCTCGTTGAGCCGGCCTCGGATCCGTTAACTCGGGAGGGGGGGGGGGTACAAATCGTGGGAGCAAACAGCTTCGGACAGGGGGCTGACGTCACATGACGGCCAGATTTCGTCCATCTCCGTCGGTAATAAAAGTCAGAGGATGTGGGCAGCAGGGGGGCAGGCGTGTGGCACTTACCGGTTCGCTATATACACAGCCTAGCGAACAGGGCTGAATCAGTCCCTAAGCTAGAAAGTGAGTTCTTCAGAGTTAGGACTGCAGGTTCCCCTGAGGCCTCTAGGTGGCAGCAAACCTACACAATACGTAAGCAAGACGCCAAAAATAATGAAGGAAAGAAAAAATGTTCAAATAAATATGTTGGAAACAAAAAACTTAAATGAATGTTGTTGAAATGTAAGTAGATAATAAACTGAGTGTATTAAGCAAGAAATATTGTAGTCTCTTCTCCCAGGAATGGTGGCGGGCAGAGACGGAGTGGGTTATTTATGCTGTGTTCTAGTTATTAAACGGTCAACTAAACTAAGGGGTGCCAATGATGGATACAGGCGAGCAGCACTCACCTAATATCTAAAACAGAGTCATTTGCTTTTCTGTGTTTGAATGCACCACCCGCTATAGAGGGCATGTTACCTAGAAGACTGCAACCTAATTTCTGTTTTAGGTCGAGATTCGGGTCAAAAAAGTGAAAAACCCCCATGTCGACCTTTTGACTGTCGACTTTCCCCATGTCGACCAAATGCTTGTGTTGACCTAATGACCCCGTTGACCTAACCCATGTCGACATTCAGTCATGTCGACCTTCCTCCATGTCGACCTAATTGGTGTCTATCCAATGATCCATACCCTACACATACACACCACGTGATGTGCAACTTTTTAGCTGCCCTTACAATTGATGTTGCTCGTTTTGGCACATAGTTGCAAATGATTTTGTGATACCTCCGGGCGCTTTTTTTCCATTTCAGGGTGGCAGCTTCACTTACTAACATTAGCAGTTCCGTAGTGAATCGCACAAGCTAGGCCCAATATAACACAGTCACTATCACCAGCAAATTTGAAGCAAACCAGTCCTCAAGATCTACCAACAGTCCATGTTTTCCAGGCCACCTTTGGAGCAGTAGAATGTGTCGGTTAGGAATGAATGAATAGTAATGACTGCACCTGTGCACCAGCTAGGGGTTCGGGAAAATGTGGCAGTTAGTAATGACTGCGCCTGTGCACCAGCTAGGTGACCTGGGGAATGGGATAGTAATGACTGCACCCGTGCACCAGCTAGGGGGTCGGGAAAATGAGGCAATTAGTAATGACTGCGCCTGTGCACCAGCTAGGTGACCTGGGGAATGGGATAGTAATGACTGCACCTGTGCACCAGCTAGGGGGTCGGGAAAATGAGGCAATTAGTAATGACTGCGCCTGTGCACCAGCTAGGTGACCTGGGGAATGGGATAGTAATGACTGCACCCGTGCACCAGCTAGGGGGTCAGGAAAATGTGGCAATTAGTAATGACTGCAATTGTGCACCAGCTAGGTGGTCGGGAAAATGTGGCAGTTAGTAATGACTGCACCTGTGCACCAGCTAGGGGGTCTGGGAAATGTGACAGTTAGTAATGACTACAATTGTGCACCAGCTAGGGGGTCTGGGAAATGTGACAGTTAGTAATGACTGCAATTGTTTACCAGCTAGGGGGTCTGGGAAATGTGACAGTTAGTAATGACTGCAATTGTGCACCAGCTAGGTGGTCGGGAAAATGTGGCAGTTAGTACTGACTGCACCTGTGCACCAGCTAGGGGGTCGGGAAAATGTGGCAGTTAGTACTGACTGCACCTGTGCCCCAGCTAGGTGGTCTGGGAAATGTGAAAGTTAGTAATGACTGCGCCTGTGCACCAGCTAGGTGACCGGGGAATGGGATAGTAATGACTGCACCTGTGCACCAGCTAGGGGGTTGGGGAAATGTGGCAATTAGTAATGACTGCACCTGTGCACCAGCTAGGGGGTCTGGGAAATGTGACAGTTAGTAATGACTGCAATTGTGCACCAGCTAGGGGGTCTGGGAAATGTGACAGTTAGTAATGACTGCAATTGTGCACCAGCTAGGTGGTCGGGAAAATGTGGCAGTTAGTACTGACTGCACCTGTGCCCCAGCTAGGTGGTCTGGGAAATGTGAAAGTTAGTAATGACTGCGCCTGTGCACCAGCTAGGTGACCTGGGTAATGGGATAGTAATGACTGCACCTGTGCACCAGCTAGGGGGTCGGGAAAATGTGGCAATTAGTAATGACCGCACCTGTGCACCAGCTATTGGGTCTGGGAAATGTGACAGTTAGTAATGACTGCAATTGTGCACCAGCTAGGTGGTCGGGAAAATGTGGCAGTTAGTAATGACTGCACCTGTGCACCAGCTAGGGGGTCTGGTAAATTTGACAGTTAGTAATGACTGCAACTGTGCACCAGCTAGGGGGTCTGGGAAATTTGACAGTTAGTAATGGCTGCACCTGTGCACCAGCTAGGCTAGGTGATCTTGCAAACGTGGATTGTTGGTAGATCTCAAAGACAAGTTTGGCCAGTCCAACCCTATATCAGGTTCCAAGATTGCCCTCCAGACGGGCCTTGTACAGCTCTGCCCTCATTTACTGCTATATAGTAATTTTCATCAGCAGCGCGCTTGTCACCAGTGGCGTATTTAAAATGGGCACAATTGCTCGGTGCACACGGGTCCCTGAGTCCCAGGGGGCCCACACCGAACACACTGGACCCATTTTAATACCTATTAAATAACCTATTAAAATGGCCGCGTGAGCATTTTTCCAGAAATCTCCACATACGCAGTAGAGTCTGAGCCCTCTAGTACTCAGATTCTACAGCGATGTGCACTAGAGCAGTGCTGCCCGGGAGAGAGGAGGTGCTCGATCCAAGAAAGCTGCGCACGGCCTCCTCCTCTCATAAAGAGCCTCTGCTTGCCACCTAGTGGTTGAGGTAAGTATTGCATGGTGTAAACCGTCTTGCATCTTGGCTAGCCATGGGGCGGCTTTGTCACATGTTTTGTAACTCGCCATGCATGGCTATTTTCACATATTTAAGGATAGATGAACTGTGACACATTTCTACAGTTGTTCTCTCATGCAATGTCTCTCAAGTTACACCAACAAATGCAGATTTTATTTTGGATTCAAATCTAAATTGATCAAATGCAGTATGGTCTGGGGCCCGGGGTGCATGTCTCATCATTCATTTTGAGCTACAAATCAAAAATGTTTTGGTCAATTGATTCACAAATGTTATGCTTCCTGCGTAATGCAACTGTACAGATTTCTGGCAAAAACTGTATGATAATTATAGTTAAATACATGATATACAGTTTATTGATAACGCCAGTCACTTAGCTGTGCTATCACTTATAGATTTTATATTTATAGGACTGGTTGCTTAGAACAATGGGGCAGATGTATTAAGCCTTAACAAGAGATAAATGCAAGTGTGATAAGGAGAGATAAACATCCAGCCAATCACCTGCTAACTGCCATGTTACAGGCTGTGTTTGAAAAAAGTCAGTAAGGAGCTGATTGGCTGGACATTTATTTCTCTTTATCACCCTCACATTTATCTCTTGTTAAGGCTTAATACATCTGCCCCAATGCTTTTTGAAAATGAATGATTTATTAAATTGGCAGTTTGGCCAAGTGCTTCCCTGATTTGAAATCACCAAAGAAGCAAAACGAATGTGATCCTCCCTGTGTATGGAGATATCCCTCTTGTGCAGCAACAATCGGTGTTCTTTATAGTGTTCTACTGCATTCTACAGGAACCTCCCTGAAATTTTAGCAATCTCCTTGACTCCCTGAAGAGTCTAGCAATCTCCCTGATTACACCTTACCTACATTATGCAGCAGTTACATTCTTGGGGCAAAAAGGGAATCCGAGATATATTTACATTCAAATGGTGTATAAGTGCTATACCCTGCATGAGGATAAAGCACAATGATCCATATGGCTATATGCATTTTAAATATGTTTTTTGGTAGCCACTTACATACCTCCCAACTTTCCGCGGGATGTCCCATTTTTTGGGGATGTTCCTGCTTCCCTCCCGGGGCCATCAGTGTCCCATGGGGTGAGGGGGGGTGGCAGTCGGAAGTCCCCGCTCTTGGGTTGACCAAACTAAGGTTGCAACACATTGAGTAGACCACTGAAGGTAGACAGACAAAAGGTCTGTGAAAACGTGAAAAGCCCGTATCGACATTTTGACAATGTCAACCGAATGCTTATGTCGACCTTTTGTCCGTGTTTACAGTGGTCGACCCAATCTATGTCAACCTTAGTTATGTCAACCTAACTATCGTTTCCCTCCCTGACTCTCAAAAGTAGGCAAGTGTGGTGTACTTAGGCTGAATGGAACTGTGATGCAGCAAACTAAACCCAATTAGAACACTAGAGGGTTCCTGTGATCCACGCCTGCACTCATTGTGTGATTTATTGTTAGTGCCGGAGCCCAGCACAATTGCAGACAGAAGGGAAAATCTTGGCAATAGAGAGTCACCTCCCACAAAAACCACGGCAGCAAAAACGTCTGTCTTGGCTGTTATTATAGACAGACTTCTACGTGGCAATTTCTGTACTTTATGCTTCCATCTGACAGTGTTAAATCTCTACATTCTATACACGGGAAGCGGTCATCTATTAGAATGAACTTAGGTCTACAGTCATTAGGTCGACCCCACTAGGTCGACTGGCAGGAAGGTCGACCTGACTTAAGGTCGACATGGGCCAAGGTCGACATGACTTAAGGTCGAATTTGCATAAAGGTCGACATGAGGAAGGTCGACTGGTCATAAGGTCGACATGGGGTTTTTCACTGTTTTTTGAGCCGACATGTGCCGACAGGCGGTATTTCATGCCCTACCATCCACTAGGGCGTGGAGGAGGTTATTAAAGCATTGCGAGCTATGCGAGGGTCCGATTCTCATTGCCAACTGTGTCCATGTCGACTGTGTCGACATTCGGATAAAAAACTGTGAAAAACCCATGTCGACCTTATGACCAGTCGACCTTCCTCATGTTGACCTTTATGCAAATTCGACCTTAAGTCATGTTGACCTTGGCCCATGTCGACCTTAAATCAGGTCGACCTAGTGGGGTCGACCTAATAACTGTAGACCTAAGTTCATTCTGATAGATGTACCGATTCCATGTTATACAGGGTATACGCAGAATCACATATAATATACTGTATATATATATTTATATATATATATATATATATGGGCAGTGCGGATGGTGTAATGGTTAGCATTACTGCCTCACAGCACTGAGGTCATGGGTTCGATTCCCACCCAACAGAAATTAACCCTAGAATGTCTGTGTGCATGTACATGTGGTAGGGAATATAGATTGTAAGCTGCACTGGGGTAGGGACTGATGTGAATGTTCAACTATACTCTGTAAAGCGCTGCGGAATATGTGTGCGCTATATAAGACACTGGTAATAAATAATATAACTGATACTGTATAGGGTAATCTCACCCCTTCCTCTACAGTGCCTGCACCCGAGAAATGGTCTCCCTCTGGGGCTACAGATCTCAGGCGGGTGACTCAGGAAAACACAAGCCAGACGGATACACACACACATAGAGACCCACACACAAAGGGTTAGATGCCACGTTTATTAAATAATCACCTAAGGGGAGATTTATCAAATCTTGGAGGGCGAGATGTACTAAGCATTGAAAAGTGATAAAATGGAGAGTAATATGATAACCCACCAGCCAATCAGCTCCGACCTGTCATTTTTTTTTCAAACCCAGCCTGTGACATGCCAGTTATGAGTTAATTGTGTGGTACTTTATCACTCTCCCTTTTAACACTTTTCAAGCTTAGAGAGAAAAAAAAAGTGGAGAAGTTCCTCAAAACATCCAATCAGCTTCTGTCATTTTACAAGCTGTGCTATAAATAATTACAGTGCTGGCAGGGGTGGCAGTGGCATCAATCACACTCTTGGCGGTGAAGCCATCTGTGGCCCTCACAGGATCCCCTCACCAAGGCGTCCCTGCCTTTGTGACACAATCCTGCGCCCACAGTTCCCAGGGAAAATCTCACAAGACTTTGCTCGACCTGAACTTCATCAGCACCAGTCGAGAAATAGGGCGAAAAGTGTCAAAACGCTTTTGTTTTATCTTCAATTTCAATCTGCTGCATGGTCCCATGCGTATCAGCTGTGACAGTCACAGTGGTGCCGTTTTCTGGCTCCTCTATTTGATTTTCAGACTGTTCTGCAGAACCACTTCTGAAGACACCACTGATCACAGGTGCATAGCCGAGGTGGTTGTGTACTGCCAGCCCCTGCCTCGGCACCGGTCACCGCTGCTTGCGCCCCCCCCCCCCCCTCCGTGCTCCCCCCTAACCCTGCCTGTCTCCCTGAAGCGAAGACGGGCAAGGTTCGTGTCCCCCGCAGCCTGCTAACTGGGACGCGCTGGGGACAATCAGGGATGAAACTGATTACAACTTGCCTCCAGGCAACTGAGATGAATTTATGCCACTGTGTAGAAGTACGCCCCAGTGCAGTAGCACCGGGACGGAAGGGGCAGTGCCGCCGCCGGGTGGCGCCGCCCCCTGCAGCCAGGGCCAGTGTACTCGTGCGGTCACTGGCCCTGCTGCTGGTTGGCGCCTGCTTCCTGGCCTGGGGTGGCCTGGCGCCACCCCAGGGAGCCGGAAGCAGACCCTCCAGTGACGCCGGGTGTGGGGGCAGCGGCGAGCCTTCGCCGCTGATCCCCACGAACAAAGGGAATTCAAATGTGGCGCCAAAGGAGAGACAATCATGGCTCTCGCTCTGGCGCCCAATGGGAAGCGGCGGCGGCGAGCCAATCCTGGCTTGCCACATCACTAGCCCCGCCCCCGGGCGCTGGTTTGAACTAACCAGCGCCGGGAGCGGGAAGCGGAGTTCGGCGACGGAGAAGGACGAGAGCGGAGAGCGCTGGAAGGAGAAAGGGTTGCCGCCGGAAGCCCCGGGAGGCGGCAGCTGTGTGCGCAGGACTGCTACACGCTGCCGCCCGCCGGGCGAAGGACACAGTGCCGGGGACAGCCGGCGAAGACGGAAGAAGCCCGGGTGCGGCGGGGTGCAACGCAAAAGAGCTTGCCCCGGCCCCCGCTGCCCCGGTGAAGACTGCAGGAAGCCCAGAGGTGGTGGGAAGCATCCCACCTCCGGCGAAGACGGACCACCCTCGTGGCTGGACCAGGCTTGGTCCAGCGGAAGGCCCTAGGACGGGTAAGTCCACATGCGGGTCCCCTCCCTAGACCACCAGGTGTTCGGGCAATAGGCCCGTGGGCCCAATTCAGGCACCAGGCCTGCGGGACCATAGTTAGGCTCTAGGCCCGTGGGGACCTCAGGTTGGTGCGTTGGGCATTAGGCCCCTTTGTGTGCGTTGGGCATTAGGCCCCTTGTGTGTGTTGGGTATTAGGCCCAGTTGTGCTCTGGGCCTTAGGACCCTATATAGTCGGCCCTCAGGCCCAATTGCGTTGTTGGGCCCCAGGCTCATCTGTTTTACTGGGCACCAGGCCCATCTGTGTTGCAGGGCGCGAGGCCCAGGTTGTGTACGAGGCCCAGACCCTGCTAGGGCTGAGCCCTCTCCGAAGAAGTACCAGGCCTGTATCGACAGGCCGCGAATTCAGGTATCGCCACAAGGGTTATTGTGGTATGGCTGGGAGCAGCCAGAGGGAGGTAGGCCCTCGCTAGGTGTTGGTGCACTGTTGTCTCTTTACATTGTACTGTTTTACTTGACACCATGTACTGTATGCTGTACTTGGGTTCACCAATTGTGGCCCTGTGCAGATTGTGTTCTTTTCAGGTTGTGTGTGCGTTAGGTGCCAGGATGCGTGACGCTAGGCCGTGGCATCGGAAGATCCGGCGCTAGGTCACAGGTTGCGCGGGCGTTAGGCGCCAGGCTGCGTGACGCTAGGCCGCGGCATCGGAAGATCCGGCGCTAGGTCACAGGTTGCTCGGGCGTTAGGCACCAGGTTGCGTGACGCTAGGCCGTGGCATCGGGAGATCCGGCGCTAGGTCACAGGTTGCGCGACGCTAGGCTGTGGCATCCAAGGATCCAGCGCTAGGTCGCGAGTTACGTAAGACGGCTTCAGGCCGCAGGGTGCGCGGCGTTAAGCCGCAGGCGCGTTGGTGTATTGCCCTGCCCTAGGGAGCAGGAGGTTACGTGAGTTCATTTTCAGGTGCCGGTATCCGCATTGGAAGCGTGACGGCGGACCAGTAAACGACTGTAGAGATTGTATCGAATCTGTTGTCGTGTTGTTTGTGCTCCTTCCCCTCCCCGGAGCGTTCCCCCACCCCAGTTACACCTGCCGTGTTCCACAAGCGGGTGTAACCATCCTGAGGCCAATAGTGCCTGTGATGAGCATCCCCTCCCCCCCTTAGGGGGTTTCCCCCTTTGTTTCCTCCCACAGGTGCAGTCGCTTCCGGAAACTAGTGGAGCAAGAGGAAGGTACCGGGACCGTCGCAGGCCCGAAGGTGAGAGACGGAGCGCAGCGAGTGGTGCGCGCGGGCCCCGCCCCTGGCCTCCCACATTTGGCGTAGTCGGCAGGATCGGAATCCACAGTTGCGATGTGGGGTATCCCCAGGGAGACCCGCCGGAGGGACCTTCCGGAAACGCCTTACCCCTGTGTTGATGAAGACGGTTGGGTGACGGTGACAGGAGCGGACCTGATGAGGATTGTACAGAGGTCCATCCAGCGCGACAAGGACCAGCGACGGGAGGAGAGGCTTGCGAAGGCTCTGGTGACCCCTTGCCGGACGTGTCAGCAGCTGGGACACTTTACCAGCGACTGCCCCCAGAGCCAGGCTGCAATGGAAATAACCAGATCAACGGAGTGGAGGGGCCACGGCATCAAGACCCCTTGGTGACGGAGATGGCCGTGATATCTCCCTTCTGGATCGCGGAAATGCCCCCATGTTGGACAGGGCAGGAAGGCACACCAAGGAACCCTCGCCACTCCCCATGCCGGACCAGTCTCCAACTTGAACGGTTGGAAGCTCCGGAAGGTAGGGACGTGCCGATAGGAGGAAGGAAGTCCGCGGAGGAAGAGGACGTCCGGGAGCGAGACGTCTCGCCGGGAGCGCAGTGGTGGGCAGATACCATCGGGAGAGATGAAGGCTACACAGCAAGAGAGGATACCGAATGGGACGAGCCCTGGTGCGAACTGTGCAATGAGGTGGACCACGAACCGCCGGATTGCCCCTACGTCTCCGCCCAGACGATTAAGAATTGGCGCCAAGGGTACGTCGACCACCATGACCCCACCAACTGGTCCTCAGAGGACGACTGGAGCGAAGAGGAATCTGAGAGGTGCACGGGCTGTGGCGACCTCGACCACATACGCGAATGCCCCTTGCCTATGGACTACGATTCGCGGGAAGAGACTGACCCTGGAGGATCTGAGGACGACGGTTGGGAGACTATGGAGGAAGATGACGACCCCCCACCCTCAAGGGCGGCTGCCCGGGAGATAGGGAGTGCCCCCGGGGGAACGACCGGTGGGCAGAGGACAACCCCTCGACAGGAAAACTGGATGGAGGCCCCTGCAGGATGGGAGAAGAATGGGTAGAGGTGATGCCCTTGGAAGGAGAATCTCTCTGTTGGCCTATGGCGGGTGACCACGGCGAACGACCCCTCCCTCAGAGAAGTCGGCGGAGGAGGCTTGAAGCCAAACACAGGAGTCCACCACCCACAGAGGACCAGGACCAACCCCAGAGGACAACCGCCCTCGACACAGAAGACATATCCCCGGAAGCCACACCCCCAGACGAGAGGGTGGAGGTGAGTTTTCCTTCCACAGATGCTGGCCCAGGCACCCCAGATGGGACATCCGGACCAGGACTGACCTCCCGAGAGGACAAGGGTGACCCCGACGCCGGAACGCAGGTAATGGCTC
Organism: Crinia signifera; assembly: GCF_055691185.1. Lineage (NCBI taxonomy): Eukaryota > Metazoa > Chordata > Amphibia > Anura > Myobatrachidae > Crinia > Crinia signifera. The sequence continues at coordinate 304,678,641 of NC_139221.1, read as the reverse complement.
ACTTTGTGGGGACCACAAAGGAAAAGGGGGGGGGGGCAAGTGTAGAAGTACGCCCCGGTGCAGTAGCACCGGGACGGAAGGGGCAGTGCCGCCGCTGGGTGGCGCCGCCCCCTGCAGCCAGGGCCAGTGTACTCGTGCAGTCACTGGCCCTGCTGCTGGTTGGCGCCTGCTTCCTGGCCTGGGGTGGCCTGGCGCCACCCCAGGGAGCCCGAAGCAGACCCTCCAGTGACGCCGGGTGTGGGGTCAGCGGCGAGCCTTCGCCGCTGATCCCCACGAACAAAGGGAATTCAAATGTGGCGCCAAAGGAGAGCCAATCATGGCTCTCGCTCTGGCGCCCAATGGGAAGCGGCGCCCAATCCTGGCTCGCCACGTCACGAGCCCCGCCCCCAAGCGCTGGTTTGAACTAACCAGCGCCGGGAGCGGGAAGCGGAGTTCGGCGACGGAGGAGGACGAGAGCGGAGAGCGCTGGAAGGAGAAAGGGTTGCCGCCGGAAGCCCCGGGAGGCGGCAGCTGTGTGCGCAGGACTGCTATACGCTGCCGCCCGCCGGGCGAAGGACACAGTGCCGGGGACAACCGGCGAAGACGGAAGAAGCCCGGGTGCGGCGGGGTGCAACGCAAAAGAGCTTGCCCCGGCCCCCGCTGCCCCGGTGAAGACTTCAGGAAGCCCGGAGGTGGTGGGAAGCATTCCACCTCCGGCGAAGACGGACCACCCTCGTGGCTGGACCAGGCATGGTCCAGCGGAAGGCCCTAGGACGGGTAAGTCCACATGCGGTTGGTGCGTTGGGCATTAGGCCCCTTTGTGTGCGTTGGGCATTAGGCCCCTTGCGTGTGTGGGGTATTAGGCCCAGTTGTGCTCTGGGCCTTAGGCCCCTATATAGTCGGCCCTCAGGCCCAATTGCATTGTTGGGCCCACAGGCCCATCTGTGTTACTGGGCACCAGGCCCATCTGTGTTGCAGGGCGCGAGGCCCAGGTTGTGTACGAGGCCCAGACCCTGCTAGGGCTGAAGTACCAGGCCTGTATCGACAGGCCGCGAATTCAGGTATCGCCACAAGGGTTATTATGGTATGGCTGGGAGCAGCCAGAGGGAGGTAGGCCCTCGCTAGGTGTTGGTGCAGTGTTGTCTCTTTACATTGTACTGTTTTACTTGACACCGTGTACTGTATGCTGTACTTGGGTTCACCAATTGTGGCCCTGTGCAGATTGTGTTCTTTTCAGGTTGTGTGTGCGTTAGGCGCCAGGTTGCGTGACGCTAGGCCGTGGCATCGGAAGATCCGGCGCTAGGTCACAGGTTGCGCGGGCGTTAGGCGCCAGGCTGCGTGACGCTAGGCCGTGGCATCGGAGGATCCGGCGCTAGGTCACAGGTTGCGCGGGCGTTAGGCGCCAGGTTGCGTGACGCTAGGCCGTGGCATTGGGAGATCCGGCGCTAGGTCACAGGTTGCGCGACGCTAGGCTGTGGCATCCAAGGATCCATCGCTAGGTCGCGAGTTACGTAAGACGGCTTCAGGCCGCAGGGTGCGCGGCGTTAAGCCGCAGGCGCGTTGGTGTATTGCCCTGCCCTAGGGAGCAGGAGGTTACGTGAGTTCATTTTCAGGTGCCGGTATCCGCATTGGAAGCGTGACGGCGGACCAGTAAACGACTGGTGAGTAGAGATTGTATTGAATCTGTTGTCGTGTTGTTTGTGCTCCTTCCCCTCCCCGGAGCGTTCCCCCACCCCAGTTACACCTGCCGTGTAACCATTCTGAGGCCAATAGTGCCTGTGATGAGCATCCCCTCCCCCCCTTAGGGGGTTTCTCCCTTTGTTTCCCCCCACAGGTGCAGTCGCTTCCGGAAACTAGTGGAGCAAGAGGAAGGTAGCGGGACCGTTGCAGGCCCGAAGGTGAGAGACGGAGCACAGCGAGGTGAGTACGCGCAGCGAGTGGTGCATGCGGGCCCCGCCCCTGGCCTCCCACATTTGCATGCAGGTCTATTGTCTGCTCATGCATGTAGAGACTTTGCATAGAAGTGATATAGCAACACCTCCACCTCCAGCATTTCTGATCCCCATTTGAGGTAATAGCGAATACCATCCTAATAAAGCTCAATACAGAAGGAGACATTAGTGATTACTAAAGATGTGCAGTTCGGTTCTCCAGAAATCAAAATCCACCTGTTGGATTTCCTTGGAGTTGGTTCGTGAAAATGAACTTGAAGATAGTTCGTGAAGATGTGCTCCGATTATATGAAAAAATAAAGGCAACAATGTGTAGGTTCTTTTTTTCCCGTTTTTCCCCTCTCTCACACATCGGGTGTTACCCCGCAGCCGGGACTGCTGTTCAGGACAGCCACGGCAAAACCCTATTCTGACTCTGTTATACCCCCCAGGCAGGGTGACCGACTCCTGCAGGTGTTCTAGTCTTCGCCTGTAGCCGTCACGTTTGGAAGGGCAAGTTAAGCCCGCCCTAACTCCGGTACAGCCAGGTGTTACGTATAAACAAGGAGCCGGGGCCCCCCCAGGGTACAGTAAACAGGAAAAACTAACTAAGGAGCCTAACTAAAGTTTAACCAAATGGCGACTAGCCAGGCCCTGGCTAACGCTACTATGCGCCAGCGACCTAGTCGCTACGACTTTGCGATACCTGTCGCAAACACAATAACCAAACAGCAAAAACACAGTAAAGAAGAACCAGGGGAAGGAATGTCCCGTGGAAACGGGGGCAGGAAGGAAAAGCCTGCTAGGCCCAAAAAATAAACACGACTAGCCTGACCGGCTGCGAATAAATAGCAATGCAAGGAATGAATACAGGAACTAAGGATAACCCCCTGCTGGGGTAACTCACGAAACCAGGGGTATCGAGGGAACAGCGTTCCACGGGGAAGATCCACAAGGAACACAGAGAAGGACACCGGCAGGTGGATAGAGTCAGGCAGAAGCTATCACCGGCGGGGTACTGCTGGGCTGGCTCCCTTAAATGACCCTGAGGGACCAATGAGAACGGGGAGTCCAGCCCCACCTACATTAATTGCCCCCTCCGGACACCTGTGGTCCGTTTGTGATTAGGCCGAATAGAGGCCGCCCTATTACTCTGGCCGGCGGCGTCATCCGTTGCTAAGCAACGGCGCCGCCGTGAGCAGGAAGTCTCTCCGGCGGCTGACAGCGTCCCAGGTTGCTGGGAGACGCTGGGTTGAAGGGCGGGCATTGCGTCCTGCCGCCGCATCCTCCGGCGTCCCTGGTTGCCTAGCAACCGGACATCAGACCCGGAAGGACAGGCGGCTGAACGGACACGTCGCCCTGTCCTTCTGCCGAGCGTAACAGTACCCCCCCCCCCCTATAACCAACTTTATGAGGAAACTCCCGAAAGAAATTAGTTTTCAGTCTGGGGGCGTGCAGGTCCAGGTCGGAAACCCAAGACCTCTCTTTAGGTCCAAACCTCTTCCAGGTGGACCAGAAAATACAAGGAGCCTTGGGAGACTTTACAATCCAGAATCTTTTCTACCACAAATTCTGATTGTCCATGGACATTAACTGGAGATTTACCTTGATCAATTCTTCGAGGAAACTTTTTCGAAAAAAAAAGCTGGTTTGAGGAGAGACGCATGGAATGTCTTTGCAATCCTCAAAGCCCTGGGGATCTGTAACCGAAAGGCAACAGGATTGACTTTTTTAATGATAACAAATGGACCAATAAATCTTGGGCCAAATTTGGCTGTACCCTGCCGAAGTTTAATGTTTCGTGTTGACAGCCAGACTTTGTCGCCCACTTTAAACTTGCAAGGTCGTCTTGATCGATCAGAAAAGACCTTCTCCCGAAGAGCCGCCTTTTTTAAGGCAAGGTGTACCTGTTTCCAAATGTCCCTTAACCGGGCCGTGGTGGAGGAAAGAACCATAGGTCCTTCTGGACCAAGTGCACTGGCTTTAGGATGAAAGCCGTAATTTGTTAAAAAAGGAGAAGCTCTGGTAGCCGAGTGATGGGAATTGTTGTAAGCAAACTCGGCCATGGGGAGAAGATCTGCCCAATCGTTCTGTGACTTAGAAACAAAGAGTCACAAATACTGCTTCAAAGATTGATTAAGGCGTTCTGTCTGCCCATTCGACTGGGGATGATAGGCGGAAGTCAAACTCAGTTTAATCTTCAACGCCTTACAGAAGAGCTTCCAGAACCTGGCAACGAATTGGGGCCCCGGTCAGAGACGATATCAGTGGGTAGACCGTGGAACTTGAAAACATGAAGCAGAAATAATTTGGCCAGTTTATTAGCTGAAGGCAACTGGGGTAAAGGAACAAAGTGAGCCATCTTGCTGAACCTGTCAATAATGACCCAGACTACACGAAATCCTGAATACAGGGGCAGTTCGACCACAAAATCCATGGCAATATGTGACCATGGTCTTGAGGGGATGGCCAAAGGAATAAGTTGCCCTGTGGGTGACACTCTAGGAATCTTATGCCTAGCACAGTCGGGACACAACTGGACGTATTCCCTGGTGTCTGACGCAATGCTAGGCCACCAGACATACCAAGAAAGAAGATTCAAAGTTCTTTTAATGCCAGGGTGTCCCGCAATTTGACTGTCATGAAACTCACTAAAAACTTGTCTTCTCAAAGACTGCGGCACAAATAAACAACCGGCAGGTACTTGCCCGGGAGCCTGATCCTGGGCAGAAAGAAGAAGGTCTCTGAGAGTATGAGTCATACCAAAATAAATAATAGAGGCCGGAAGAATGGACCGAGGAGATTCTCGCAATTCCTGTTTGGGAAGGAAGCTACGGGACAATGCGTCTGCCCTGACGTTCTTTGACCCGGGTCTATATGAGATGACAAAATTAAAACGGGTAAAGAATAATGCCCACCGGGCTTGTCGGGCATTCAGACGCTTGGCTGACTCCAAGTACTGCAGATTTTTGTGATCCGTAATCACCAGAACTTGGTGGTTGGCCCCATCCAACCAATGCCTCCACTCCTCGAATGCCCATTTAATGGCTAATAGCTCTCGGTTGCCGACGTCATAATTGACTTCTGCGGACGAAAATTTTCGAGACATATAGGCACAAGGGAAAAAAAATGAAGACTTAGACTCTTGTTGAGACAAGACTGCCCCTGCCCCAACCTCCGAAGCATCAACTTCGACTACAAATGGCAACTGAGGGTCGGGGTGCCTTAAGATGGGAGCGGATACGAAGGCTTGCTTTAAGGCCACAAATGCCTGTTCTGCCTGTGAAGACCACTGAGAAGGGTCAGCATCCTTTTTAGTGAGCGCCACTATGGGGGCTACCAGATCTGAAAAGGCCCGAATGAACCGCCTATAATAATTAGCGAACCCTAGGAATCTTTGAATGGCCTTAAGAGTTGTGGGCTTGACCCAATCTAAAACGTCTTGCAGTTTTTTGGGTTCCATGTAGAAGCCCTCAGGAGAAATTATGTATCCTAAAAAGGAAACTTTGGAAATCTCAAATTCCCACTTTTCTGGTTTTGCGAAGAGATGATTCTCCCTAAGTCTTTGAAGCACTAGACGAACCTGATTACGATGCTCCTCCAATGACCTGGAGTAGATTAGAATGTCGTCTAAATAAACTACCACAAAGCTTCCCAAGAAGTCCCTTAGGACGTCGTTAATGAAGTCTTGGAAGACCGCAGGCGCGTTGGACAAACCAAAGGGCATTACGAGGTACTCGTAATGCCCAGTTTGGGTACTAAAAGCGGTCTTCCATTCATCTCCAGTCTTAATGCGGATGAGGTTATATGCACCCCGTAAATCAATCTTGGAAAAAATCTTAGCTGTGCGGAGCTGATCAAAGAGCACGGAGATCAACGGTAAAGGATAATTGTTTTTAAACGTTATTTTGTTGAGTGCCCTGTAGTCTATACAGGGTCGCAAGGATCCATCCTTCTTAGAAACGAAGAAAAACCCTGCACTCAAGGGAGACCTTGACGGTCGGATGAAACCCTTGGCTAGGTTTTCTTGTATGTAGGTATTCATGGCTTGAGTCTCTGGCCCGGACAAGGAATATAATCGGGCTTTGGGATACTGTGCATCGGGATGTAGCTCTATAGCGCAGTCATATGGGCGATGGGGAGGTAGGACGTCCGCTTCGCCTTTAGAAAAGACGTCTGCGAAGTCTGCATAAGCAATCGGTACCCCTTCCAAAGGAACCATTGTCCCCAATACTGGCCGCTCAAGGCAGTTAATTGAGCAATGATTGCTCCATCGCACAATCTCTCCTGTCTGCCAATCAACCTGTGGGTTATGAACTCTAAGCCAGGGATGACCCAGTACGAGAGGAATTGCGGCACAAGAAATTAATAAAAAGGAGATGATCTCAGAATGCAAAATGCCGATACGTAAAGATACCGGTGGGGTTTGATGCAGAACCACCCCATTGGCTAATGGACTGCCGTCTAAGCCTCGCATAATTATAGACTTGTCCAGAGGTAACCGCGGTATACCCAGCTTCTCAGCCAACTGGATGTCTAAAATATTTCCCGCTGCACCGCTGTCAATGAAGGCTGTTACTGACATCTTGGTCTTCTCTACTTGAATCTCAGCAGGAACTAATAGAGCATTGTGAGGGGTGAAAAGTTGAGAACCAAAGTGAATTCCCTCAGTATTCACTCGGTTTTGGCGTTTCCCGACTTATTGGGACAGTTGCGCAGATAGTGCCCCCTATTTCCGCAATAAATACATAAGCCGGTACTCATCCTGCGGGCTCTCTCATCTGGAGAGATACGGGATGCACCCACCTGTATTGGCTCCTCGTCGTCTTCCGAGGGCACATAACCAAGGGAAGTGGGCCTAAGACCTGACCCCCTCTCAGATCTCCGCGCCTTGAGGCGTCGATCAATTTTGATGGAAAGTTCCATAAACTTATCCAATGTCTCTGGGGCAGGATACTGGATAAGACTATCCTTAACGGCTTCCGAAAGCCTTAGCCGGAACTGGCTGCGTAGTGGTGGGTCATTCCAGCCGCAGTCATTTGACCATCGGCGGAACTCCGTGCAATATGCTTCTGCAGGATTTCGACCCTGTTTGAGAGCACGCAAAAGACTCTCGGCAGATGCTTCTCTGTCCGGGTCGTCGTACAGGAGCCCTAGAGATTTAAAGAAAGCATCAACTGAGCGCAGAGCGGGATCCTCAGGTTTTAACCCGAACGCCCAAGTTTGGGTATCTCCTTGTAATAAGGAAATAATTAAGCCTATCTGCTGTTGTTCTGACCCGGAAGACCGTGGTCGAAGCTTAAAGTAGAGTTTGCAACTGTCTTTAAAATTAAAAAAAATCTTTCCGGTTCCCTGAAAACCGGTCGGTGAGATTTCCCCGCGCCCCATCCTCCTGGGACTTAACCCTGAGAAATAAATTCTGCACCATCTGTGTCAAGCCTTGCAGCTGACTGGCGAATGCCTGCACCTGACCCTCAGGAGTAGGGTTCATACTGATAAATAAACCACAAGGGAGAAATATCAACAACAAATGACCACAAACAAGGCACTATCAAATAAAAAAAATATATATTTTATTTTTTTTACATATTTTTTTTAAGGTAAGGCCGGTGATAATGTTAGGTATCGGGTGTTACCCCGCAGCCGGGACTGCTGTTCAGGACAGCCACGGTAAAACCCTATTCTGACTCCGTTATACCCCCCAGGCTGGGTGACCGACTCCTGCAGGTGTTCTAGTCTTCGCCTGTAGCCGTCACGTTTGGAAGGGCGAGTTAAGCCCGCCCTAACTCCGGTACAGCCAGGTGTTTCATATAAACAAGGAGCCGGGGACCCCCCCAGGGTACAGTAAACAGGAAAAACTAACTAAGGAGCCTAACTAAAGTTTAGCCAAATGGCGACTAGCCAGGCCCTGGCTAACGCTACTATGCGCCAGCGACCTAGTCGCTACGACTTTGCGATACCTGTCACAAACACAATAACCAAACAGCTAAAACACAGTAAAGAAGAACCAGGGGAAGGAATGTCCCGTGGGAACGGGGGCAGGCAGGAAAAGCCTGCTAGGCCCGAAAAATAAACAAGACTAGCCTGACCGGCTGCAAATAAATAGCAATGCAAGGAATGAATACAGGAACTAAGGATAACCCCCTGCTGCGAACAGCGTTCCATGGGGAAGATCCACAAGAAGGACACCGGCAGGTGGATAGAGTCAGGCAGAAGCTATCACCGGCGGGGTACTGCTGGGCTGGCTCCATTAAATGACCCTGAGGGACCAATGAGAATGGGGTGTCCAGCCCCACCTACATTAATTGCCCCCTCCGGACACCTGTGGTCCGTTTGTGATTAGGCCGAATAGAGGCCACCCTATTACTCTGCCCGGCGGCGTCATCCGTTGCTAAGCAGGAAGTCTCTCCGGCGGCTGGCAGCATCCCAGGTTGCTGGGAGACGCTGGGTTGAAGGGCGGGCGTTGCGTCCTGCCACCGCGTCCTCCGGCGTCCCTGGTTGCCTAGCAACCGGACGTCAGACCCGGAAGGACAGGCGGCTGAACGGACGCGTCGCCCTGTCCTTCTGCCGCCCGTAACAATTTTTATTTATTAACAGTTTCTAATATAGCGCATACATATTCCGCAGCGCTTTACAGAGAATATTTGAGCATTTACATCAGTCCCTGCCCAGTAGAGCTTACAATCTATATTCCCTACCACATGTACACACACAGAGACATTCTAGGGTCAATATTTGTTGGAAGCCAATTAACCTATCTGTATATTTTTGGCAACGAGCATGAAACCCCCTTGGCATCGAGCATGAAGCCCCTTCAGCATGTACTGTAGGTACGCAGCATTTATGTGGCATATAAAAAGTCCCCTAAGACAATAAAGATGGCTGTCACTCTGAAGGTGAATAACTTCCATACTCAGATATATATCTTTATTTTTAAGTTACCACAAAAGTTCCCAGCACCGTCCATTGGGGCTATTTCAGTAACACCATTGTGTGTGTGTGTGTGTGTGTGTGGGGGGGGGGGGGGGGGGCATTGCATGGAAGTGGTTTGGACAACGCAGACATGTACAAACCATTTTTGACCTGAAAGATGGCTGGCTTACGCCTGGCTTCGCAGCTAGGCTACGCAGCAAGAGGGCACCAACATGTGGGGCGTTCTTGCCCTGTGAGGGGTGGCCTTACCCTGAAAAGGGGGCAGCAATGAGTTCAGCCGCAGCCCCGGCTCCTTCCTCCTGGCTGTGTACGGCGTGACCTTGCTGACGTCACACCGCATACAGCCGAGGTTGCTGGGGGCAGCGGCTAATCTAGTGCACAGCAGCGCTATCCTGTCAGGGCCGGTTTAAGCCTTCAGGGGGCCCGGGTCACTTTAGACAGGGGGGCCCCTTCTTACTTGTCATTACTGGCCACAAACTGCACGGGAGAATATTACACTGTCAAAACCCCACTCCCATTCATAAAAACTTTAGCTAAAAAAAATATATATAATCTTTTTTAAATACATGCAGCGGTGTAGCTAGGCGCCACGGTGCCCGGAGCAGGGGCATGTATTGCGCCCCCCCCCCCAGCAGGCTCTCAGATGGCCGCCACCCCTCCTAGTGTGAGGGGCCCGCTACATCCTCCCACACTACGGCACACTGACACACACATATACTGGGGGGGGCACACTAACACATACAAATGTTGTACAGGGTGGTGGACCAGGGGGCACACTTATACACACATGTTGTACAGGCACACTGATATACACAAACATATATATACATAGTCATACATATATACATTGTACAAGGACTAGGGGCAAGGACTCTCCGTCACCATCACCTCTCTTGTCAGCATTGAACCTCTACATCCCCCTGAACCTCTATGCCCCATTACCCCTGCACTTCACCCAGTTGTCACCACTGCAAGGCCCACATACATATCCTAACAGCTGTCTCCATACCCCTATACCCACCACACACACTACTCCCCCTGTCCACTCACATACGCCCCATATCCTTACATAACCTATTTCCCATGTGTTCCCAAATACACCCCATACCCTCTACCCCCAACATACCCTACTCACCCTAATCTCCTACAAACACTCCATATACCACTACCCCAAACACATCCTGCACTTCAGCTCTCGTCCCCCAACAATCCCCCCAGTAACCCTCAATCCCCACCACACACACCCCATTCTACCCACATACAGCACAGGAGCCCTGCAGAAGCAAGTTCTCACCTGTGAGCTGTAATGGCATCACACTGCTGTCTCCCCAGGCACAGCTGCTCCTCATCTTCTATAATTGCGCCCATGTGCTTTTCCACCCCAGCTCCCGTGCATCCGGTTACTGCCGCTGGCTGGTTGGTGAAGAGGGGGAGGGTCGGCAGTCAGCACCATCCTGTTTCCTGTTACTGTGCAGGGGGTTGTAGGCTGGGCTCACGGACCCCCAAAGCTCATGGATCCCAAGCGCACTACCAGGGGTCGGATGGGAGCCAGTGAGAGGGCTCCCAGCGGCACAGCTCCTCTGCATGCTGCTGTGGCTGCGGCGCTGCCAGTAACTGCGCTGAACGGCGGAGGTGTTCCTATCCATTACGGGAGCAGCGCTCTCCTCTCTCTCCCTGCTGCCGCCGCTAGCACAGAGTGGCAGCAGGTCCACTAACTTCTGCCGCTGCTCTCCCCAGGCTCAGAGCGGATAGTTAAGGCGTACGGCACACAGGGAGGGCAGGGATGCCATTGCGGTGCACGGCTCCGGCGCCATATGACCTTTCTGCGCCTGGAGCTTGTGCTCCACCGGCTCCGCCGTCCCTACATCTCTGAATACATGCCAACCACAGGGGGGCCTAGATAGAGGGGGACCCCCTGCCCACCCCTCTTAATAGGGCCCTGTAGCCAGCCCTGGGACATTTAGCAGTGTTTTTTATGGAACGCTCTCCAAAAAAATAATGCCCTGTGGGGAGTGCTCCCTAAAAAACCCTCACCACTGAAGGGGTTAATGCATCCAATCTAATGTATTCACTGCAAGCTCTTCTATTGTGTAATGTGCATGTATTGCCTGGCTGTCAGAGGCAAGCTTGGAGCTCTCACATAATCATTTCTATCGTAGCAACTGACAGTGAAAACTGCCACGTACTGTAATAGTCTTTTTGTTCTCCTGGCATCCTGTACTGTACACACAGAATAATATTCAGAAATAGCATATTGGAGGTTTGCAGTCTGCTCACTTTGCTGTAAAATACCTTTATCCATATCTCCCAACTGTCCCAATTTTCAATAATTTAACATCTATGAGGGAGAGCCAAATGAATTTCCACCATCAATTGTACAAAACCACACAACCGTTTTTTTATTTCCTTCAAGGTGCTAGGTCATGGTGCATAGCTCTGTTCTCATTGGCCCCGAAGCCTCTCCCTAGTCTCTGATTGGCCTGCAGCCAGTTAAAAAAAATTGAAAAGTCGGTTGGTTAAACCATTGATGGTTGCCTTTACATCAAGGTTAACCATCACTAGTACCATTGATGATGGCTATTGATAGATATCCCACAGATGCCCATTCCTAGTTTACAGTGACATATCTGAATAAACTCACCATCGGTAATCTTTATGCATACACTTTAAACAAAACTTATTTAAACCTTTAACTGAACAATTTATCACTAAAATAATGAGACAGACACAAGTGCTGGCGTTCCAAACAGAGGGTGAGATTTAATAGGATGAGAGAATCAGAAAGTGAGAGATTTGGGAAGAAATCTCCAGGTTTTTTTAAAGCGGCAATCATTTACACTGCAAAACCAAACTGGTTTTGCAGTGTAAATGATTGCCGCTTTAAAAAAACTGGAGATTTCTCACCAAATCTCTCACTTTCTGAATCTCTCATCCTATTAAATCTCACCCTCAATTTTTTTTTATATATCTTTATTTCAAATTTCTGTTTATATCATACAATACAGATGAAGGAGCATATTATTGTTCCACAAATCAGACAATCATACATATATGCATATATATATATATATATATATATATATATATATATATAGCAATCCAAATTTCCAGGGAAGGAAAATAACGGCACTCAGGAGTCGGATATGATGCTTTAAACGAACATGTGTATTGGGGACGTTTCGGGGAACAAACCCCGTCCTCAGCCCAATCCTACAGCACAGCCAAATAACATACAAAACATTTTTATACTCACCAGTTCCCGGGGTTTTCAGACGCCCCCGCGTCCACGGAGCCGCTCGCCGGAAGTGGTCACCGTCACTTCCGCTCTGGACGCATCACAGGAGTTGCTAGGCAACCTCCAGCTTGCGTCTCACTTGGCAGGAAGTGAGTCGCGTTTCCCTGTTCCGCTTGACCCGCATAGACGCTTTGCTTTGTCTGATGCCTGGAAACTGCAAAATAACAATTAAAAACATGAGAAAAACATGTAGGAATAAATAACCATGGGTACTGTGCTTGGCAGTATAGAGACAATGTAAAAATTCAGGAGCACTCAACGTCTGCAGAACAGGCTGCCTAGCTGGCATCGCCGTGCTGCAAGTATCCTTGCACACCCGAATCAATCATGCCTCACACGCCCTCTGACACAGATATCATAGGTTATATTTAAGACAAAAAAACAAATATCACACATGAATACAAAAAACATATACAGAATGTCCAATGTATTAGCCCAATACAACTCCAGAGTACCAATGTGTGACTAACATGGAAGATAAACTCCAACTGTAAACTACATCAGGCTATTCCAGTTAATCCTCTCATTAAGACCTTTGGGTGCGATGGTATCTAAGCGGAAAATCCACTCAGATTCTTTAAGCAATAATTTTTTTGCTCTGTTGCCCCCCCTGAGTGATTTAGGGACACAGTCTATAATAAAATGTTTGAACTGTGAAATGGAATGGCCAGTGGATTTAAAATGACGGGCCACCGGTTGGTCCACCTCCCTGCCTTTAAGGGACAGGTTAATGGCCGACTGGTGTAACGCCATTCTCTCACGGAATGGACGTATAGTTTGGCCTATATAGTATAGCCCACAGGGGCACACTATAATGTAAACGACATGTGAACGTTTATCTCTCCTTATCACCCTTGGATTTATCTCTTGTTAAGGCTTAATACATCTGCCCCAATACTACCTATATACATAAAACTTGACAAAGACAATACAATAGACAATACAATATGTACAGACAGAATTTGGACAGATCATAATGGTCTGTACTCTATATTTCTTTGGATTTTTGTTTTATTTATTTATATACGTCTGGTCCCCTCTTTCTATTATATGCATGTTTCTGATCTCTCATCTTTCTCATCTGGTTACGGTGTTGCGTGGCCTCCCCACAGCCAACCCATTTCCTCCTGATCTTAGTTCCCGACCCCGTGGTTTCCATTTTGAAACTATAGTTTATTCATTAATGGTTTGTAGAATATCTGGCACTTTCTCTTGTTTCCATAGCTGTGCTATAGATGTTCTAGCTCTTATAAGTATCTGTCCTAAGAGATATTTGTGTGTACTAGGGATCTCTGGTGGGAGGACATGCAGCAGCGACCCCCTGTGGGGTCAGTGAGATTCTATGACCACTGGTGTGAAAAATAATTTCTTCTATCTCCTTCCAAAATGGGGATAGTTTTTTACATGTCCAGAATATATGTACTGTGTCTCCAATATCCTCTCTACACTTCCAACATAGATCCGACTGTTCTGGCCAGAATTTATGTATCTTAGAAGGGATCAGGTAGGTGTTGTAATAAATCTTCATATGTCTCTCAATATGGAGATTTGACCTTGACATCCCCCATATATCTGCAAATAGTCGAGACCATTGTGCGTCATCTAGTGAAAAACCCAGAATGTTAAATTTATTGATTGACAGCTATATCTGACTATAAATGGTGGCGGCACTAAAGAACGGTCATAGAAAAGAGGGGTAAAGATCACCACACACCATTCAGACACCGTTGGTGATCAACTCTCCCATCGCAACCCACCCATGCCCCTGTCCAGGGGCATGGGCTAAAGTCATATCGATGTCGGGAGAGTGCACCCACTATCTACATACGATTTCCATATAAACAAGGACCGTTCCTTACCGCCAACAGCTAGGCCCTAAGCCGCAGCACCGCCACCACTAAAAACGCTATTACCTAACCAGCTAAACAAATCCTCCAAAAAAATGGCCATTCCTTCTGGACTCAAATGGACGCCGTCCGGCCTATAAAGGCTGTCCCGCTTAATCACAATGCCATCATGGCGGATGATGCCCCTCCATTCGCCAACGAGTAATGCTGCACCGCAGAAGTTGCGTTCCTCCAAACCCGCCTGGGGATCATTGAGGACCACACCAACTGAAAACAAGGCAGTGATAATGGACCGCAGCTCCAACGCAGTACAGCTAGTTATTTTCTATTCGCTGCAGGGACCCCGCCGCCAGCTTTATACAAAGCGCCGCAGGTACTCCCGCGGCACGGACACCCCTGCCCACTCCAGCACCATTATACACAGTGCCGCAGGTACCTTGCAGCACGGACGGACACCCCTGCCCGCTCCCCAGATGGCGCAGCAGGTACCCCCCCCTCCCCAGATGGGGCAGCAGGCACCCCCCCCGGGCACCGGGGCGCCCCCACCCGCTCCGGTGCCTTGCACCGGCCCTGCCAAGGCCACGCCCCATTGTGCCTTTGGCCACGCCCATCTATCATTGGCCACACCCCTGTACCGTTTTTTAAGTTGGGAATGTTGGAGGGTATGGTATAAGCACCTCAGGAACCCCAAAGTCCCGCAATGATGTTAACAGCAGGCCTTGCTACGCTTCCCAACGCATCCCACGCACACGATCCATCTGACCCGCCGGGCCTGAGCAAAATGTTAAGACTTAGAAGTTAAAAATGTTATTGCTGCGTATATCAGCTTTTCATAGCGGGTTCTCGATGCGACCGTCATTAGGTCGACAGCAAAGGTTGACATGAACAAGGTCGACGTTGACAAAAAGTCAACAGGTGCAAAAAATTGAGATAGAAATGATGGACACATGAAAAGGTTTTGGGTGCCAGTGTTGACATCTGAACACGTGGACACCCCAATTAATGTACTATGTCCCCACGACACCATGCCCCATGACTTATGATACATGTGTGGCTACACCCCATGATGCATGGTCATGCCCCTGTACCCAAGGGTTTAAAGGATGGGGAAGAGGATTATAGTGATCCTGCCATTGGCGTTCTGTCCGCCGGTCTCGTGTATGTATTCCCCAGAAATATATACTTAAACAAGATGTACATGATTTATTCCGCAGAGAAAAATAGATGTATTTTGACGTTTATTATACTAATCAGGCCTCTTCAGAAAAAACTGTAATTACAATTTTTGGTACTCTTTACCTAGAACGGCGCCCATCGGGGTGATCGCGGGATCGCGGGCAGTACATAAACGGCCGCGACGCGATGCCCGCGATCACCGCGATTTTCCCATAGGGAACAATGTTAAAAAGTCAGATTGACCGCGATTTTGCATTCAATGCCTCAATGCCCGCGATTTTACCATAGGAATCAATGTTAAATGGGCTACAGAGCCCAAATAGGCTCAATTAACCCTTAAATGTCACCCCAATTTTTTGACGCCACCCCACGATCCACGCCAACCCGAAGCGTGGCGAGCGCAGCGAGCCCGCGAGGGGCGGCGGTACGCGTCCTCCGACCTTTTCATGCCCTACTATCCACGTCGGCGTGGAGTTGAGAATAGAATAGTGTGGCGAGCGCAGCGAGCCACCGAGCCCGAAGCGTGGCGAGCGCAGCGAGCCCCGCGAGGGGACGCGGATACCTTCACAGTTATAAGCGTCCCCTCGCGGACTTCACAGGTGTCCGTGGCGACGCCGACACCTGTGAAGCCCGCGAAGGGACGCGTTTACCTGTGAAGGTATCCGCGTCCCCTCGCGGGGCTCGCTGCGCTCGCCACGCTTCGGGCTCGGTGGCTCGCTGCGCTCGCCACACTATTCTATTCTCAACTCCACGCCGACGTGGATAGTAGGGCATGAAAAGGTCGGAGGACGCGTACCGCCGCCCCTCGCGGGCTCGCTGCGCTCGCCACGCTTCGGGTTGGCGTGGATCGTGGGGTGGCGTAAAAAAATTGGGGTGACATTTAAGGGTTAATTGGGTCTATTTGGGCTCTGTAGCCCATTTAACATTGATTCCTATGGGAAAATCGCGGGCATTGAGGCATTTTACATTAAAATCGCGATCAATTAGGCTTTTTAACATTGTTCCCTATGGGAAAATCGCGGTCATCGCGGGTACACGATTTTGATGTACCAGCGATTTACCCGCGATGCCCGCGATGACCGCGATTTTTTACCCCCGACGCCCGCGATTCTGATCGCGGGCGCCGTTCTAGGTAAAGAGTACCCAATTTTTTTTATATACTGGTGCTTAATTGTATGTGACCATCTGCAAATGATCCCAGCAACAGGGGCGGGCTGGGCCGGGGGGCAGAGTGCCATATGCCCCCCGGGCCGCTTACCCACCCACTGGCTGCGGGCCGTGCTGCGGCTGGATCAGCTTCTCCAGCCCTCCTGCACTGGCCGCGGCTTACAGAACACGGCCGCGGCTACAGGAAAATGGCCGCCGGCCCCCTGCACTGAGGACATGTTCTCAGTGCAGGAGGCCGGCGGCCATTTTCCTGTAGCCGCGGCCGTGTTCTGGAAGCCGCGGCCAGCGCAGGAGGGCTGGAGAAGCTGATCCAGCCGCAGCACGGCCCGCAGCTAGCGAGTGGGTAAGCGCTCCCCCCCCCCCCTCCCTCACCCCAGCATATGTGTTTCTGTCACTGTGGGGGCATATCTGGCACTGTGTGGGGGCATATCTGGCACTGTGTGGGGGCATATCTGGCACTGTGTGGGGGCATATCTGGCACTGTGTGGGGGCATATGTGTATCTGGCACTGTGGGGGGCATATCTGGCACTGTGGGGGCATATATGTATTTGGCACTGTGGGGGCATATGTGTATCTGGCACAGTGGGGCATATGTGTATTTGGCACTGTGGGGGCATATGTGTATCTGGCACTGTGGGGGCATATGTGTATTTGGCACTGTGGGGGCATATGTGTATCTGGCACTGTGGGGCATATGTGTATTTGGCACTGTGGGGGCATATCTGGCACTGTGGGGGCATATGTGTATCTGGCACTGTGGGGGCATATGTGTATCTGGCACTGTGGGGACATATGTGTATCTGGCACTGTGGGGGCATATGTGTCTGGCACTGTGGGGGCATATGTGTATTTGGCACTGTGGGGGCATATGTGTCTCTGGCACTGTGGGGGCATATGTGTCTCTGGCACTGTGGGGGCATATCTGGCACTGTGGGGGCATATGTGTCTTTGGCACTGTGGGGGAATATGTGTCTCTGGCACTGAGGGGGCATATGTGTCTCTGGCACTGTGGGGGCATATGTGTCTCTGGCACTGTGGGGGCATATCTGGCACTGTGGGGGCATATGTGTCTCTGGCACTGTGGGGGAATATGTGTCTCTGGCACTGTGGGGGCATATGTGTCTCTGGCACTGTGGGGGCATATGTGTCTCTGGCACTCTGGGGGCATATCTGGCACTGTGGAGGAATATGCGTATTTGGCACTGTGGCAGAATATCTGGCACTGTGGCGGCATTTGTGTCTGGCACTGTGGGGGCATATGTGTATTTGGTACTGTGGCGGAATATCTTGCACTGTGGGGGCATATCTGGCACTGTGGACATCACATTGTGCGGTGTAATGGGCATCATGGTATGGGGCGTAATGGACATTACGGTGTGGGGAGCATTGGGTAATTGCCATCACAGTATGGGGTGTAATGGGCATCAAGGTGTGCAGCATAATGTGTAATTAGCATCACAGTGTGCGGTGTATTGAGTAATTAGCATCGCAGTGTTGGGCGTAATGTGTAACTGGCATCATGGTGTTCAGCATAATGTGTAATTGGCATTACGGCATGTGGCTTTATGTGTAATGGGTATTACAAGGTTCGCTAAAATGTGCAATCTGCAGGTACACAATACAATCATGGTACAGGCAACGCCCCTTATGATAGGCCACGCCCCTAATTTTTCGGCGCGCCTACGGCGCGCAAAAGCATTCCTTCCGACGGTGACTTGGCTGATTATGGGCCAGTGCTCTGGACTTGCCCCCTAGGCTAAAAGTTGCCAGCCAGCCCCTGCCCAGCAAGTCCGCGCAAGCCTGTTAGAAAATATCTTCCAGACTGCGGGAGGTTAAATTCATGTTCTCAAAAGTGAAAATTTGTGTTTCTCTGTTAAAAACTGAAAGCTGATACTTCTGTAGCTCTCAGCCTCCCCAGGCAACCAGGCAATACCAAGTGTTAGTATGTGGCCATACAAGGTTTCCAAAACCTTTATTTATGTGTGATGTTAAATGTTTACAGAGTTTACCCTAAAGCCCCCCATACACTATGCGACTTGTCCGAGGGGAGAAGTCACGTGCGATGCCCCTTGAACCGCAAGGGGGCTTCTTGGCAGCAGGATCACATACGATATATATTGTATGCGCAGCGGCGTAACTATAGCACCGCAGCCCCCGCCACCGCGGTCGGGGCGCTGTGCATGTGGGGGCGCCGGGGGCTGCGGTGCTATAGTTAAACCCCCCCTCAATCCCCCGGAGACTTACCTATCGCACTGGTCCCGGCGGCTCCGTTCTTCTGCTGAGGACCACCACAAAATGGCCGCCCCCATATAGCAGACAGTTCTCTGAAACTGTCTGCTGTATGGGGGCGGCCATTTTCTGGTGGTCCTCAGCAGAAGAACGGAGCCGCCGGGACCAGCGCGATAGGTAAGTCTGCGGGGGTTTAAGGGGGGGTTTACATGGGCGGCGGGGTAGGGGTGCTTGGCGGGGCGGCGACGGGGGGGCACCCAAAACGTAGCTACGCCACTGTGTATGCGGTCCTTATGCATATGATATATCGTATGCAATCCCATTCCCCGCAGCCAGGAGGTTGTCCAAGTCGGAGGTCGGACATGTGATCTCCTACTCCAAACCGGTGTGCAAGGGACATCGTTAAACACGTGATTTAGCCACTTTTCACCTGATTACTCGACCCTATCTGTCGGAATCAGGTGAAAAATGGGCAAATCGCACAAGTGTATGGACAGCTTAAGTTGTTTATTTGTACCATGTGTGTCCAAATGAAAAGCAGGCTTTTGCTGTGGCGGCGTTGTATCTAATCGCAGTGGGTTAACGTGTTTGCCGATAGGTGGCGTTTTTCCCAGTTGCGCATGTGTAGTGAACAACTGCGCCTGAGTTTCATTATTTCTGAGTTGTTTGTTTGTGCATGGTCAGATGTATGATGGTTTCCTCCAGATCAGCGCAAAGAGCTGTTATCCGATTTCCTTGCGCAAAAGGCGAGCAAGCTTCAGAAAGTTATTGCAGGATGAAGGCGGTGTACGTAGAGCAGAGTCTTGACACAATGTCAGCTGTGGAGGATCTCATTTGTCAGAACTCAGATCTTCACCCGTTTTGTCCTGCCGGTCCTCTAGTGTCTGTCAGAGGAGAGGAGTGCAGAGCGCCCAGCACTACCGGCAAGTTTGGATTCCAGGAGCGCTGGCGCGCTGTTAGAGTTGAACCCCCTGGGCAATGAGCATGTAAACCTCCCTGGCAACAAGCATGTAAGTCCCCATGGTCAAAGCATACCCTTGCTCCAGTCACTTAGCTACCTCTTTGTTGGAGAGCTTCTGCAGCCCATTTGATGGTGTTTACCTCTCCATTTACCTTAAGAAAGTACTGAAACTAGACTTACTCCCATGGCAACAGCTTGCACAAAACATTTTTTTAGAGACATTGTGGGCTTGTAGTGCTGGTGCTGTGCATAAAACTATACTCTCCAGTCCTCCAAAGTATCTTCTGGACAGGTCTTTTTTAGAAACGCTCCATGAGTGGAAGGGCCCTGGTATCGAAGTTTTCCATGAATTAGTGATAATATCCTTCCCAGCAGAGAAACATCCTTAGATATTCTCTGATTTGGGACACTTCTTTACAGCTTCCACCTTATCGACTTGACGGTTTACCTTTCTCTGTCCGGCTACATACAGCATACCAGCTATCTCTGACATGGCACATTTTTCCAGATTGCCAGTGGAACCATGTGCCCTTAGATATTCCAACACAGCCTCCACTTTGGTTAAATACGACTCCCAATCCTGTGTATAGATGACTACGTCATTTGAAATGCAGAGGCATACAGATGGAGCGCCTCTCAGCCTGCACCGGCAGAGAGGTGCTTCATCTAACTGGGACATGTGAGCGCTTCTCACGCATGTCCATCCCAGTTTCCAGGCTGCAGGAGAAGCGAACCCTGCCTGTCTCTGCTTCAGGGAGACGGGCAGGGTTAGGGGGGTGCAGGGAGGCGGCGGCGATCGACAGGGACCAGCAGGGAGGCGGTGGGGACCAGGGGGAAGCTCCATCGGAAGGGGATGGGTGTGCGTCTTGCTGGGGCTGGCGGGGGCTAGCTTCAGTAGACTGACATGATAAATTTGTTCTTCCCACCTTCAACCCAACTGGTGGACTAGATAGTTCACTGGCCCCACCACTTTGCTACAATAATGGACTGCTGCCCAGGTGTCATAACGCTTTTGTAGGCATCAAAACCAGCTTTCAAAATCACATGTGACCTCTATGGAAACAAACGGATACAGCAGCCTGACCACATCCTAGCCATGGTGTGAGCTCCAGATAGACTGGTGGTTCCCATTCGGTTTTTTATGGTCAAAGTGATCGGCAAAACCAGTGCTTGTAGCTGCCAGTCATAAAGCATGTAGACAATCAGAAGTAGAACGGTACACCAGCACATAAATTAACCTAAGGTAGACAGGTACTGTAGGCACAAGTTACTTAATATTATATTTTTCTTACATTTATCAATAAAGAACTTTTAAACTGGGGGTGCTGAGAAACAAATACTGATCCTCTAGGGCACCATGAAAGTTTGGGAACAAGTGAGTTAGCTGCTTGGGTTCAGCTAAACTCCTGATGTGTTTCATTGTTTTCACAACATCCCCAGGGAAGAAATGAAACAGTTTACTGTACTGTACTTCTGTTTTCTCCAGTTACATTCTCTGTGCAGACTCTGGGGGTTATTCTGGTTTATTCGCAAGGAGTCCACCAAACCCCACCTTGCGAATGGTGGTACATCGGCCAACCATTCTCAGGGGCGCGTACGTTTTCACGGCATGCAAAATCCATTCACATTTCAGTGGGAACCTCCCACATCTTTCGATGGTCAACGACCTTACATATGTGTGCATGTTCAGGAGGAAGTGGGCGGCAGTGGTGTAGCTAGGTGCCACGGCGCCCGGAGCAAGGGCATGTTTCGCGCCCCCCCCAATTTGTAGTAGGTGAGGCTCCTGCGCAGTGAAAAGTGGACACGGACCAACATTATACCACACACCGTACATATTTTAGTGAACTTTGTAATTCCAATTACACAAAAGCCCACACATGATGCCCATTGCATATTATACAACACTCCGCAATGTCCAAGACATACTATATAACACTCCGCAATGCCCATGACATAATATATAACATTCCGCAATGCCCATGACATACTATATAACACTCCGCAATGCCCATGACATACTATATAACACTCCGCAATGCCCATGACATACTATATAACACTCCGCAATGCCCATTACATACTATGTAACACTCCGCAATGCCCAGTACATACTATATAACACACCATAATGCCCATTACACATTTGACACAAAAGTGCCACTTACCTACATGCTCAATGCCAAGGGGCTTCATGCTCGATGCCAAGGGGCTTCATGCTCGATGCCAAGGGGCTTCATGCTCAATGCCAAGGAGGACTGAATTTGCTCATTGCCAAGGGGGACAGAACTGTGCAGCGGCCCACTCCCCGCCGCAATTTTCAATTCAATGCACCGCCAGTAGTGTGCAGCAGGAAGGGAGGGAGCGGTAGTGTGCAGCAGGGAGGGAGGGTGGGAGCGGTAGTGTGCAGCAGGGAGGGAGGGTGGGAGCGGTAGTGTGCAGCAGGGTGGGTGGGTGCAGCAGGGTGGGTGCAGTAGGGTGCAGCAGGGTGGGGGCAGTAGGGTGCAGCAGGGTGGGGGGGTGATGGCAGTAGGGTGTGGGAGGGTGAGTGCAGTAGTGTGCAGCAGGGTGGGTGCAGGAGGGTGGGTGCAGTAATGTGCAGCAGGGTGGACTGCAGTAGTGTGCAGCAGGATGGGTGGGTGCAGTATTGCAGTAGGGTGGGTGCAGTAGGGAGGGTGGGCAGGGCCGTTTCTAGAGGCGGACAAGCCGTGCAGCAGCCCGGGGCGCCGCACGGCTTGTCCGCCTCTGAAACAGCCAGGGCGCCCGGCAGTCTCCCCCCCAACACCCCGTAGCCGCCGCTGTCTCCCCGGCCGGCCCGACTCCACGCTGGAGAGGGGAGGGGAACGCATCGTGCGTCTCTCCGTCCCCTCGCTCACGTCACTGGGCTGCCGCTGTCAGCCAATCAGAGCTCGGGCGCGAGATATGAATGGCTGACGGCTCAGCTCAGGTACACACACTGAAGGGGAAGGAGAGAGGCACGATGCGCTCCCCTCGGAAGCAGCGGAGACAAAGTGAGTTTGGCACTGTGGGGGCATATATTTGTGTCACTGTGGGGGCATATATTTGTGTCACTGTGGGGGCATATATTTGTGTCACTGTGGGGGCATATGTGTAGCACTGTGGGGGCATATATTTGTGGCACTGTGGGGGCATAAATTTGTGGCACTGTGGGGGCATATATTTGTGGCACTGTGGGGGCATATATTTGTGGCACTGTGGGGGCATATGTGTGGCGCTGTGGGGGCATATCTGTCACTGTGGGGGGATATTAAATGGCAGCAGTTGTGCAGCAGCGGCACATGGGGCATAATGTGTAATGGGCATTACGATGTGGGGAGTATTGTGTAATTGCCATCACAGTGTGGGGTCTAATGGGCATCTTGGTGTGCGGTTTAATGTGTAATTGTCATCACGGTGTGCGGCGTAATATGTAATCGTCATCACAGTGTACGGCGTAATGTGTAATTGGCATCACGGATAAATAGTGTATAATGATTTAAGTAGCCTGTCATTGTTTGGCCTTGATCTGTGAGGTGTACTAGGTCACTGTGTGTGGGCTTCAGCTGGCCAACTTAAGTGCGGGAGGACAATGACAATTCCTGCAGCAACCAATGTCTGGTCATGCAGGTTGCAAAAGTGTGATATAAGGTAATTGTTTTCCTGCTAGACCACGCCTTACATTAAGCCACACCCCCTTTTAAAATTAAGCCACACCCCCTATTTCGGCGCGCGCAATTTCTATGATGCCATGTTATGTATTGGGGGGGGCGCATTTTTATTTCTTCGCCCTGGGAGCTAAATTGTCTAGAAACGGCCCTGAGGGTGGGTGCAGTTGCAGTAAGGAGGGTGGGTGACTGCAGTAGGGTGGGTGGGTGGATAGACTGCAGGAGGGTGGGTGACTGCAGTAGGGTGGGAGGGGGGGTGACTGCAGGAGGGTGAGTGGCTGGGTGACTGCAGGTGGGTTTGACTGCAGGAGGGTGGGTTTGACTGCAGGTGGGTGGGTGACTGCAGGAGGGTGGGTGGGTGACAGCAGGAGGGTGGGTGCAGTTGCAGTAGGGAGGGAGGGGGGGAGTACACCTACATAGCCAGCCACTCACCTCCCCCCTGCCAGTGTGCGTCCTGTCCTGTGTCCTGTCCCCCGCTCCTCGCTCCCCGCTCCCCGCTGTGTCCGGGATACGGAGAGAGACGTGCACTGCTGCTATGTAAAATTCATATCTTCCGCGCTGGACCACTAGCCGATAGGCGCTCGCGGTCCAGCAGCCAGCAGTTGATTGGCTGCTGGACCGCAAGCGCCCATTGGCTAGCAGTCCAGCGTGAGAAGTGAATATTACATATCAGCAGTGGAAGTCTCTCTCCGTCTCCCAGACCCGGACACAGCGGGCAGGGGAACGGGCGAGGGGGCAACGGGCGAGCGAGCTGGCGGTACCGGCGCCATGCTATCTTCCTGCGCCTGGAGCGTGTGCTCCACCGGCTTCGCCGTCGCTTAGCCTCTGGTGGGCGGGCAGCTGACTTCTGACGT
Organism: Crinia signifera; assembly: GCF_055691185.1. Taxonomy (NCBI): domain Eukaryota; kingdom Metazoa; phylum Chordata; class Amphibia; order Anura; family Myobatrachidae; genus Crinia; species Crinia signifera. The sequence continues at coordinate 304,654,606 of NC_139221.1, read as the reverse complement.
CAGCTGCCCGCCCCTCGCATGTCCATCACGGCCTCATTAGCATGAAAGTGCCCAGTTCTCTCACGGGAACACCCAAGAAACGCTGGGTGTTCCCAGTGGCGTAACAATAAATCATGCGCCCCCCCCGCTGGGAACAGTTCAGCATCCCTCCCCCCCTTCTCCCAGTAAAAACACCCCACTATGCCTTACCTAACTGCGCTGGCCTGCTGCCGTATCCTGCATGGAGTCGGGACCCGGGACCCGCAGATTTCTAGCCTGCCTGGTCCCGGGGGAAAATGTCCCTCACAAAATGGCCGCCCCCTAACAGCAGACCATTTTTAAGGATGCTAGAGGAAGCCGCAGCCTCCTCTAGCATCCTCAAAAACTGTCTGCTTTGAGGGGGCGGCCATTTTGTACAATATATTTTTCATAAGGCGCCAGCAGGAGTAGCGCCAGACCAGGGTGTCCACTCCCGGCGCAGCAGGCGGCAGCGTAACAATAGCTCCCGCAGACCCCCGGCACCGGGCGCCCACACCTGGCCAGCGCCACTCCGCCGTCGCGGGGTCTGCGGCGCTATTGTTACGCCACTGGGTGTTCTCATATGCTAATGGACCAGCCCATCACCCCATCCCCCCGCCTGCAAGGATGGCTGCATGCAACCTGCACACAGTTTGTTGGCCACGGGCGCATGCACATGTGCAGAAATGCACATGTGCAAAGTAAAAACATCGGTCCCATGCGAGCGGACCAGAATAATATCTGCTGTATCAGACTGGCATATCCCATTTTATGATAACAGCAGTTATAAACTGATCAGGTCATCAATTGTTCTGCTAAGATAATATAACTTATAGTAAATGCTATAAAAAATGCTTTAAAAGCAACCAATAGGGATGCCTGCTTTCCCCCATAATTTTCTCTTTAGTTATGGAACCCCTGGCGATGAGAATTCGCAATTATATAGATATCGCAGGTGTAAATGTTGGCTCCTCCGAACATAAAATTGCATGATATGCTGATAATTTTGTCTTATCTCTAGGAAATAAATCGTTACGCCCTCTCCTCTCTGAATTAACCTCTATTCTATTAACTCAATACAAATAAAACCAAAATGTGTGACTGTTATATCTCAGGGCCATATAAACTCTCTTTAGAAGTTTTCTATTCAAATGGCACAAAAAAAATACTACAGGTTGAGAATCCCTTTTCGGAAATGCTCTGCAGCATCATTTTGCATAAGGGATTAATCTGTGTTTTGGGATATATTTTTTTTACATACTCACCTGGTCCCCTGATGGTTCCCCGTCTCGACCTTAAAGCTGGAAGCCACGGTGCATTGGGCTAAGGGCACAAAATAAACATGCGCCGTTGGAGTGATATGTAAAGTGACAAGTGCATATACATAGATAAACAGTAAAAAAATACAAAAAATCGCAAAAATACAATGATACAATACATACACATAATTAAAAAAGTAATCCAAGAATTGTCAGCAAGAATCTGACATCCACGCATTGGGCGTGGCTTCCAGCTTCAGCATCGAGAGACTCTGTCCACATCGAGGAGTGTGCAGCAGCAGTGAAATAAGACCAGTCCCGTTCTCCCTGCGCTCTCTATGTCTCCTGCGGTTATTTTCTATGCTGGCAAGCTGATCTACTGTATGTGAGCTTTTATTATCCAAGTAAAGTTTTTGAATTCTGGCTCACTGTGTGCTTCTCCTTTTCTTATATATATACATTTGTAGATCGAGATAGATTTAAATATTCCAACAATGACGGAACTAAAGTTTGAAACATTAAAAGCAAGCTGACATGCTTAAGTACATTTGTGATTTATATGTTATCCTGCAGCTGCGGGAAACGTTACATTGGGAAAACCAAGCGTCAACTAAAATTACGTATTTTAGAGCATACACGTAATATACGTAATAAAGTTAGTACACTCAGGAGCTTATTCTGATCGTAGCGGCCAAACGTGCGTACGTTCCAAAACAACGTACGCTATCCGTACGCGGCCGTTGGGGTTAAGTCCACCCACAACTCAGCCGCATACGTACGGCCAGAAACAACGTCAAAGGGGAGTGGCATACAATTGAGCGTACGCCAACGTACACGGACGGACCAGCCCTTACACTCCGACAACTGGCGTACAATTGAGCGTACGCCACCGTTTACGGACGTCTCTCGTCCGTCTTCCCGCCGACTTCTTGCGGAAATCTAAGCGTACGCCAGCTTGCACGGACGGGTCGCTATTGTTTTCAATGGAAAACTCAGCTTATGTCACCGCTCGTGAGAGTGAGCGTACGTCCGTGTACGCTGGCATACCCTTCACATATATGGACCTGCAAATCTTGCCTTTCAACTAGAATTCTGACAATTAATTAATTATTCTATTTGTTATTCAATTATTGTTTTCTATTAACTCAATTGTCTACCTTAATAAAGACCCTAATAAAACAACATTTTAACCCTCATTACATGTATATTTGTTATGTTCTAATGTGGCATTTTAATCACTATCTATGTGTCCCCATATTGCTGTTACTTTTAAATCAAGTTATGTTGGTGTTTCTGTATATGTACTAAATTATGTCCATAATTAGTTTGTCCAAAATGTGTAACATGTATACCTACCCTGATGTTATGTGTGATGTTTTAATCTAACAACATTAAACATTCATGCATTTTCACTATGTGTTATTTTACTCAAAGACACACACATTCACACATCAATCATTACCCCTCACCTCAAATTACAAATATAACTTACATTACACATCTGTATGTACCTACCCTTACAAGCCCTCTAACATATTTATTATTAAAAACACAGGCAATTTATAACAGAATAGAAACTTTTATTTGTAACAAACATAATAAGGGGGGGGGGGATAAAAATAAATTAAATGAGGGCCTCCAGTTGCCCAAAAAGAATAAATAAATATAGGAGGGTCAGGAACATTTCCCTCATGATTCGGGCCACCTCCTCCTGGTGCTGTTCAGTGTCTGTAGTGAAGGGATAAAATAAAAAAATTAATATATAACATACACAAATGTTTGTTGTATTTGTACATAATAAAAAGTTGTGAGTTATGTGTGAAGGCCACATACATTTTTAAACTACATTGAAGATGGGTCTGCTGTAAACACAGTACTAAAAAATAATATGTTAACACACACATACTGTACATAGTAAATAACATTAATTAAATTACTCCTTCTTGGATGAATGTATGCTGTATCCCAATTGGTAGTTTGGTTTTGGGGGACTCTCCTCTAACCTCACAATTAGGCTGTGCTATTTAAGGGTTATGACATTGTTGCGGCTTAAGCACTCCTTACAATTTTAAATTTAGGACATTGCTGTACAAATTATAGGCCTAAAGCTATGTTTGTAAAGCATGCATCCGCATGGCCTCACACACTATTAACAAAACAATCTATACATTTATGTTGCACATCATGCTGGGAAGTGGAGTTACCCAACACCTGGAGCCACATAACTACAACACCACTAATGTCGGATATCTCATTGGATGTACTGTTATGTCAATTATTCAAGGGGTGAGGCATGGCCACACTCCAAAAAAAACACCAAGGGGACCCTTGTTCCTGGAGAAGGACAGGCCACACCTCATGGTCGCCCTGCAGTGATATGTTGCAACTAATGTTGATGTTGGATACACATATGTGGTTGTTGTGATTGTTTATGTGTAGAAATGTGTAGGTAAACATTAGACACATTATTTACTTACGGCTACTTGAGCCATCCTGCTCGCCGCTGGTTGGGTGTGCGGTGGTTGGGGGGGTCAGGAGCAAGGGGGATGGGATAGGACTTGGGATACTGGTAGTGGGTGTGAGTGGGGATTGGAGAGGTTTGGGGGTGGGTGGTGGAGAGGTGTAGGGGGGTTGGAAATGGGGTGGGGAGGGGGTGGGGGTTGAGGAGGGGGTGGGGGTTGGGGAGGGGTTGGGGGTGGGGGTTGGGGAGGGGGTGGGGGTTTGGGAGGGGGTGGGGGTTGGGGAGGGGGTGGGGAGGGGGTTCGGCAGGGGGTGGGGGTGGGGGTTGAGGAGGGGGTGGGGGTTGGGGAGGGGTGGTGGTTGGGGAGGGGGTGGGGGTTGGGGTGGGGGTGGGGGTTGGGGAAGGGGATGGGGAAATTTGGTGGGCCCCAGCTTGACCCATTGTCTCCTCTTCCTCCTCCTCTTCCTCCTCCTCTTCCTCCTCCTCCTCTTCCTCCTCCTCTTCCTCCTCCTCTTCCTCCTCCTCTTCCGGCTGCTCCTGGGCTGCCTGGTCACGGGCTGCCTGCTCCCGGGCTTCTATGCGGGCTCTTGCCCGTGCTGAAATGTTCATGTTGATGGCATAGAAATCGAAGATTGGGTTTCATAAAAAAGGGGGAAAGAAAAATTCACATTAGTCATGCTCATAACCTTCCAAATTATCATTGCTGTTATATTTCAGACATTTATCATGCCAACTAATTGATATGCTACACCCAAAAACTGAGAAACTACTTAAACCCCCCCCTATACACCCCCTATACACCCCCTATACACCCCCTATACACCCCCTATACACCCCATATACACCCCCTATACACCCATATACACCCCCTATACACCCCCTATACACCCCCTATACACCCCCTATACACCCATATACACCCCCTATACACCCCATATACACCCCCTATACACCCATATACACCCCCTATACACCCCATATACACCCCATATACACCCCATATACACCCCCATACTCAGGAACATATTTATAAAAAGTACAGAAAACATTGCAAAAAAACGCAGTCATACTAGTAAATAAAAATTTACATCGGGCAATATGGCGGCGAAGTGAGGATAGCAACACTGGCTGCCGCCGGCGCAGGTCAGACCAGCGCCGCTCAAGTTGGCCCAGGTTTCTGTCGACGCCGGTCCGGGCGAAAATTAGCCGGCGGGCAGCATTATATGCCCGCCGCTTGTCAAGATTCGAGACATAAGGGCCCCTGGGCCCCAGGCGCCGGTCCATGACCTCAACCAAGGCCAATAGCTCCTGGGTAGAAAACGCCCTAGCCCTGGTTGAAGTCATAGTTGCAATGGCGCAGTTATTAATTGCAGGTACATATATCACGTTTGGCGCTTGCTGATTGGTGTAAAAAATTGTTTGTTTAGTATTAACTTTATTAATCCTTCTTACATGAACAAACTGGATGCGAATAGAAACTTACGCGGACCGTTCCGATATACACACACCATAACCAACAGCATGCATTCAATGTATAGAGAGGAACTGTATATACAGTGTGCGTAAAAGAATACACGCAAGCGTCTACTAATAAATACGCTGCTAAAAGGGGCCCAATGCAACATGTTGGTGTATGACAATTTCAGACTCATTACATATGTAAGGAAAGCATTATAATGTGATGTTTTGAAATGTGACTCACAAAGCATACACGAACTCCAACAGATACAAGCTGACAACACTCATCATTGGAATGACAGGTGCACACATTTCACGATGTAGCACACAATGCTCCACAACCTGTGTATGTGCATATACAGGTGATTGATCAGGTGCGTGGAGACCTGCGTAATTTAAGCGGCAATTATCGGCGGGAAATATCGGCGTAAATTAGCAAGTACATTGCGGGGAAAAATATACGCCCCCTTGTTCATGGCGGGAGATTAACATATAAATATTCAGTCAGATGCAGGCCAGAATTGCTGCAAACATGTATAACTCAGACGATTCCGCAGCTGAGGACGCTCTGCAGAGAGCACAAGCAGAATCCCTGCTTGAAGCTTTACAGAAGAGGGAACAGGAGCGGAGAAGGAGGGCTCAAGAGAGAGGTAGCCTGCAAGACCAAGCGGGCCTCTCACTAACAGGCCCTGTTCAACCTCCACCAGCTCCACAAGGGCCAAGCAACCAGCCAGAACAAGAGGTTGCATCTCTCCAAACAGGTGTGACCCAGCAGGTGCATGGTGAGAGAACTGGGGCCACCAGAAAACGAGCTGCAACATCTAGGGTGAGGACTGAGCAGGATACCACCTCCAAAAAGAGAAACCCTGCATTTGTAGAGGCAGAATTAAGAATTTTAGTGCCCAGAGCACGTGACTGGATAGAATTGCCAATCAGGAAGCCGGGTGCCAGTGCAAGGAGAAACCTTTGGGACAAGATAACAGAGGAAGTGAACCAGGTGTCACCAGTGGTCAGAGATTGGCTATCGGTGAAGAAAAGGCAAGTGTGTTTGTCCCCCTGATAATGTCATATGTGTGTACATATGTTACATGTATGTTTTGAGAATAATAGAAAGGTGTGTTTGTAGATAGTGCTACACTTCAATGTCACATGTGAACACAACCATGTCTAATAACCCACATTGATATATGAAACATGCACCATTGGTGTGATGTGAGGTTATGGGCACAGTTCTGCTCATGTGAAGTATGTGAAGTATGTGATGGGACAAGAGAAAGTGTGTTTTGGAAAGAGTTGTTGTAAAGGTGCCCATACACGTTACAATTATTGTATACAATATTGTATACAATATCGCATCTCATAGCATATCGGTTTAGCGATGAGTACAAAAAGTATGTGCAGCACATACTTTTTGTACTAGATCTCATCTAATCTGATCTCATCGCAAAACCGATATGCTATGAGATGCAATATTGTATACAATAATTGTAACGTGTATGGCCACCTTTACATGTTCCCTATGATGCAACTGAAACAAGAATGAGCAAACTGTGCACATGTAGCTGGTGAGAAACTACACATCCCAGTATGCCATCCCATAGTTAAATGACTCCATAATAACCACACTGTCAAGCTATGGTGGAATGTGTAGTTTGACAACAGGTGGAGGTGCCTAATTTGGCCATGGATGATGTCATTTCTGCATAGTGATCTATGTATGTGCATTTAGTGGCCTAATGAATGAGATGAGACACTGAAATGCCTCCTAATGGAGACATTAATGTGTGTGTGGGACACATATGGCTTTAAAACATAAGATCACCCACACTAGGAAATGTCACGTAGTCATGATGTTCACTAGCACAGTGGTGCACATATCTCATGGTGATATTTGTATTTTTAAACTTGTAGGTGGACCGACTTCAAAAGTACACTGAAGAGGAAGATGACTGACCGGTACAACCACAGCATGTCCACCGGGAGAGGTCCTATGCCCGATACTTTGGAGTATACCCCCCTGGAGCAGGACGCCTTGGACGTCATTGATGTGGCCGAGGTCAGGGGGATCTCCAATATGGACAGTGAGCTCCCGGCGGAGGTCTTTGATGCTGCTTTTGATGGTAAGTCACAGTAATGCATTGTATTTTGAAAGAGATTTTTTAGTGCGTATGTGATGGTGACATTTTTTTCAATTATTATCCTAGCAGAAGCAGAAACCCAGGATGTACCGGCAGCATCTTCCTCTGCAGAGCCACAGGTGGAGCAAGTGGTCCAGCCTCCACCAAGAAGACACCCCCAGCCCCAGCCACAGGAGACATGGGATGAGAGCATGATGGTGATGCTGGAGAGGATCGAGCAGCAAGGGGTGGATGCTGCGCTCCGTCAGCAGCAGATTGGGGAATTTTTGGAGGATTGGAAGGCCACAAACAGGCAGCAGTGTGAGGCCTTCAACCGCATGAATGACACTCTGGCGGCTGGCATGCAAAGCATTGGCCAACACCTCAGCCGCCTGAATGACATTCTTGCGGAGCTGCTGCCCACCGCCAGGTCCCTAAGGGACAATCCCCCATCTGCTGGCCCACCCCAAGCTGCTCCCCAACCTTCCACCTCTGCTGACCCTCCTGTGTCCACTAGGGGAAGACGCCGCAAGCCATCTGACCCAAAGGCCCCTGTCCCCAAGGCCCCATCTAAAAGGGGGAAAAAAGGGCCCAAATAATGAGACCTGGTTCACTTCCTCTGTGGTTGGACCCCAAATGTTTAAATTGCACTGGACATCCACTTCCTGAGTTGGCCATCGATCCATTTTCGTGCCATGGGCATTAAAGTTCTTATTTTGACCTCTACAAATGCAGGATAAATTTTTGGTGGTGTGTATCTTGCTTAGTATTCACCCTGGTTGTTGCAGTACGTATTCTGGTGTCCCCATTTCTTTCACCATTGCATTTGCAGGGTAACACATGTTTGGAGATATGCAACCTCTTGTTCTGGCTGTTTTTTTATTTTTGTGTCTATTTTATTTGTTTATTTGATTTATGACATTAAAGTGTCAAGCTGTGATGCTGAACAGCAAATAAATTTATTTTACCAATTAAAACAAAATTGTTGTATGTGTAATTTCTTGTGTGAAACAAATACTAGATTTATGTGTACTTACTGACCAGGGTATTTTTGAACATTTGTTGAAGTGTGGTCGAAGTTTCCCATGTGTAACCCTCTCCATGGCCATTCCCATGTTCCTATCCAACTTTTCCCTGCTAATTAGTTTGTGTCAGCACATGTGCAGAGCAACTTAATAGGTGAGAAAGCAGTTTGTGTGCAGGTGAGGTAGCTCCTACAGTAGTAGGTAAAAGCAGGTCCAGAACAATGCTTTCCTCATGGAGTGGGTGAGGCAGACAAACAAGGGTCAAAAGGTACATTTGTGTAGGAATGCATATGTGTCCTCCCTAAAAAAAGATGTGTGAATCGGCCAAACATGATAAAATTGCTTGTGAACAAACATGTATAAGTTTTTAAATATATATGATTTTACAGTGTCATAAGCAGATGTAGGAATCCTTTGTTAGAGAGATGTGAGTGCAATAATGTGATTGGTGGCATCTTACATCCAGAGTGTAGTCAAATCCAATTCATAGCAGATCAGATAGTGGTACAGTTCTGTATTTTGGGTACTATACAAAGATTGTGTGCAAAATAGTGGCCATGGGCTTAAAACATTGCTGAAACATCCTTTGTAGGTGTTAGATGTGGTTTATGTTATTGTATCATAAATACAAAACCTATGTTTGTATTAGAGTGAACACGTTGACACATGTCGACATGTGTAGATTGAGTGTGCTACTGTGTAAAGTCTATGAAAGCACATAGTGAATGTGTCTAACTGTTTAGCAAATAGCTACCTTAGCATATATAAGCAGGTCTTAAAAAGATTCTTACCTTAAATTAAACAAACCTTTAAATGTCGAGAAGTATAGAAAGATAAGCTTCCAATGTGTTTGAGTGCTGTGTGTGGCTTGCAGGTAGTGAAATCATGGTTTGGACTTAATAGACTGCAGCATTGCTTATTACATTCAGGTGTATGTGTTTGAGTAGTAATCAGCGTTAATTAGCAAACCCAGGCGCACGCTGGCATGCGGTATCTGTAGGGGTGGTTTGAGATGGCGGTTGGCGGCCGCCTGTTTTGTGTCCGAAATGAACGGTGCCTTAGTCGATCGTGCGGTAGTAGCACCGCTCATTTTTGGTGCACACCCCCGTGTACGCCCATATTTACGCCCATTTTCCCTCATTATTTCGGCCGCTCCCCTCATCACGCCCCTATGCCGCCCCCAATGCCCGTACACTCGCGTATAGGTTTTTTCGCACGTAGAGACCCGTACGTAAGCGTTGTGGAGTGTTCGCGCCTGCGCATTAGCGAATGTACGCATGCGCAGATCATAAAAAATCCCGGGACGTACGCGTACGGCCCGGCCGCTCCAACCAGAATAAGGCCCCTGGTGTGTCCAGACATTTTTTATCCTGTAATGGTGATGACCTCAAACATTTCTCCTTCAAAGCCTTAGAACAAGTATCACTTACTGAACGAGGAGGTGATATTTTAAACAAACTAAGTAGACGTTAAACGTATTGGATATACACTATTGGTACCCTTTCACCAAAGGGCATGAACGAAGGCTGCGACATTGTTTCTTTTCTCCACTAGAGTGGCGCTTTTTCCAAAGTGCACTGGTCAGACACTGTCGCTGGGTTTGCGGACCCCAGTGTCTGTTCCAATAGGGTACTGCGGTTAGGCACACTTATGTGGAGCGCTGTCGCGCCTAATGTTCTTTATTCTTTGATATCTGCCTAATGGTATATTTTATGTGTTGTCAATTGCCGGTATTTTATACTGATACATATATATTTTTTGTTCTTCTCTTCCCTTGTCCGTTTTGCTAGTTGGAGTAAAACAAATAGTAAAGCGTATATTGAATATGTTTGTTTAGACAGAGATGTTTTACTATAGATTTTGTATATCAGGGTGAAAGAAATCCCCCCCCTTTTTTAGATATAGCAATCAGTTTTATATTGTAATATAATCAAATTGTATTTTCATGTATTTTTAATTAATGTCGGATTCTGCCGCTGTAGCCCGGATCCACGGACCGGTGACAGTATCCAGTCATTTGTATAACAAAGTTGTTCTTTAAATGTGCACACGTATTTATATTGGTATTTTATGAAATTCTCTCTCTACTCTTCTATAGGTTTATGTATTGTATATTATATATATATATATATGTGTTTTTTTGAAAGAATGTATTGTGAATTAAAATTTGTATTACACACATATAGACGCTAGAATGCTTGTACAAATAGATATTCCCCCAAATTGGATGCTAGCTAAAAGACTAGGAAAGAAATGTTGATTAAAATCGAAAAAGGTATCAGCTGAGCGGATGTAGATATAAAGCACACTGAAACCCAGACTAACCACTTCTCCTGACGAAGTCCATCACGTGACGAAACGCGTTGAGGTTGGGCTGTCTCCATACAACTTGTGTTTTCCTGGTCCAAGCAAGTGAAGCACCGACGGCGGGGAACTGAGTCCCGGCTTCCACCGCCTGAAGGCTGCATCCAAGGACTCCGATTATCGGGCAAGCTGATTGCTGCATTCTTATATGTATGTGAGCTTTTATTCATGAGTAAATTACTTTTTATCATTATCTGACTCGCCTGCGCTATTCTCTCTTACTTCTATATATATATATACATATATATATATCTACAATATACAGAAAAGAGAGGTGCGCTTCATAGTGCTACATATATGCTATATATACCGAGCGTCCGTCGCATACGAGCTTCCATGCAGTTCGTATCGTGGTTTTAGTGAATCCCTGTCCATAGGTTCAGTTTAAGCCTAAAAATGCAACGTTCTATCGAACAGCGCTACGCCATTATATTATGTGTGGGACTCAGAAAATCGGCTATGGAGACATTAGCCATGATCCAGAAAGTGTTCGGGAGTGAAAGCCTATTTGCTGATATTTGATGACAATGCACCAAGCCACACCAGCTTCATAGTCAATGACTACCTGGCCCGGAACGGCATTGCAACGCTTCCCCAGCCCCCCTACTGTCCCGATCTGGCCATGGCAGACTTTTTCCCTGTTCCCCCGAGTGAAGACAGGACCGTAGCAGAGGGGGATACGGTCGTATAATCGACCACATTTAGGTCGGCAGTCATTAGGTCGACACTGTTGGGTTGACAGGCAACTAGTTAGACAGAGTTCTAGGTTGACATGGATGAAGGTCGACAGGTGTCTAGGGCGACAAGGGACAAGGTCGACATGGTTTTTTTCACCTAAACCCATGTCGACCTTGTCCCATGTCGACCTAGACACCTGTCGACCTAGCTGGCTGTCGACCCAACGGTGTCGACCTAATGACTGCCGACCTAAGTGTGGTCGATAATACGATCCACACCCAGCAGAGGTCAAAGCGGCTTCAACGTGCTGCTTGAAGGACGTTCTGGAAAAGGACTTCCAGGGCGCCTTCCAAGCGTGAACAACTCGTTGGCAGAAGTGTGAAGAAGCACAAGGATCTTATTTTGACGAATTTTAATTGTTTGTAGTGATATCTGCAATAAATATATTTTCCCGAATTTGGTCTCATTACTTTTTACTCATTACTAGTTGCACTTATTGTTGTGATATCCTCTGGTCCTGACGAAGAGTTAAACACCCAAAACGGCATAGATCGTGTAGAAGGAATAAACTTCACTTGATTGTTACACTAAAAGTCCCGGAGTGACGCCTGCTTATTGGAGGAAATATTGGTGGACACTTTGCCACAGGGAAGGCACCCGGGCATCACAATTGTTTGTTAAGAGCGGGGAGTGCCGGACACACAAACGGAATATATATATATATATATATACACTATTTATTTATTAATAGTTTCTTATAGATGATTTTATTTATTATTTATTAACAGTTTTGTATATAGCGCACATATATTCCGCAGCGCTTTACAGAGAATATTTGAACATTCACATCAGTCCCTGCCCCAGTAGAGCTTACAATCTATATTCCCTACCACATGTACATGCACACACAGACATTCTAGGGTTAATTTTGTTGGGAGCCAATTAGCCTACAGTATATTTTTGGAATGTGGGAGGAAACCGGAGTGCCCGGAGGAAACCCACGCAAGTACGGGGAGAATATACAAACTCCGCTCAGCACTGTGAGGCAGTAATGCTAACCATTACACCGTCCGTACTGCCCTGTATATATACTGGCCATTTGTCAGAGAATATGAATGATAACTCACAAACTTTTCTGTCACTCATGGTTATGGTATGTACACACTGTTAGTGCTTGGATGAAGCCATTTATTGTCAAACAACTGTGTTTACTCATTTTAAATCATCATGACAATATATTAGAAACTACCCAATATATACAAATCTATCCTGAATCTATAGACCTATTTTTCCATTAAATATTGATATTGGTAATTTGTAAAGCTGATTTAACTATTTTGATTCATTTTTCCAGGATTTTAGAGAAATCAGCCAATGTGTTCTGGACGATGTCCAGTGAGTCCCAGACTAGAGCACGTGTTTGCCTTACTAAGGGATCTGGACCAGAAAAACAGTAGGAGCCACTAGCAGACAAATACTACGAAGACCCAGAAGAATCGGTCCTTCGGACAGGGAGGGATAATGTACCTGCCCTATAAAAGAGAGGAGGCTGAAGGTGTCTCACCCACTAGCATGGAGCTGCTGTTTGCCCAGACTGGAGGAGAACAGTAACAAACGATGCCCCCGTCAGGCACTGTAGCATCATGCAGCAAATCTATAAAGCACATGGAATTCAGACTCCCTGGTGCAGCCTCCAAGTAATCTGTACTTGTGGCAGACATTACCGGAACGATGACTACACAGGGAAAAAATCTGCTGGGAAAATAAAAAAACACATCTGCTAGAACTATGGTTTATGCATGGGCTTGTGCTTAATTAAAATATTAGCTTTATGCAAATTTTTACATTCTCTAAAGTGGCATCCACGTCATCAGCACACATTAGCAACTTAACATACCGCTAGTGATAAACATCAGTTCCAAAACCATATGAAAGCATACTCCTCGGTCCAGTAGTATTGTGTGGGCTTCCCGTAACCAATGGTAACCTTCCCACTTGGTGCATTCTGAGTTGTACTGTGTGTGTATAGTTAGCAACTGAAGGAAATAATGCTGCCAAACTACGGACTGCATGCAGGGTAACTACTAGCAACTGACCGGTGGCGTATATATATAGTGTGGGCAGTGTGCGCGGTGCAGATGGGCCCCTTAGTCCCAGGGGTCCCACACCACCCACACTGCACCCATTTTGGTAATGTTTACCCTCCGTCCAGCGACAGGAGTGCTGCAGAAATAGCTGGGAAATGGCGCGGCGTATGTGCCAGAGGCAGAACTCTGGGAGGTAATGGAGACATCTGCCACCGGCCTCCTGCTCTCAAGGGGGCCCCTCTCCACCACTGCCGGTTTAAATCCATTAATTGAAAGTCATCAAAATCACTTCTGGAGTTCTGAAATATATTTGTATGTGTTCTCTCTCTCTCTCTCTCTCTCTCTCTCTCTCTCTCTCTCTCTCTCTCTCTGTATATATATACAGTATATAATATATATTTCATAACAGACTATGTATATTTTGAATATTGTTGTGTGTGAGGGTGGCAACAATATTCATCTTACCTCCGGGCAACTGGGACAAACTTACGCCACTGGTACAGATGTAGCGGGATTCATCTTTGCAGGCGATGGCGACGCAAGCCGCCATCCCCTGCCCCACGCCATCTGTATGCCGGAAGGTGACGCGCGCGCACAAGGTTCGCGCGCGTCCCCTTCCGACGGTGCTGCCCTCGGTCGCCCGGTGCCCACACCAGGTGACCGCACCCCCCCCCCTTGAGCGGGAGGCGGACAGTATTGCGTCCGCCTCGCCGCCCGGATACTGAGACGCGCGTGCGTGGGGGACGCACGCGCGTCTCAGTCAGTTGGAGCGCCGTGTTGCTGGCGGATCGCCAGCAACAGTAAGGCCGGATTCATCTGTATGTGCAGTGGAGTCTGAGTGCTGTAGTGCTCAGACTTCACAGCGCAGCGGTGGTTCACGCATGCGCAGCAGAGTCTGAGCACTAGAGCACTCAGACTCTACCGCTCCCGGCGCTGCTCCCGGCAGAGAGAAGGGGGCACGGCCGCAGAGGCTGCACATGGCTCCCTCCGCTCTTAAGATGCCCCTGCAACTGCAAGAATACTCTGTAGGGTAAATTTACTAAAGCGTGAGGGTCTCGAAAATCCGGTCCCCGGCCCCCCAGAAGGGTGGGCAAGCCTCCTGCATTTAGCGGCGCCCCCACATCAACCCCCTGCACACCCTCCCTCTGCTGGTCAAATACCGGCATTCGCGGCTCTTTGGGGAGGGGAGCGGTGGCAAATCGCATCATTTAATACCACCCCCTCTCCGAAGAGCCGCGAATCATGGAAGTTACAGGAAAGGTGGCGGGGTGTAATGAAGACAAGCTCTGCCCCCAGGAAAAAGCTTGTCCCGGAGAGGAGACACTTAAAGTAGGTAAAAGTATGTTCTAAAAAAAGAAAAGAGGTGATGTTGCAACCAATCAAATTCTATCTATCATCTTCTAGGATGCAATAGAGAAGTGATAGACAGACTCTGGTTGCTAGGGGCAACACCACCTCTTTTCCTTTACAGAAGCTGTAGTAAATGTACCCCTATGTGTTAAATGAGAAAGTATTTGTATGGAGGAGGAGGAAGAGGCTGCACTTTCAGCAAACTTTCCTAATGGATTGCAGCTGCTTGCCTTTTATGTCTCTGTTCTGGCGCGGCTTGCAGACAAATGTTGGATCGGTTTAGTGGGTTGCTGTGAAAAAATCTCCCATGAAGCTCTGGACCAGCATAACACAGAGCAGACTCTTGCTGGTGGTATAACTGCACTGTACATAGATCACATCACAGGAGCAAGGACTGCTGGGAATAGAAAGTGCATGGAACTTTCATCCCTTAACTGTACAACTTCACATCTTATACAGTACAATAACTTCCTCATATCTTATACAACAAAAGGCTATTGCAGCTCCTCATCTCTATGGGGGGAATTCAAGTGTTTTATGCGCAACAAGTCCCAGCAAGCCTCTCCCGCATGCAGGGTCTTGGAGAACCGGGTGTGGATCATATGGTCGACCAAGAGTTGGTCGACAGTCATTAGGTCGACACCACTAGGTCGACATACTGAAAGGTCAACATGGGTCTAGGTCAACATGGGATGAGGTCAACAGTTCGTTAGGTCGACACAATCATTAGGTCGACATGGGCAAGGTCGACAGTCAAAAGGTTGACATGGGTTTTTCACCTGGCTCACCTATTAATTTTGTTCCCATTATTACTGAAACAAGAGCCCAGAGCTAGTTATGCTGGTGGATGAGGGACGGGGACCGCACCTTTTTTCATTTTACTAAACAAAAGCGCACATTACCGCTACTAAGAAATCCCATCTTGCCAAAAATTGCACATTCCAGTTACTTAAAAAATCGCCAGAATTCGCAGAAAAATGTCTGTCTTTTACTAAAAAATAATCCATTACATGAACAGAACTATTACATGTGAGATTCTAGGCCCATTTATCAAGCATCGCATTTGCAATGCGCAGTGTCTGACCCCCGGCCGCCTCACTGGGCAATGTGCGAGATCTGACAGCCGCCACAGTCAGGAATAGTGCCGACCCCGCTGCGGTGTATGGGCAACGACATCTGCAGCTGTCAGAATCAATAGCTACAGGTGTGGCAACATTCAGTGCTGCATTGCCCTTATTTCAGAGTACTATCTTCAGATAGCAGTTCTAATAACAGGCATAGCCCCACATTCTCACATGGGGGAGAAGTGGTATTGGGGTACATAAGTGCACGGATGTACCCCCCCCCCCCCCCCACCAAACCTTCATACAAGTACCCTTGAGTGTTACAAAGTGGAAGAGCAAATACCCAGCAGCACAGAGTATATCAGGAGATACGTGATATGACAGTGAGGCAGAGCTGTATGGGGCAGGGGGGGGGGGGGGATCCAGGAGAAAATGACGGGGAGAGGAGGAGAGCAGAGAGAGAGTCAGAATCGGTTTGAAAATAGGCCCTGACATTTAAAGTACACAGGCCCACCTTGGCTTCAAAAGGGAATGGATGTAATTGTGTGCACGCCTTTGGCGCACGCGCTCTGGAAAAGGGGGAGGTGGCATCTCAAAGGGGAGGATTGCCTTGAGTGTTGTGTACCGCACCATATACCACTTCTACACATTAGACCCCATTATACTTGCCCCTTACACATAATGCCACACGGATTAAGCCAAAACTCACATAATGCCACATGGATTAAGCCAAAACTCACATAATGCCACATGAATTGAGACAAAATTCACATAATGCTACACAGAGCTCGCGTTCCAGCAGCAAATCAGGAGTGGTGGTTCCTGATTGGCTGCCAGACCGCGAGCAAGCAACAATTGGCTCGCAGACCCAGCATGTAGCACCACTAGATTTCAAATAGTCGGGACCTGCAGTGTAGTGCTCTGAATACAGCCGGGCTGCTTGCTGCTCTCTGCCCGGCTGTCAGTGCTATCAGTTCTTCCTGGCGGCAGTGGTTCCCCGTTACCGCGAGTGGCAACGTAACAGGTGGGCCGGCATGCCTGGGTCCCCCTGAATCCGCCACTGGGCACTGGGGTTATATATAGTGGAAGGTCCCCCAACAGCATATGCTCACTAAAACTCGCTGTGTGTGTGTGGAGGGGGGGGGGGGGCGTAGCAGTGGTTGGCATCTGGACTTGCAAGGCTTTGAATGTAAAAGCCTTGCGAGTCAACCAGAATAAGGGCCACTAATTCCTCTTCTTGACACAAGAATTTCAGAAATTTTGTATTGTGAATTTTTAAAACGTGTAAAATGCCTACAGCCAATAATACTAACATTTGTCCATTTAGTTATTGAAGTTCACAATTCCATATATACAGTACACAGGACTAAATGTCTTAGAAAAGCCTTTAACCACATCTCTAGGATCCATATATGTATTATCTGTATCTGCAGAACATATTAGAACAGTTTCCATAGGTTTCCATAGTAACCTATAGGCAGATATTGACCACTAGGGCATACACAAACAGATAGCCCCGGGTGCTGTCAACTACACCACCTGGGTCCTAAAACCCAGAAGTGATGACATCACCAAGAGAGGGGATGTGTATGACAACTTTTCCGTCTGTGTTTATGAAGACAGGACAAGCGCTGACGTCATGTGTGCCATGTGACCTCAGCCGCCCACCCCCTGGCAGGCATCGGCCTGCATGCGTTCCCATGGGAACCCCCAGTGTTTTCATGGGGATGCCCATAAAATGCTAAGTGTTCCCCTGCTATTCAGTGCCTATGTTGACATAGGTTGACATGGACAGGGCATTTGCCTAGGGCGCCGGCCACTGGAGGGCGGCATTTAGCCCCCCCCCCCCCCCCCCCGCCCCGTGTCGCGGGGGTACCTGTCCTGCGGCTGTGTATATAAAGCTTGCGGCGGTGGCAGCGGGGGGTCCCTGCAATCAAGAAATAACGAGCGCTATCCGCCTGGCTACGCGGAAGCGCTTCTGTTGTGGAAACACTTGCCGTACGCTGATTGGCTGAGATTCAGCCAATCAGCGTGCACCGTGCGGCCAGTGTTTTCACAACAGAAGCGCTTCCGCGTAGCCAGGCGGATAGCGCTCGTTATTTCTTGACTGCAGGGACCCCCCGCTGCCACCGCCGCCGCGAGCTTTATATACACAGCCGCAGGACAGGTATACCCCCCGGCACCGGGGCTCCCCCACCCCGACTCGCCTGGGGCGCTCCGGTGCCTTGCAACGGCCCTGGACATGGACACCGAATAAGTATACCACGTCCCCTCGCTGTGCTCGCCATGCTTCGGGCATTGAGCCTCACTGCACTTGGCACACAATTATATTCTCCCTCTATACCAGGCGTCAGGGAACTTTTTTACCTTTTACCCCAAAAATATATTTAGATACGCCGACGTTACCCCCTTGATTGGAAAGGGAGGAAATCATATAATTGTAATACACACTGTACCCCCAGAAATAGATGATATATCCTGATAGTACGGTACACAGCCTGGCAGCCATTGATGATTATGATGGTTACCATGCATGGCTGTGTGTGGTACAAAATCCTCATCATCATCATCATCAATGGCTGCCAGGCGGTGTGTGGTACAGCCATTGATAATGTGACGTCCAGGCAACTATGTGTCAGTATTATAAAATGATACAGTGACAGTCTGTGCAATGTTTTCCCTAGACTAGAGACTACTGTATTTACCAATTTCATTGTCTACACCTATGCATTTGCTTCAATGAAAATGTTAAATAAAAAAATTAAAATAAAACAAAGATCATGAAAAACTCATGTTGACTTTTTAACTTTTGACTGTTGTCCAGCGGTGGTCGGTATTTTGACTGTCGGTAATATAACTGCATACCTAATATTATAGTGGTATAAATTCTCATTTTGTGTTTTTATGCTTTTTACCTTTTTTTTTTACTGTATTGTATAGATTTGACACATTATTTCTAATTGTACATTTTACCAGTGGCGGTTTTTACCTATGGGCTGCAGGGCTGTAGCCCCCCAGGTAAAATCCGCCACTGTCTCTGCCTAAAATAAAGCCAGTCTGCGAGACTGCTCTGGCTTCAATGTGACTGGCAGTGACTTCCGATCTGCAAGTCACTGAAGGCAGTCCCATTTGGAGGTGTTCTCTCCCTCCGTGATACCTCTCTGTGCGCAAATGCGCGGCACCTACCAAAATGGGTTCTGAGCATGGGCAGTACCGCGGACCATTCTGCGCCGGACCCGGGCACCTGATTAAGCCTCCGGTGGCTGCTGCAAAGGCAGCCCATGGAGGCTTGGGCCAGTGCATGCGCAGTATGTATGAAGTTAGTGCGCTTGCACTGGCCGCATTTTCCGGTCCTGGCCATGGTGAGCGAATTTGCGAATTGATTTTCATTTATTTGCTGATTGGCATGAATTTCGCAAGCCATTCGCAGCCATAAACAGGGCGGGATTTCACTATGGCAAGTGGTGATTACCTGATCTCAGGGATCTACAATTTCACAGAGCAGCAATCTGGTGTGAATAACCCTCTTAGAGTGTGCATATGCCCTTTCTGGATGGTTCTACAAGTCCTAGCACCTTTTATTATGTGTACAATTAGGGTGCGCACCCATCCTTCTCTGTATTTGTGCATGCAATATACAGTACGCTTGAGGGATGTTAAGGATTCGATGGGGTTTACCTGGACAAAGCATGGTCATGTATTTTTCTGCCAAACATGTTAAGAACTTAATTTATAGTCTGTGTTAATTGCAGTGTTTATTATAATTATGTTTTTTTTTGTTTTTTTTTTACAATAATCATTGCGACTTTCTTTGCCCTATTAAATCCAAACGACTGTATTTCTGTTCTTGCACAGGGATTTTCTGCTAATCGCCGATCGGCATCATTTTCACAAGCCGGTTGCAGGATTTCATTCTGGCCGGGCAGTGATTACCTGATCACCATCTTTGCAAATTAACAGAGTACCGATCAGGTTTGAGTAACCGGTATAAGTCATATACCAGGTTGGCTTGTTTTTAGTGTTTTTAATAACACTTCATTTTATTTACTTTTCGTTAACTATTTGGTTAACAGTAATGATAATTGAACACGTTTCAGATAGTATTTTGTGTTACTTAGTTGAAGTCTTCCTCAGCGAGTAATCAGTGTAAGCATAGGTGCCGATTTATGTTTTTGCTGGTGGGTGCTCAAGCCAAAAATATAGAGGAGTGGCTTCATGGGGAAGTGGTATGGCCACAAAATAATAGCAATTTATATTACGGAGCACAGATGTCTCCAATATTCAAATTACGGCAACAGAGTTCCACATACATAAATGCCCCCACAGTGCAGGTACATAAATGCCCCCACAGTTCAGGTGCATAAATGCCTCCACATTGCAGGTACATAAATGCCCCCACAGTGCAGGTACTCTGCAGACAGAATACATTCTTTCCGGCATACTGTTTCCCAGGTGGTGGGTCCGGCAATGTGGGTGCTACAGCCCCAAATAAGCAAGTTAATATGGCGGCCCAGCAGCGGAACTCGGACCCGTGGGTGCTCATCAATTTCCGTGGGTGCTCGGGCCCTTGAGTACCCACAGAATCGGCACCTATGAGTGTAAGCATATCCTTGTGGTGACTGGACTGTGTACTTGTTATTAGTACAATAATTAATGGGAGGTTTATAATTTTTAAACGGACCAAGTGTTTTTGAATAAATGTTTCAAACCCACATGTTATTATTATGCAGGCTCATGCACTTTATTTAAAATTGGGTTGGTTTGAATGGGATTAAGGGTATCTCCTAAAATGTTCTAATTGTGCAATCAGAAATGGTGACAGCTATGGATTGGCATAACGTATGTTTATGTTAGGCAATTTGCAACCTTTATTTTAATATAACTTGTAAAAGGAAATAAAAGTCACGGTACTCGTGTAGTTTCACGGCGCCAGCATGGCGCCGTGCGTCTGAGTCCCCTTGTGGGGCTCGCTTCGCTTGCCCACGCTGCGGGCTCGGTGGCTCGCTACGCTCGCCACGCTATTTAGAATCAACTCCATGCCAACATGGATAGTGGAGGTATGAACTATCCATGTTGGCATGGAGTTAAGTTACTTTTTTTAACATAGTTTGTGGCGAGCGTCGAACCCAGAAGTAGCACGGCGCCATGCTGTCGCCGTGAAACTACACAAGTACCAAAGTCACTTTATTTTTAATTGAGAATATGCATTTCCCAAGTCTCTCTTCCTGCCAAATGTAGAGAAGTCTTTTTTTTTTTGGGGGGGGGGGGGGGTTAAGCCCCCTGGTAAAGTCTTACAAGACAAACCTTCTACACAGCGAATGTAATAAAAGAATGACAGTACAGTATGACTGATCCTGCACAGATGTACAGTACAAACCCCCTGCTATAATTCCCTCTAGGCCAACATACCTGCTAATATCTACTGTATAAGGCCGTTCTTATAGGCAGAAGCTCTGTAAGAATTCTAAAGACATTTTCTGAGTGTTTAGACTTGTACATACAGGATCTGTCCATACTTTCACAGCTTCTCCACTCGTTCACTATTACATTTTATATTATTACATTCTCTTTTTATCTATTGGGATATAGGACCTTATTATATACACAAAGCTGCGACATAAGGTCCATAGTATGCTTTTTAGCTAAATATATTTATGAGTTTTTGGGATCACTTACCTGCAAAAGGCTAAAAACACCAAGGTCCCATTTCTACAGTCACAGGGCCGCATTCAGACCTGCTTGCTAGGCTGTGTTTATTGGCTACATTGCAAGCATGCTAACGCTGCCCTGCAGAACGCAAGCCCCCCCCCCACTGAGTGAATCGCCCCCGCTATAAGGAGCACTGCTTATGGGATGCAGTCAGTTTACCTACAGTCAAAATACAGACGGTCACAATACCAACCACCATTGGGTCAAAAGACTGACATGTTCAAAATACCGACATTTGTTATGATGATATGGTCTAAATGCCCACATGGTCAAAATACAGACACAGCCAATGTACCAACATGTCAGCATTTTAAATGTCTACATTTTGACCATGTCAGTATTTATGACAGTTATGAAAAATGGCCATTTTCTCTAAAAAAATTGCATTTTTTTGCCATAAAATCACTACCGTTTGTCCTAGGAACCTGGATTTGGTCTTATTTTTAGATAATGTTCCCGGCTTCAATTTTGATTCACCATTACTTTGCTAACATTTATACAATTGAAGATAATTAGGGAGAAATTTAATAAGATGAGAGAATCAGAAAGTGAGAGATTTGGTAAGAAATCTCCAATTTATTTTTTTTAAAGCGGCAATCATCTACACTGCAAAACCAGTTTGATTTTGCAGTGTAAATGATTGCCGCTTTTAAAAAAATTCTTACCAAATCTCTCACTTTGTGAATCTCTCATCCAGGGCCGGTGCTAGGGTGTTCGGCGCCCTCCTGCCAACCATAAATTTTGCGCCCTTTCACATTGCCATTGCAACAAGCTGCAGCCCGAATGTGGGAGCGTATGCAACATGCGATCCGATGAAGGATCTCGGGTGCATGTACATGTATGCATACACCATCTCAGTGCTGTGTCCGCAAAATGTTGCAGGCACTAAAGGTGCCCATACACACTGCGAGAATCGCATACAGTACGTTATGTGCTAGATCGCACGGCATGCATGCAATGTGTGTGCGGTGCGATCCGAAAGCAGTACAAAAAGTATGTGCAGCACATACTTCTTGTACTGTGCAATGCCCGCAGGAGCGCACATTGCATCTCACGCTGCTATTGCAGTGTGTATGGCCACCTTTAGGCACATAACCCAGCCCATTATTTAAAAAGTGTCTAAATGAATATTTAAAAAATCTACAATTATTAAAAAAATTGTTATAAACATGTATAATAAAAGACTCACTGTTCTTTTGCTGTTTAACTCTTGTGCAGGTATTTATTTTGTTCTTCATTTTTTGTAATACTTGTATTCAAATCTTGCATTAGTTTAAAGGTGCCCATACACGGTCCGTTTAACGGATCCGTTCGGGACTTAAATAGCACACATCGCATGCCTTGTGCATGCAGTGTGCATGCAATGCGATGCGATGAACAGCTAGTACAAAAAGTATGTGCAGCACATAATTTTTGTACCATACGATGAGATGCGTGGGAGCGCGCATCTCATAGTACAGAACGGACGGTCCGGGAACGTCTATGGGCACTTTGACACGTCTTTCAGCAGTGTCTGCAGTGTCATTTACAACTCTGAGACCCACGACTATTTTCTGCCCCACAACACAACACAACAAAGGAAATATCTGGGGGGGGGGGGGGAAATCATATTTAAACATTTATTTTGCATGCAACAAATTCAAGAAAGAGCGACTTTTAATGCATTTACAAAAAAAGTCAATTTTATGAGTTAGAAACTGTTCCGAACCTGGAAAAAGCGAAATATTGTGCAAAGTAATGGTGGGAATCAAAATTGAATCTAATAAAATGATCTAAGATATAAGACCAAATCCAGATTCCTAAAGGTGCATACACACTGTACAATTTTTTTGACCAACTTTTTTGACCAATTTCGTTCATTTCGGCCATTCGGAACAAAATTGGTCAAAATATCTTTCAGTGCGTTTACAAATGATGATGCGCATACCCGCCAGTTGTTCATCAAGGTTGTTCGTCAACTGTGCATGCAGCTCAATTTGGATATCTTTCAAAAAGAGCCTGTAAACTGTAGCTATAGCACGCATTTGGCAGGGTGGCGGTACCTACTTGCTAGGCAGCCAATATATGCAGCCCAGTGAGCAGGTATGAATAACCCCATTTGTTTATATATTTACATCGCAGAATGTGAGGTTTGCAGATGTTTTATTTAATCTCAGGTATGATTTTCTCAGTAGCCTGATTGTATGTGGACACGTCACCAGCTATATACTGTCATTCTCTCCATGCTAAACTACTTTGTGCTCAGCTGGCCCGATACCCCTCCTTGACTTGCAGTCACATTCCTCCAGATCTGCATCTGTTACACAGATGAAACTGAAGCCGCCGAGATCTGCATCCAATCAGTATCGGCAACTCTGCGTCTCATCCAAAGGCTTTTTTTTCTTTTTGGGGGCTTTTGATGTCCACATGAAGACATACGTATATTAAAGTAGATATATGTCTTTATTAATAGCGGTATCCAATAGATCAGGGAGTAAAACCAATAGAGACTGGTCAGTTTTATTTGTATACAGGAGTATTTTGTCCCTTCTGTATTATAAACATGAAAAACACCTTATGACTGTCAATCACGCTCCCATCGACAATAACGCTTGCATCTAACTTTCGTTACTGTCCATCTAGAAATCATAGTTCAACATAACATGGTCAATCTAGACACCGTCAATCCGTGATACCATAAACGATCTACTCTACTTTATTGGAGTAAATATAGTAAAGCTTTTAGAAATGAAATGATTATTCTGTCTATCATTTCTCTATTGCATCCCAGAAAATAATAGACACATTCTGATTGGATGCTATGGGCAAATAAAGGATAAATAGGACTCAAGTCTGAGGTGAAGTACCGCCAGTAACCACTAGAGGCCACTTGACGACCAAATTTCTTCTTAACAGAAACTGAAAGTAAAATGATCTGTTTATTCTGGATATTGGAGCTTCGAAGATTGGAGATTGGAGGTAGGAACAGATAGGGACTAAGCCGCAATTTTAATGTGCCTTTAACTAGTTCTTTTTAATCTTGTGATACCTCGGCTTCAAAGTAGCAGTACATTTATGCTGTTTTTTCATCCATACTTTAAATGAATTGCCCAGTTAATGTACTGTATATAGAACACCTTATGAGACATTTACTTTAATCTAGCATGGCATGGCCCCGGGTAGAGGGGGCATGGTCTAACTCTGAAAAGCCTGTTTTATTATTTTCGGAGGTGTGCCCACTGCTCCCATAGTGACTGGGCTAGGGAAGGCCATCGTTGCCATTGCCATGGATGTTACCATTGATGGCAATTCTGCAACTAGCCATCAATAGTGTAAATTATGCAATGGATGACCATCGATATTTTTACATATCGATGGTCATCCATTGTGTTTGATTGATTGGCCTGTGGGCCAATCAAAACACGGGGGCGGGGCTTCACGGGTGTCAGGGGATGGAGCTATGCTCTGTGTCCCGGCGCTTTGAAAAAAAAAAAAGCAAAACATTGTTTTGCTGTTCCAGCGATGGAGGGAAACCATCTGGTTCCCCCTCATCGATGGCAAAAGTATTCGACATCGGCCATGAACCATGGATTAGTTCAAATCATCGATGGTCGATGGCCATCCCTAGACCGGGCAGACCCTCCCTGCACTGAAGAGATACTATGCGCTTGCGTATGGCATTCTTTAGCGATCACCAGCAGTGGTAATCTCTGACTTCCCCAACTGCCCCCAGGGAACTAAAGCAACAATTGCCATCAGAACGGTCCACCTGGTACTTTTTTAAAATAATTTCAGACAAGCAAGAAGACTTTATTTACCAAGGCGGGAAATGCAAACCCAGCACTCCTGGCTCACCAGGGGCCAGATGCACTAAGCTTCAAAAGTGATAAAATGGAGAGTGATAAACAACCAACCAATCAGCTCCTGCCTGACATTTATCAAACACAGTCTGTGACATGGTAGGTAGGAGCGGATTGGCTGCCTGTTTATCACTCTCCATTTTATCACTTTTGAAGCTTAGTTCATCTGGCCCCAGATCTGGGTGGGTGGGAAGAGCTGATAGCTGCTGCAGACACAGCTCAGTGGCGTGTCAGTGAGGCTGGGGGGGCGCAGCGGGACGAGC
Source organism: Crinia signifera (assembly GCF_055691185.1). NCBI lineage: Eukaryota > Metazoa > Chordata > Amphibia > Anura > Myobatrachidae > Crinia > Crinia signifera. Next base: position 304,628,935 of record NC_139221.1, on the reverse strand, counting down.
TGACAGCCCCTGCTATACACAGCTCAGTGGTGAGTCAGCCTGGCTGGGGAGCATGGATGGCGGGAAGAGCTGATCGCCATTATTAGTCGCTGCTATCAACTCATCAGCGTTTCAGAGCAACGTTCTTGAACTTTGAAGCTCAAAGGGTGGCAGGGCGCATTCCGGAGGTTGTAGAATGAGCAGGGCAATAGAAGCTTAGCGTCAACACTGAGATCCTCTCCCGCCTCTTTCCTGGCAGCTCCAGTGTCCCCAACGTCAATGTCTCCCCCAACCTCTTCAGCACCAGCATCCCCACCACATCTCGCCCAATCTGTGCCACAGTCAGTGAACCAAGGAGAACAGTTGCACAGGTGCCCCAGTTGGTGGGCCATAGAGAACTGCACCAGGTTGAAGACCACTTCCATATGTCATAAACTTTCCATCCATGCCATGTCTATCCCAGCACTGTGTTTTATGCTATGAGAATATTATGTTTGTTCTTTCAGCATGCGTCATGCCAGCAATGTGCCAACAATGTGCCCTGAGCGCTTACCATGTCATCAGTACACCACATAAAGCTTTACGGCGGTGGTTCTCCGCTCACGTCCTCAAGAAGCACTAATAGGTCCTGGATTTGTGTCTGTCTGTAGGAACAGGTGATTTTTATGAATTACATATTTCTACGATGCCTTTGTCCGAGCTGGCACATCATGTACCAAATCAAAGCGCCTGATTCAGGGTTCTGCGGCTCCACAAGGTCCATTTTGTTCTTGCACAGAATTGGCCTTGCGTTCTTGCCCACACTTCCCTATGCCACAGCCTGTTTGACAGACAGCGATGTTGAGGGGGGCCAACTAAGTAATCTGGAGCTTACTTAGTTTTGCATTTGCGTGGAACATCGCAAACAATGGTCGTAATGCTGCAGCCACCGGGAGTTGTATAGAGACGCCCATATTTGATATCTCTGATCTGCTGCTTGTGTACAAAGACGCAACCATCAGGCGCACGACCATCTGAGAAGCACTAGCTGTGACATATCCCAGAGACGGGTGTGAAATGCCCACGCGTGTTTCACCACTCCTCGCTACCTCCCGCAAACACTGTGAATAAATCCAGTACATATCTGCAGTGCGACTCATACGCAAAACATAATAAATATATTGGCGCATCTGGGTATGTGTACAGGTACGTACACTTGCTGCGGAGGTGCTGATGTCACAATCGACAGGCCCGACACATCGAGTGTACGATTGGTAAGTGTGTATACTTACCTGGATTGCCTGCTCAGATGGTGCTACAACTGGTCTGCCAGTGTGTTGGACTGGTACGTACCCCGACTAAGTGGGATGAATTCAGCTTGCAAGAATAGTATGAGTCGGAGGACGCGTACCGCCACCCCTCGCGGGCTCGCTGCGCTCGCCACGCTTCGGGTTGGCGTTGATAGTGGGGTGGCATTAACAATGGGGTACATTTAACATACTCATTACCCATCAGGGTGGGGATACAATTAAAAATGGGGTCTGGGGGGGCATTTAATATGGAAATAACCCCAAATCGGGCATGATCGCGTCGCATCGCATGCCATTATAATGGCATGCAATGCGACACAATGTTAAAATTGTATACTCAGCCCGGGGAAAGTCGGAAATCGGGTCCCATCCCATACCATCGCATACCTTAATTAGTGGTATGTGATGCGACGTGATGGGCGCAGTGATAATACACAAGTACCTTTAAAATAAAGAGAGTGTGACTTCTATGATTCTGCTATGAGGGGTAGTCAGCCACAGAAGCGATATCGATGGGTTTCATTTAGCCAATTCAAACTTGCAGGGGAGGAGAGGTGCCCCCTTGGGAGCAGGAGCCCGGTGGCCGGTTGACTCCATTGTCTCCCAGAGTTCTGCCTCTGAGTGGAGTGCTGAGCTGTCTTCCAGCAGCAGGTAGCACATTGGCATCTCCTTGCACTGATTGATGTGTGCACGGTAGGTGTGCAGTGCAGATGTTAGATGTTTCATGTCTTGCACACATGGGCCGCTCAAATGGATCTCTGTATGACTACGTTGCAGCACATTGTACTGGAATTCCTGCTGCTGCCACATCACCAAGCTCTCTGTAATAGACCACACTCAGCAGCATAAATGACATATCATTTTCCTCCCAGGCTGCTTCTATCTACTTCTCTCTACTTATAGCATTCCCAAATTGTTACTTTCTGCTCTAAGGTTATGCCGACCTGCTTATTATCCGTACAACGTTGTAGGATATGACAGGGAAATGCTTGGGTTCCTGTAACTCAAGTGCTGGTTGTCTTATAATAAAAATAGATAATTCACTGTATTTACACTACAGTATATAGGAATACATTACATCCCTACCAATATTATTATTATTATTATTGTTTTTTATTTATATGGCGCAACTAAGGGGTACCGACATTTAATAAAGCTTCTAAAAATGAAAAGTGCTGTTGTCTATAGCAACCAACCAGGGCTCTTGCACCACCCACTCATGATGGCCCTGCTTTGCTTTCTATCTAGCAGGCTTTGTATTGGTTTCACTAGTTATCAGAAACTAGTTGGTATTGCCCACTACTCCAACGGCATGCCAATGTGTTGCTCCCAGGTGTAGGAGGGTTACACTGCCAGCTGCAGCTATTTTTACCTACACCTTACACCACTTATGCTGGCCGCACATCAGACCAACTTTCATCCAACCATCCAACTAGTTGGTAGGATGGAATAAAAATCTGGTACTGGATGGGAGCAAAGGTCATTTGTAATTCAGGAATTTGCTCCAAAAATCTGGAAACGGACAAAACCTGTCGCTCAGACAAAGTAATCTGTTTGATTTAAATAATTTCACTGAAAGTTTTTGTCCATTTTCCTGGGTTTGTGAGCAAACTGCTCTTTGTCATTTGCTCCCATCCAGTACCAGGTTTTTATTCCATCCAATTAACTAGTTGGATGGTTGGAGGAAAGTTGGTCTGATGTGTAAAAAAATTGAATAAAACTATTGTATATTGCTGTGGAACTATGAGTCCCGGCAAGCCTCTCCGCATGCAGGCACTTGGAGAACCACAATTCCAAGCATGCGGTGCATTAAAGAGCCTGCTGGAACTTGTAGTAGCGCTTGAGAGTTTGGGCGCCCGTACACATGAATGCACAAGCGCCCAAGTACGTCCGAAACACCCCCCCTTTGAAACTCCCAAGGCAGCAGCTGCAAACAGCCGAAGTTAGGCTACTGCAGAAGAGACATTGCCACTGGCAGCCTATTCAGTGGTGAGTATTTCTGGGGCAGAACAAACCTGCCCTGGTAGCTTTGTCCTGCCCCAGGAAAACCCCCCACTCAAGGGGTTAAGGAAATGCTCAGTAAACAGGAAAATCTTGAGTCTGCGTTTGAAGGATTCTAGACACACTGTGTGGGGGAAGAGAGTTCCAGAGAGTCAGAGGTGCGTGGATAAAATATTCTAGTTACTGCATAGAGTCCTTCATCTACTGATCGCAGTAACAGAGCAGGGCAGTAAGGACTCAGAAGCTGCTGCAGGTACCTCGGGCCCTGGTCATGTAGTGCTGTAAAAGTCAGTAAGACAATCTTGAAAATGATTGCCCGAGCGGCAGTGCGGTCAGTAGGGTCGCGCGGGGGGGGGTCAACGCGTAACCGCGCATGCGCAGACCCCCCGGCTTCCGGCTCCGGGCATCGCAGGGTTGGGCTTCTTTCGGAGCCCTGTCCCTGCGCCCTCAAACTACATACATTCAGGTGATATGATTGCATTTTACAATGTGATCCTGGGCGGTAATATTCCGCCCAGATTGTAAATGCGATCTTGATAAATATGCCCCAAAGTCCTCACAGAACTCTCAAAACTGAAAATGGATAAATCAACGGGTCCAAATGGGATACATCCAAGGATACTAAAAGAGCTTAAAGGGGAGCTGGTAAAACCAATAACAGAATTATTCAACCAGTCACTAGCTACTGGAGTAATCCCAGAGGACTGGAAAACAGTGAATGTGGTCCCACTGCACAAAAGTGGAAGAAAGGAAGAGGTAAGCAACAGGGTAGACACACCAGGAGGGGTAAAACAAATAATTGATAATCTAGGTAAATTAGAGGAATGGTCAAGAGCATGGCAACTACAGTTTAATGCCAAAAAATGCAAAATCATGCACTTGGGTCTCAAAAATCCAAAGACTAAATATAGTATAAATGGCACTATAATGGAAACTACTAAGGAAGAGAGGGATCTAGGTGTCACTATTTCAGGGGACTTAAAGGCAGATAGGCAATGTAACAAAGCAATGAAGAAGGCAAGTCAGATGCTTGGTTGCATAGGGAGAGGTATCAGCAGTAGAAAGAAAGAAGTAATAATGCCACTGTATAGGTCATTGGTACAACCTCTTCTAGAGTACTGTGTTCAGTTCTGGAGGCCATATCTCCAGAAGGATATAAATACATTAGAGACTTACAAAGAAGGGCAACTAAAATGGTGCATGGCCTACATCACAAAACGTACCAGGAAAAACTAAAAGATCTTAATAAGTATACTTTGGAGCAGAGAAAGGAAAGGTGGGACATGATAGAAACTGTCAAATATATCAAGGGTTTTAAAAAGGTACAGGTGGGAGACATTCTTCACAGGAAGAGGAGCAGCAGAACACGAGGACATGCACTGACACTAGTGGGAAGAAGATTCAGGGGAAATGTGAGGAAGAATTACTTCACAGAAAGAGTAGTAGATACGTGGAATAGCCTGCCATCAGAGGTGGTAGAGGCAAATACAGTAGTACAATTTAAACATGCTTGGGATAGGCATATTGATATCCTTACAATAAAATAAGGATCACATATGGTTTGAGTTATCATGTTTAAAAAAGGGGCAGACTAGATGGGCCACGTGATTCTTATCTGCCGTCAAATTCTATGTTTCTATAATCAGTGCAGTCTTGTGCTGAGAGACCAAGGTAGAGGACAATGCAGTAGTCCAATCGAGATAATATAATTGCATGTATGACTGTAGCAGATACTTCGAGGGAATTAAGTGCTTGATTCTGGCTCTGTATCTCATATGAAAGGATAAGAATTTGATTGTGGTGGATATTTGATGTCAGGCCACCATCCAGCACCACACGAAGATTCCATATACTGTATTTTATAAGAACTGTTCCTTTAAGTGCATACACACAGCTCTAGAAGTAATTGTGTTTACATGGGCTAAGCCCTCTTAGCAATCAGGACTGATTTACAACCATGCACAAGGGTCTGTCTGATCTCTTTACTTTAGTGTCAATGGTGAAAGCTTGCCCCTTGTCCACATGAAGCTGATTTTCAGCCCTATTGGGACATACACACAGGGTGATTAAAGCCCCATTTCTAAGCGATCTGACCAGATTGCTTAGAAATTAAGCACAAATCTGTGTGTGTGTGTATGCCCCGTAGAGATGTGTACCCACACAATGCTATCTCCGAGCTAAATATTTCAAGCCTGCTTAAAATATCTAGTCATCGCCCATGTTCTCTCTATTGGTGCAGCTCTCTGAGTGATCCGTGCTGAGCGATCTGAGCAAATCATTGTCGCTCAGCACAAAGCACCCATTGCCCCGTGTGTGCGGGGCACAACTACTTAATTTACCAGCTTTTGATATGCTGCACAAGTTAAATCAGCTCAGTTCCTGCATCTGTGCTCAGCCACACCCTCCTCTCTGGCCAGCCCCTCCCCTTTAATTGCTGAATTTATATTGCATAATGCACAAACCATACTATTAGGAAAAACATATATTTTTTATTAGTACTACTGATTTTGCAGATGTGGGGCGACATGTAAAAGGGTTTTCTTTAGACAGCTAAAAAAATCGCACCAAATCGTACATATCGGCTGAAAATCACACATGTAATAATATAAATAAATAAGTAAATACATAATAGGGTGCAAATTTTTATATAAAGTCAGAAACCCGTGCACATTTAAGAAATCAGCACCGGGTTCTCGGACCAGTCCTTGCTACAAAAATATGGGGGACAAAAAGAGTTAAGGTGGCCATACACACGCAGATTTATCTGCAGATCTGTCTGGTTGGAACAAAAACATGGTTATGGATGAGAGCAAATGACAGTTGACCATTTGCTTGGAAATGCTGGAAAACTGACAAACTGTCACTCATCCATAACCATGTTTTTGTTCCAACCAGCCAGATCTGAAGATAAATCTTACTAGTGTATGGGCACCTTAAGGGTCTCCCATATTTTGGAAACTAGAACTGGGCTATAACTGCCAACAGGGTAATGCCACAGCCGGGGGAAACTTATATACAAGGACCCCCGGCCATCACTCGTCACTTCACCCCTTGGCTGGTCAGCCCTGGATGGGTTACTTGGGGAATGGGACCCCCCCAATAAAGGGCTTAAGCCCAGGGCTGTCCCCATCACCCCTGGACTGTGGGTGGCGGGGGCAGATGATCTTTGTGGGGGAAAAAAATAGAACTAAAGTTTAACATTGGGTTATGCAGAGGAACTACAAGTCCCAGCAAGCCTCCCCTCTGCATGCAGGGACTTGGAGAACCACAAGTACCAGCATGCGGGGCATTAAAGGGAATGCTTTGACTTGTTTCGCAAGATGACCACTGTTACAATAAATACACACTAACATATAGAAAAGTAGACCATTTATACCCCATTTACACCAAAACTCCGGGTCACACCTGGGTTTTTTGGACCCAGCTTTAACCCGGGTGCGAGCCGGCGTTTGTTACCTTTTACACCAGCATTTGTTACCTTTTAAACACACACACACACACACACACCCCAGCGGAGGCGGTTCCTGAGCCTCCGCTTGGAGATTACATCATCTCCAAGCATCAAGACCGCCGCTCGCCATGCCCCCGACCTCCGATTTAATGTTTTTTTTTCCCGAAAAGCCAGATTAGGTGATCGCCAACAGGCCAGGTAGCAAAAAAGAAGGGAAAGGGAGGGTTGGATTCCAGGACTCAAAGAGTAAGTAGCATCATATGACTCCCCTTATATACCCCTGACAAAACTACCACCACTTAGCTACCTAATTGGCTAATCCACCAAACAACAAATACCTAATACTCATGGCTAATCTACCTAGCAACAAAACTTTATTAACCAATAACAAAAATCACAGGCTCTTAAATGCACTCATGCCTATGCAGCCCTCGCTTAATCTTATCAACCCTTTCTCTTGTGTTTTTTCCCCATAGGAGTTATGCAAGTGAATGGCGATGGAGCAGGACCCAGGAGCTTTTTGTCATAAGGCCCCACCCTGGACAGCCTAATGCTGTGAATGGCAGGCTCATGAAAAGGAGGTGGGGCCAATATCAAGAAAATCTCATAGTTGAGCACCATGCTGACCCCCGTTTCTTCCTCATGGACATGCAGTTTGCAGCATTATGCACCATGCCTTGCTCATTTCCCTATGTAGAGGGTGGGATGACTGAGGGTGGTCACCTACTCTTCCGGTGACATTCCAATAGAGTGCGGAGATATTTACTCATACTTGCCTACCTGACCCTCTACATGCGGGAGAAAATGCTCTGTTTCTGGACTTCCCTGGTAATGTATGATTGCCATCACCTGTGGGGAGCTTGGTAAAGGTGTTTCATCACAGGTGCTGGCAATCATACATTACCAGGGAAGTCCAGGAGCAGAGCATTTTCTCCCACATGGAGAGGGTCAGGTAGGCAAGTATGTATTTACTGCATACACAAAGTAACTCATTCCAATAGGGCATAGGTTCCCAAACGCGGTCCTCAAGGCACCCCAATGGTCGAGGTATTAAGTTTATCCATGCTTGGCCACAGGTGACTTAATTAGTAACTCAGTCAGTCTGATTTAATCATCTGTGCTGAGCCATGGATATACCTAAAACCTGGACCGTTGGGGTGCCTTGAGGACCGCGTTTGGGAACCTCTGCAATAGGGGCATTTCTGTTATTTTATATTATTTACATCAAATACTTTGCTGAAGTTCCTTCAATTTGTGTGTAAATAAATACTAATTATTTTTTAAATATATATTTAAGGTAAAAATTCTCCATCTTCCAATGGTAAATAATGGTTATTTTGATGTTTGTACCCAGTGTGTGTTCCTGGCTCCCTGGGCATATTCCCAGAGCAGCTGATGCGGAACTTCAGGGAAAGCTTTACAACTAACATCCCCATCAGCACCTGCGCAGAGGATAAACAGAGAGTCCTTGCTGCAGGCCCGTAATAGCCTCTTAGTAAGTTATGTTCACTTTAACATCTCGGCTTGGCTTGGCTGAGATCACTGTTATTTTTGGCTGCGTTTCAAGTCTCTGGGGTCTCGTTATTGCCATATGACTGCTAAACGTCATTTTCTCCCAGCGGTGTGTGTCTAGTGCGATTGATATCTCCTGTAGTTGGTATCTAAGTAATGGTTATAGCACTGTGGGTTTGTTTAATACATTTTCATTTTTCAGATAAAAAATAAATAAATACATTTAGAGGGGGGAGTGGGGGGGGGGGCTAATTAGGATGTGATCATTTCAGTTCATAAAGTGAGATGCAGCGAAACTGCTTTAAAGGGCTGAGCTGAGTCGGGTATGGATCATTAGCTCACCAGCATGTTGGCCGACACCATTAGATCGACATGCATTTAGGTTGACGTGAGTCTAGGTCGACATGCATGAAGGTCGACATGAGTCTAGTTCGACAGGGTCAAAAGGTCGACATGGGTTAGGTCGACAGTCAAAAGATCGACATGGGTTTTTCACATTATTTTGTTCCGAATGTCAACACGGTCGACATGGACACTGAAATGTAGCACTGCATCCCCTCGCATGGCTCTATGCACTCTCCATGCTTCGGGCACGGTGCCTCGCTACACTCGCCACACAATTTTATTCTCCCACCACGCCCTAGTTGATGGTAGGGCATGAAATACTGCCTGTCGGCACTTGTTGGTTTAAAAAAAATGTGAAAAACTCCATGTTGACCTTTTGAATGTCGACCTAACCCATGTCGAATCTATTAGATCTATGTAGAGTGTTTGGTTTACCGCCTGTTCACACAGCTGCAAATGCGTTCACAGCCATGCACGGGGCGAGGAGACAAAAATCGCAACCAAGCAATCAGGTCTGAATTGGGCCCATGGATAGAGACTGAAAGAGTGGATGGATCGGTCAGTAGTTTGATGGAGATCTTCTGTGGTATGGGCTTCCAGGGCTGCACCTGGCAGAGACCATGTGATGTCATGGAACTTAACCTTCATGGCAGTGGCGTAACTAATATTTTTGTGCCCCCCCCCCCCCGCCGAAATTGACATCACTGCCCCCCCGCTCACCCAAGTAAAGTTAAGACCCCCCTTACCGCCGCCGCATTCCTGGTCCGGCGGCACCGCAGATATCCTCCTGGCTCCGTCTCCTGCAGTTATGAAAAATTACACAGCAAAATGGCTTCCCCCTAATAGCAGTACGTTTTTAAGGATGCTAGAGGAGGCCGCCGCATCCTCTAACATTCCTAAAAAAAACTGTCTGCTGTATGGGGGCAGCCATTTTGCCGTGTAATTTTTCATTACACGACAGGAGGATATCTGCGGTGCCGGACCAGGCAGGAATGCGGCGGCGGCATATGGGGGGTAAGGGGGACGGCTCTGAGCAGTGTGCCCTGATGAGCACCGGCGGTGCCCCACTGGCGCTTGCTCCCCCAAGCAGACGCGGTGGCTGCCGTACGGTAGCTACGCCGCTACTTCATGGGTTTGTCATTGGAGTCTGACCGTAACCTTCTAGAGCACTGGTTCCCAAACTCGTTCCTTAAGGACCATTAACAGTTCATGTTCTGCATCAGTTCCCACAGTCTCACCAATCAGCACAGCCCCATTCATTGCTATGGTCTGCAGCCCTCACATCTCTCATTTGCCACGGGGTTCCCTGAGGAGCAGAAGTGGGATATTTTTTGTTATATTAAGATTCAGGGATGCTACATGGAGCGGATGTGAATCCAACTTTTTGTGAGTAATAAATTGGTGAACGTGGGCCATGTCTGGGTATCAATATACTATAAATGAATATTGTAGGTATGGGGGGGAATTTACTAATATAAAAAAACGAGTTTTTCGTATTAGTATTTCCCCTACGACTGCATACGACTGTTTGAGTCGTATGCAAAGTCGTGTTCCGGAGGGGGATTTACAAAGCAGTCATATACGACTGCTTTGTAACCCTCCAATGTCGTAGGAATTCGTATTAGCAGCCATATATACGGCTGCTAATACGAATTATTTGTAGGCAGTCTGCACGGATCAGTCAGATCCGTGCAGGCTGCAAGGTGTAAAAAAAATTTAAATAAATAAAAAAAAAAAAAAACGGCGTGGGGTCCCCCACACAGCCGAAACCAGCACCAGGCTGACAGAGCCTGGAGCCGGTAATTAAAAATCAGGGAACCCAACAAATAGGGGTTCCCTGATTTTTAACAACCAGCCCCAGGCTCCTGCTCTGGGGCTGGTTCCCAAAATACGGGGGACAAAATGACTAGGGGTCCCCCGTATTTTAAGAACCAGCCCCAGGCAAAACCAGCCAGCAGGGTAATGCCACAGCCGGGGGGAGACTTTTTATGCAAGTCCCCCCGGCCAAAGCATTAACCCTACCGACCAGTCAGCCTGGCCAGGGGCCCTGGGGGAGTGGGGACCCCCCCAATAAAGGGGTCCCCCCCCTCCAGGACTTACCTGACCAGGCTGAAGCCTGGTGCTGTCCTCGATGCCCCTGGGCGGTGGGCATCGAGCTGATAGCGGTGTAAAAAATAGAACAAACGATTGTTTTTTACTGTGGCACTACAAGTGCCAGCAAGCTGGGACTTGGAGATCCACAAGTCCCAGCCTGCTGGGCATTAAAGGGCCCGCTGGGTCTTGTAGTGCCACAGTAAAAAAAATAGTTAAATAAAACACACTGACGCCCATTTTAAATAAAAGTTTAATACACACATTACACACATACTGATACTTACCTATCTTGATCCCGTTGGTAGGTCGCTGGCTCCGGTGTCGGCGGCTCCGTGTCGGCGGCTCCGTGTCGGAGGCTTCGAGGTCGGCGTCCTGTCCGAGGATAATCCATGTTGGACCTGTGGAAGGAAATCCAACTCACCCAGGTCCTCCATGGATGGTCTTCTTTCTTCATCTGTCGACATCCAGGTCTTCTGGCAGCTGCTGACGACTTCCAGCAGTTGCCGGCATCTCCCGCGACGCTCCCCGGCTTTCAGAGCCGGAGAGATCCTTCCTCTTCGGCGTCAGGGCTCAGAATGAATTCTGGCTAATCAGGAGCCGCCTAGCGGCCAATCAGGAAAGGTCTTTCCTGATTGGCCGCTAGGCGGCTAGGCGGCTCCTGATTGGCCAGAATTCATTCTGAGCCCAGACGCCGAAGAGGAAGGATCTCTCCGGCTCTGAAAGCCGGGGAGCATCGCGGGAGATGCCGGCAGCTGCTGGAAGTCGTCAGCAGCTGCCAGAAGACCTGGATGTCGACAGATGAAGAAAGAAGACCATCCATGGAGGACCTGGGTGAGTAGGATTTCCTTCCACAGGTCCAACATGGATTATCCTCGGACAGGACGCCGACCCCGGAGCCGCCGACACGGAGCCGCCGACACGGAGCCGCCGACACGGAGCCGCCGACACCGGAGCCAGCGACCTACCAACGGGATCAAGATAGGTAAGTATCAGTATGTGTGTAATGTGTGTATTAAACTTTTATTTAAAATGGGTGTCAGTGTGTTTTATTTAACTATTTTTTTTACTGTGGCACTACAAGACCCAGCGGGCCCTTTAATGCCCAGCAGGCTGGGACTTGTGGTTCTCCAAGTCCCAGCTTGCTGGGGCGGCTTGCTGGCACTTGTAGTGCCACAGTAAAAAACAATAGTTTGTTCTATTTTTTACACCACTATCAGCTCGATGCCCACCGCCCAGGGGCATCAAGGACAGCACCAGGCTTCAGCCTGGTCAGGTAAGTCCTGGAGGGGGGGGACTCCTTTATTGGGGGGGTCCCCACTCCCCCAGGGCCCCTGGCCAGGCTGACTGGTCGGTAGGGTTAATGCTTTGGCCGGGGGGACTTGCATAAAAAGTCTCCCCCCGGCTGTGGCATTACCCTGCTGGCTGGTTTTGCCTGGGGCTGGTTCTTAAAATACGGGGGACCCCTAGTCATTCTGTCCCCCGTATTTTGGGAGCCAGCCCCAGAGCAGGAGCCTGGGGCTGGTTGTTAAAAATCAGGGCACCCCTATTTGTCGGGTTCCCTGATTTTTAATTACCGGCTCCAGGCTCTGTCAGCCTGGTGCTGGTTTCGGCTGTGGGGGGGACCCCACGCCGTTTTTTTTTTATTATTTATTTAATTTTTCTATTTTTTTTACACTGAAGCCTGCACGGATCTGACTGATCCGTGCAGGCTTAAAGCAAATAGAACAGGAAAATGGTGTTCTATTTTCCTGTCGTATTTGCGTGGGTGTTTTACACCACTAAGCAGCCGTATTATCAGTACGGCTGCTTAGTAAATCAGAAACCACCATTCTTTTGAATGGTGATTTCTGTCGTATCCTATCGATGGTGTAGACATTCGTATTTGTAAATACAAATACAAATGTTCCATCTTTAGGAATACGAATTGTTGTATTTTTGGGATTGTAAATCCCGAAAATACAAATTCGTAAAAAAAAGGTGTATTTTTCCCTAAGAATACACCTTTTTTCTACGAATCCATTTTGGTAAATGTCCCCCATGATGTCATGGTTTTCCCATGCATGAACAGCAAAACTGTCAGGACATGCTGGGATTTGTAGTTCTGCAGCACTTGGAATAGCCACATATTGAATACACTTGCTCTATTGCAGTGGTTCTCAACCTCGGTCCTCAGGACCCAAAACAGTTCACGTATTCCAGGTCACACGACAGGTGCACTCATTACTGGATGACACATTTTAAAAGATCCACAGGTGGAGCTAATTATTTCACTTGTGATTCTGTGAGGAGACCTGCAAAACATGCACTGTGTGGGGTTCTGAGGACCGACTTTGAGAACCTGTGGTCTAGAGCAGTGGTTCTCAATCTCTGTCCTTAGGACCCCGCAATAGTTCACATTTTCCAGGTCACCCGGTAGGTGCATTCATTACTCACTGACACATGTGGGGCTAATTACTTCACTTGAGATTCTGTGAGGAGATCTGGAAAACGTGAACTGTTGGGGAGGGGGGGGTGTCCTGAGGACCAAGGATGAAAACCAACAAGATGAGAACCACTGCTCTATGGTATGGTATACATTTCTGTATCTCTTCTTAAGGAGCATTTAGATAAATGAACAAGGACCTTGTAGAAATCTTCACGTCAGGGACCACCACCGACAGACAACAGCGCAGTAATGCGCTTTTACCATACAAATAGGTGAGTGCAATATTTGCATTAATTTATAGGGATGTGCACCGGGGACTTTTCGTGTTTCGTGAAATGCGTTTTGGGTCTGTATCTCAGGCAGCGTTTTGGATCTGGATCTGTTCCACTAATTTCCAGTCTATTCTGAACACCTCACACCTCACAATATTGTTTTTAGGGCAAAAGGTTGCACCGAGGTAGCTGGATGACTAAGCGACACAAGTGGGCGGGACAAACACTGGGCTGATAGGCACACTTAGCATCACACTAATTGGGGTTTTGTGTAGACCCGCACAGATCCCACTTATTATCTTTCAGGTGTTGTTCAAAAAATCCTATATTCCCCTTTATGTATTGAGGATGGTGCTGCCCGTCTCTAGTTGTATATCCAACAATCAAAAGAAAGAAAAAAGAAAGAGACTCTATGGGTGCTTAAAGGTTCCACTAAATGTAATATTTACAATAAAAATGAACTTTTATTTTATCCCATAGGAAAATATTAGAAATGTGGTACCCACCCACAAATTATGTGGGAGGTGTCACAATCAAACAATTAAAATACAGAATAATGAAAAGTAAGTGAATGAAGAATATAAGCTTCCTTTGAGTGACAGCTTGAGCTGTCATTCCCAACAATGCTGCATTAACCTGGGCACAGTACAAAATAAATTGTTTGCCACCTATACCCTGCTGGCATAAGAGATCCATCAGTTTATTCCTCGAGAAACCTTCAACCTTGAGTAATTAACACATAACCTTAATTAAACTAAATTGCCAATGACCTAAATGAGACAACCATAGATCTTACAGTGTAAAGCTCATGTAGGTGTGAAATAATGACACAGACACGGTACAGCGTGGCTTAAAAAAAGGTCACAGTTTTTTACTCCAATGGTAATTGCCCTAAGAAATGGAAAGGTGGACAGGGGACGCTGCATTCGTGCCCTAGCTTTTCTTTTTTCCGGCCATGCCTTGGAGGACAACTAAAACATCCTCCCCAAACTGACGCACCTATCATCACGGGGGCTCACCTAACACTCATGGACCAGAACGGACGTTAACCGCACAAGTAACGCCCAGGTCCCCTCACACAGGGCAGGACACACTTGACATTGATTCGAGGGCAGGTGCCCCGAAATGATCATATGCGCCCTAAAAGCCACAAAAAAATTCAGAATTCCCCCGCCCTGCTGCGCCTCCACACAAACATTAAGCAGCGACAATAAGGAAAACAAAAAACGGTTTTCTGTGAGAATCACTTCCCAAGATACCTTGTGCCTCTGGGGACACCAATATATACCCTAACTCCAAGGTTCCCCTCCCTGACCAGGATTGCTACCCCACTGACAGACAACCAAACTTAACCAGTTCGGTCCCAGTGACAAGCTTGTCACCTGACCTTATAGAAAAAAACCTGGGATTCTTAACTCCTCTCGTGCCGTTTTGGCCCTCACTTGTTCTTGTCTCTAATAGAGCGCACTACCTTCCTTACCGCACTCATACAGGGCTGAGATAGGAGTTAGTAGCGCAGTTAGTGATACTTATTATTCTGTCCCTCAGTGGAGGCTGTTACTGTTTTGGAGGAGGGGGGCTGCCGCAATGTGCCCCCCCCCCTCCGCTGCCGCTGTCACCGCCACCGCCGCCGTGCTCCACTGTCGCTGGTCCCCTGCATGGGGCCAGCGCTTGCGCAGTAACTTCATACATACTGCGCATGCGTTGGCCCAAGCCTCTAAGGGCTGCCTGTGCAGCAGCCCCCGGAGGCTTGATCACGTTCCCAGGTTCCGGCGCATGCGTAGTATGGTCTGCAATACTGCACATGCGCAGAACCCGTTTTGGGGGCTGCCGCGAATTTGCGCAGAGAGAGGCATCCTGGAGGGAGGGAACACCTCCCAATGGGATGCCTTGAGTGACTGGCAGGTCGGACTTCCAATAGGAAGTCACTGCCAGTCACAGTGAAGCCAGAATAGTCTCACAGACTGCATCTGGCTTCCCTTTAGGCAGAGACAGTGGCAGATTTTACCTGGGGGGGCTGCAGCAGTGGCATAACTATAGCACCGCAGCCCCCGCGGTCGCCCCCCGCCCCCCATCCCCCGCATGCTTACCTGTCCGCGCGTCCCGGCTCCCCTCCTGGCTTCAATCAACGCTATGGAGACGGACCACGATAAAATGGCCGCCCCATAAAGCAGACTGTTCTCTGAAACTGTCTGCGGTATGGGGGCTGCCATTTTATCGTGGTCCGTCTGCATAGAATTTATTGAAGCCAGGAGGGGAGCCGGGATGCGCGGACAGGTAAGCATGCGGCAATGGGGGGAGTGGGGGCAGACACGGGGGGCCGGACGGACGGGCGGGGAGGGGGGCGCCCCCATTAACGGCGGGGGGGGGTGCCCCAAACAAAGCTACGCCGCTGGGCTGCAGCCCTGCAGCCCATAGGTAAAAACCGCCACTGGTCCCTGTAAACTTTATCAAGAGACCCCTTGAGACATTCAGATCTATCCTCATTGGTCAGAGGTAAGGAGTGACAACTTAGAGAATAACTGAACTGTAACATCCTCGGAGCGTCTAGTTACTGTGAGTTATAGAGATACTTACTAAAGCAGCACAGTACAGTATCATAGTTCTTATGCCCTAAGTACTATCTGGTGACCAGGCGTGGCGTTCTCTGCTTGGGTTGGGCGGCTGATGTCACATGACGTCAATGCCCGCCCCCTCTTCAGCAGCGATCAACAACTGTAGTTTAGACTGACTTTTATTACCAAAGCTAGGAGAAATCTTTCAGTGGTGATCGACCATCGAATGACTTCTCCTGCTAGCAGCCACATGCGAGGGGAAAATATCGTGAATCGCTACAAATCTATTTGCCAGACACTCCCCATCAAACGATTCTCCCAGTGTGTGCAGTCTGTGCATAGCCCGGGACGTATTTGGCGGCTGCGATAGAAACAGGCTGATCGGGGCCGGAGCTTGCATCACATGACTTTCCCTGGGCACGCCTCCGTCTTCCCTGACACTCCCAGAAAATGGCTGGTTTCCACCCGCAAACGCCGGCTTTTTGTCAGTCACCTTGCAAACGGCCAGCGGTTTTAAAAAAAAAGTAGCAGGCTTTTATTGCAGAACAGTCTCGCGCATGTGTACTACGGGCTGTACGCTGCGCGGTCTATCGATAATCGTCCAGCCTGCTAATTCGTAACTCTGTGATCAGGTTTGAATTAGTACCTTAGTGTCTGTTCTCTTACTGGTAGCATCAATTAGTTCATATAAATAGTGATATAAGTGATAAAAATGTATAAACACAACTCTGTAAAGAGTATATAAGATGTGTATTATTCTATCGGTTGTAGTACTGTAGCATTCAGTGTTATTCAGGTACAACCAAAGGACTCACATTGATGAAGAGTTCCTTTCTAATAAAGTAATTATAACTTTATATTGTGTCTATTACTAAGTTTGGGGAACCACTGGCCTCTCTGTTAAGGTGTAACATATCTATCTTATATAATTGAAGAGGGAAGGGAGACTGATGTGGTTGAAGGTAAGTGTCGTCCACACCCAATGACGACCACATTCCCAGAGCACCGGTCATGCCTTCCGCATAATTAGTAACAATGCCACAGTGCTAGACCCCTCATAAGTTTCAGCTCCTCGCCCAAGTGGACCTTAATGTGGCTCTGGTGAAGTCTCATCTTATGTGGAGGATATGTTGTGAGGGGATACTTAAAGTAACTTTTCCATGGGGTCCCATGCTGGGGTCAATCCCACAGAGGCCTGTGATAAGCATTGTACAAAATGGAGTGTAAAGTAAGGACAATGGTAATAAAAGAATGTAGGGCAGGTCACACCACCAAGTTTCTCCAAATGGAACATTCAAGAATGCATTACAATATATACAATTATCATTGTACAGTAATTGAAAGAAAACCCAGGTAAGTGTAACCGAAATTGAATGCACAGAAAATCTGCCTCTCGTAATATGGTTCTGGACACCCAGATGGAGCACAAGCAGAGGCATCACCAGGTGTGGACACACCCGGTGCTCACTCTCTATTGTCACCCCCCGCCGCGGCGGAGGAGTGACTGTCCAAAACACTGTGGCCTAATGCAAGGGTGTGGTTTCACAGGGACCCACATTTTTGTCACTCTAGGGGTATTTCTAACATCCCTGGAGAGGCTGGGTGCCCCCAGAGACCGGAGTGTCTTCAGTGCAGGAACTTTTGTGTCACCCCCTTTGAGGTAGACACTCAGGGGCAGCGGCACCTCTCCCCCACCCCCTGCACCCAGATAGTGACGCCACTGAGCCCAAGGTCATGGGGCATAAGACGTAGTAGAACATCTGAACAGTAACAGCGTTCTTTAGAAGTTGATTAGAATCCACCTCATCCGGACAGATCTTCTCTATGGTACTTGGGTGGGGGCATTTACTGATTGCCAGGACCTCATCCTACAGTCTGGACAAATATCTTGGAAATGTTTTATACTCGCACGGAAGTGCCTATACTCTTGGGGTGTAGGCACTCGCCTATTCAATGCTTCCGTTATGGCAGTCAGATCTGACATTTTTAAAGTCGGATTTATTTTTTTGGGGAACAGCCTCGGATTGTCAAATTCACAGCCGAATTTCGACAATCTGCGTCTGTTTTTGCTGATCCACAGACCTTCCAACACTCCACAGTCGCAAAAAGAGGGGAAAGGGAAAGGGGGGAGGCCAAGGGCACTGGGCTATAATGACAAAAGATGAGAAGGCATGCTCCAATCAATACAATGAAGTATATATTAACGTTATATAATTGTGGAGGTGCTCCCAGGGAGTAGGGTAAATGTAGACAAAAAGATTGGATATCCAAGGGAGGATATCGAAAAAGTCTCCCGGGTGGGGCACAGCCTTCTATTGAAAGTAAATGACTGTTAATACAAATTTTATTAGTTAAAACATGGCCCTAAAATAGGGTCTGACAAGGACAGAAGACAAGGACAAACAGATAACACTAATGGACAATATACGTGAGAAAGTAGTGAAATATTATTTCGTAATACTTATGTCTAGGATTATAACATGGAAGAAATCTTCCAGATATCAGTGGCTGTAGGTCAATATACTGGTTTGAAATCCTAATAGACAGTAGACACCTCAAATAACAATGCGTGTTTAGGAATTAATATCAAGAAATAATTTGGCCACAATGTTTCCTGTAGGTGACAGTGTGGTCTTAGCTCCAAATGTCTGAGTATCAAGATGGTAGCAGTAAGGTCGAGATATAGGGATACCCGAGTTGTGATTTGCTAATGGAGTCGCTGCTGCCTGTGCATGTGACATTTGTCAGTGAATGCGCAGTTGAGCGGACCCCGAGAGCGTCACAGGTATCGGAATATAGATGAGAGAGTTTTTGCTGTTCCCAGGGGTGACCTGTCTGGCTCTGTTATATGAACTACAGCGCAGAGTCGGATCCCGGGTCCCCTAGGAATGAGAGAACCCTGAGTAGGTACAGTGGCGTAAGTTCGTCCATGTCGCCCGGAGGCAAAAATAAAGTTGGTGCCCCCCATTGATAGATAGCTAAAGTGAGGAAATGAGAGGGGAGAGCGAGATAGTGTCAGGGATAGAGAGTGTCAAATAAAGATAGAGAGGGGAGAGCGAGAGAGTGTCAAGAGGTTGTCAGGGATAGAGAGAAGGAGGTATAGGAGGGTATAGGAGGGAGATATAGGAGGGTGTCAGGTAGGAAAAGATAGCTTGGTGGGCACTGGGCACAAGCCTGGTGCTGCTACAGCCTGGATGCAGGCACTCAGGGCTAGAGTGGGAGGTGGGCGACTGTGGTGCTGATCCCTTCTGGACGGTACACACAACGCAGGGGCCGCCTGGGTGTGAGGTGATGGTGAAGGATTTGGGGGTGACAGGTACCTTCTCCTTTTAGCTCCATACCCTCAGGGTCGCTGAGCTGCTGCTTCACAGGCTTCTCCTGATGTTGCTGGCAGTGTAGGCTTCAAATTGGGCTGCAGCAGGAGCGTAGAGCGGCCTCTGCCTTCCCCGCGGGTGGTGGCAGATGTACTTCTGGGCAGAGGGGGCCGGGGGTAGGCTGCACCGCAAATCCGATGTCTGGAAGGCGCAGTGGGGAGGCTTCTATCTGGGGTCCCTCAACGGCAGCCGGTGACTTGAGGCTAGACTGACAGCTGGCTGAAGCTCGCTGCGCGGGGCTGGGCTGCCGGGAGCTCATATGCTGTGTGTCACCTGACCTGTGCCGCACTTGCTGCGAGTCTCCCAGCCGACTCAGTGAGTACTGCTGCTGCAGCAAACCAGCTGACGGGGGGACGGGGGTCATGCAGCGCCGCTGCTTACTATCAGGGTACTTAAGTGAGCGAAACATCGGGGGGCAATGGAGCCAGTGCCCCCATTAAGGCTTGCGCCCGGCGGCAGATGACTCCATTGCCTCCGGGAGTTCCGCCACTGAGTAGGTATAAGGTATAGATTACTCCTTCACTCTATCCCTGGTGTATGCTGCTATCCTCTGTGTACAGAAGTAACTGTAGTGAACAGAGGTTGAGCGATGCCACCCTGGCGGTGAGGTGTGGAAGGAAGTTAGGTTTGCACATAGATAGGTAGTGGTACGGTTACCTAGGTCTCGTCCTGTTGTCAAATAAATGGCATTACAGGAAGATTGACGCTTTGTATCCTATCATGGACTGCTGGGATGCTGTGCAAGAAAGAGTAGAATCAAACAGGTTTTGAAGAGAGGATGGGGGTGGGACCCAGACTTTTGTGTCGTAAACAACAATTATTAAGCAGGTATTGTCTAGTGATTAGTTAGATGTGCTTTAAGCAGTTGATCTATCTACTGTACTGTATTAGTTTGAATCAAAACCTGTTTGATTCTACTCTTTCTTGCACAGCATCCCAGCAGTCCATGATAGGATACAAAGCGTCAATCTTCCTGTAATGCCATTTATTTGACAACAGGACGAGACCTAGGTAACCGTACCACTACCTATCTATGTGCAAACCTAACTTCCTTCCACACCTCACCGCCAGGGTGGCATCGCTCAACCTCTGTTCACTACAGTTACTTCTGTACACAGAGGATAGCAGCATACACCAGGGATAGAGTGAAGGAGTAATCTATATCCTACACCTACTCAGGGTTCTCTCATTCCTAGGAGACCCGGGATCCGACTCTGCACTGTCGTTTGTATAACAGAGCCAGACAGGTCACCCCTGGGAACAGCAGAAACTCTCTCATCTATATTCCGATACCTGTGACGCTCTCGGGGTCCGCTCAACTGCGCATTCACTGACAAGCGTCACATGCACAGGCAGCAGCGACTCCATTAGCAAATCACAACTCGGGTATCCCTATATCTCGACCTTACTGCTACCATCTTGATACTCAGACATTTGGAGCTAAGACCACACTGTCACCTACAGGAAACATTGTGGCCAAATTATTTCTTGATATTAATTCCTAAACACGCATTGTTATTTGAGGTGTCTACTGTCTATTAGGATTTCAAACCAGTATATTGACATACAGCCACTGATATCTGGAAGATTTCTTCCATGTTATAATCCTAGACATAAGTATTACG
The DNA here is from genome assembly GCF_055691185.1 of Crinia signifera. NCBI lineage: Eukaryota > Metazoa > Chordata > Amphibia > Anura > Myobatrachidae > Crinia > Crinia signifera. The sequence goes on along the minus strand of NC_139221.1, from coordinate 304,608,013 downwards.
AAATAATATTTCACTACTTTCTCACGTATATTGTCCATTAGTGTTATCTGTTTGTCCTTGTCTTATGTCCTTGTCAGACCCTATTTTAGGGCCATGTTTTAACTAATAAAGTTTGTATTAACAGTCATTTACTTTCAATAGAAGGCTGTGCCCCACCCGGGAGACTTTTTCGATATCCTTTCTTGGATATCCAATCTTTTTGTCAACACTCCACAGTCGAAACATTGAATTCTGACTGTCGAGTTACTGTCTGATTAGACAAAAACAGAAAGAGATTCCGACTGTCGGATGTTCCCAAATTCAGTCAGAATCCCAAATTGAATACCCCACTAAGACACTTATAGTTACCGTGGAAATACACACGAGCAAGGAAGGACATTTTTGGTAACCTGTTTCCTTGGGGCTCCAGAATCTTGGGGGAACCCCTGAGTCTATCACAATATTAAATATGACTCTAAGAGAGGCGTCCTTGTTGAACTTAATGCAAATGGCAGGTGTTAACCTTCTAACATGCCAGCTCCACACTTTCACCTGAAGTTCTGGAAAGTGGATATATGTCTGTGGGTGCAGTAGGTCCTGAATGTTATACTATATGACTTTAAGAGAGTTGAGTGGAATGTGCAGTGTTAAGAATTAACTGAAGAAGGAAGGGAGACAGGGATGGAGTTAAAGAGCTTTGCATCCCTGGTCAGGATGGACGGTAGAAGCTGCAGTCTGTGATTTGTGGCTTCACCTTCCCCAACAATTCTACTTCTCAAATTGTAATCTCTCCTGCCAGCAGCAAGCTCTCCTCCCATCCAGTGCAGCTGGAATAGAGTTTAACTGACTCATGTCTCCGTCTTCCCCTTTCCTTCTTTACATTCCTTTAAATCTACAGCCAGAAGGGCAAAACCAGACACAGTTTAACTGCATCCTATCTGAAGTGCAGTTATGCTGAGCAGGGAGACAGGGGCCGGGCTCTGGGGCCAATATCTGGGGAGGTGGTGTGTGTGTGTGAGTGCGCTGTGTATTTTATTATCATGGCCCATTTACATGATTGTTGCAGTGTTTGCTGAGCAGTAAATAAACTATTAGAGATGGGTAATTAGTAGTGCAGGCAGCCATTAAAGCAAACTAGCTGGGGCTGATTACACTTATTTATATACATAAGTGTCACTAATATAAGCAACACTTATATAATTGCATGATAAATGCAAACTAATGGGATATGCACTAATATTGGCAGTTCCCTTTTCCATTTACATTTTTTTTTTATTAGGGATGCCAATACCAGGAGCATTTTTCAATCCCGAATCCCAGGACTGAAAATTGGCATTCCTAGGCGCCATGAATTCCCCCCCTAGAGTTGAGGAGTAGTACTTTTAATATATAGGACACCTAATTGGTAATAGAGTGATCTGAAAACATTTCTATTTTTTTTTTTTTCTGTTGCCTTATGCCTGAAAAACCAACATTTAAAGGTGTCCAAATTCAGATGACTTTAGTAGTTGGTCTGTGCGCACTCACCTGCAACCATTACTGTATATAATGCTGTATATCTCCAGTGTCCTTTTATCATTTCCATCCATGTAGTATGACAGGTTCAATAATACTTTGGAATGAGGATGCAAAATCTGCCGTCATGATTAACGACAGTATTTTCATGACATACCAGTGTTAATAGATTGCAGCCAATTAAAACAAAGATTTGCTTGGATATCAGTATCTTTGAAAATGTGAATAACGAACAGTTTATTTTAACTGCAGCAAAAAAATAATGGGCCTAATTCAGATCTGATCGCAGGGCAAATTTGTTCTCAAAATGGACAAAACTATGCTGCACTGCAGGTGTGGCAGATGTAACATGTGCAGAGAGAGATAGATTTGGGTAGGGTGGCCAATCTCTGGGATCGGCGGGATCCCAGGATTTGGCCCTAAAAATGCCGGGATATGAATCCCGGAATTGGAGCTTGCGCAAATCTAATGCCTAATGTCTGCTCCCAAACCCCGGCACGCTGCTCTGTGACTGCACGCATCGTGACCTGATATCAGAGGTCATGCTGCGTAGTCCGTCTGCTGCTCCGCGCCCACCCACTGCCCGGTATACGAGTCGACCTCATCGCCGTCAGCTCGCCATGACCAGTGCCCACCTCCCAACCACCGCTTCCGGGCTCCTACACTGCCGCTCATCTCCTGCACCGCTGCCCACATCCTGAGTCCCGCTGCCCAGCTCCCAATCACCGCTGCCCGGCCCCTGCACTGCTGCCTGTCTCCAGCACCGCTGCCCGCCTCCCGAGTCCCGCTGCCCAGCTCCTGACCACCACTGCCTGCCTCCAGATCACCCCCACCTGGCTAACAATCAAAGCCGCCGGGCCCCTGAACACCACTGGGGGGACAGAAGGGGATTAAGGTTCGTCATTATATTGACGGACACAAATGAAAAAAAGATTGAAAAAATGCCCCAGGATTGGCATCCCTAGATTTGGCGCAGCGAGCCATGCACGAGAACGCGGTACACTCAGATGTTGACTGTTGACGACTATGTTGGACAAACCACTTGAAAACCTTATGTCGTCCTTTTGACTGTCAACCTCCCCAATGTCGACATCTGCCCCACCTGCAGTGCACATGGTTTGCCCATTTTGAGAACAAATTTGCCCTGCAATCAGCTCTGAATTAGGCCCAAAGTCTGCTCATAGCAAATGTGTTCGATGCACTGTGTAGAGAGTGTATCTGGCAAATGATCAGACCATACTTGTCAACTTTTTGGACCTCTTCTTGGGAGCAAGAGTCCTCACACAGTGCAGGCGGCCAGGGCCGGATAACATGTACAATGTATGAGATTGTGGCCAGCAACTTGCCTACAGTCATTCATAAGAACAACCCATCCTGACACATATCCATGTGTTTGGAGGTGGGTAACCTGCAGGGGCTCCGAACCTGGTACAGGTGGCCGCCAACTGATGAAGACGAGGACAGGCAACCACTTCTGACTGGCTGAATCTATCTAAGTCCCTCCCATGTATGCTTATATTTATGCAATATTGTCGAGATTACAGTAAAATAAGCCTTATCTGCTGTAATAAAATAATTCCAAGTTATCTCATAAAGAGGAAGGTGACTAATGTAATTATTATTCTGTTCAGGGGCGGAACTTCAAGTTCGCAATATGCAACATGGCAGTGGGTGACAGGGAGAGGCAAAGGGCGACAGGGAGAGGCAGGGGGAGGCAGAGTGTGACTGGAGAAAACAGTGGGTGATAGGGAGAGGGTAACAGGGGCAACAGTGGGTCCTCAGGGACCTCAGTGCACTGCACCTGTGCCAATATTAGTTCAGCCCAGGCAATGGAGGCATCTGTCACCGGGCTTCTGCTACCAATGGGGCAACTCTCCTTCCCTGCAAGTTTGAATCAGCTGATTGAAAGCTGTTGATTATGATTCTGTTGCTGACTCCCCCTCCTAGCAGGATCATTGACATCACAGGTACATACATACATACATACATATAATTATATAATGTGGTGTGTGTGTGTGTGTGTGTGTGTGTGTGTGTGTGTGTGTGTGTGTGTGTGTGTGTGTTGTTTATTATTGTCCACTTATGAAAAATACTGTAAATACACGTGATTTAGGTGGTGGTATTACATGTTATTTATTTTGTTTTGTTTGAGGGTTTTTGTTACATGATTTTTGTCATTTGCTTATTTACAATTACAACACCCTGGAAAATGCATTACTTAAACTCTTGAAAAAAAATCAATCCAGAAAACAACAATTTGCTGAATGATCAATACAGTACTTAGGGTGAAATTTAATAGGATTCGGAGATTCAGAAAGTGACAGTTTGGTGAGAAATCTCCAGTTAATTTAAAGCGGCAATCATTTACACTGCAAAATAAAAATGGTTTTGCAGTGTAAATGATTGTCGCTTTAAAATAACTGGAGATTTCTTACCAAATCTCTCACTTTCTGATTCTCTCATCCTATTAACTTTCCCCCTAAAGGTGCGTACACACGGTTCAATCTGTTTTTGATTAGATTTCTATTAGATATGGACTATTCCACCTGCTCTGAAGTTTTATTTACTCCTTTTCAATTTCCACTATTTTCTATTCGATTTTTCATTCGATGTGCATTGGATTTTCTATTAGAATTGCTATTAGACTGGCTTCAGGCAGAGATGGACATTGAATTGAATGCTGCAGTGAACACATTACATTTGCACTATCTACTATTAGATTTCCACTATATAGTCTTGGCTGCCCAAACTATTTTTCTATTAGATTTACACTACACGGGAGCCCGCATTGGGATCGAATCTGCACAGGGCCGGTGCAAGGCACCGGAGCGCCCCAGGCGAGTCGGAGTGGGGGCGCCCCGGTGCCGGGGGGGGGGGTGTACCTGTCCTGCGGCTGTGTATATAAAGCTTGCGGCGGCGTCAACGGGGGTCCCTGCAGTCAAGAAATAACGAGCGATATCCGCCTGGCTACGCGGAAGCGCTTCTGTTGTGAAAACACTGGCCGCACGGCGCACGCTGATTCAGCATTCGGCCAGTGTTTCCACAACAGAAGCGCTTCCGCGTAGCCAGGCGGATAGCGCTCGTTATTTCTTGACTGCAGGGACCCCCCCCGCTGCCGCCGCAAGCTTTATATACACAGCCGCAGGACAGGTACCCCCGCGGCACAGGGGGGGGGGGGCGAAATGCCGCCCTCCAGTGGCCGGCGCCCTAGGCAAATGCCTAGATTTGCCTAGTGGTGGCGCCCTGAATCTGCATCGAATGTAGAAAAACCATTCGATGCCCATTTGATTTTCTATTCGTTTTTGTTTCTATAAGCAAAATCAAATAGAAAAATAGTGCATATCTCACAGTATGTATGCTCTTTAAGTATTCAATTATAGCGGATGATTGCCCGGCATCGATAACAGAGTAATTTTGTAGCCGCCAAGTCAGGCGGATGACTGCCCAGCGGCAATAACTTTGTAAATGTTTGTGTCTGGCCGTACCCACCTAAAAAGTAAGCAGGGTCATAAATCACCGGGACCCACCGGTGAATCCTCTGGTTCCTAGCAGGGCCGGTCTGAGCCTGGTGGTTATTCTTACCTTTGGTTGGTTTAAGAAGAATCGCCACCTGCTTTATTCTTTATAAGTGGGCTGCTCTACTGGGCACCAACCCTGTAACTTATATCATTCCCTTACTACAGTTATGAATGCTCCTCAATAAATGTAGTATTAAGCATGGAACGTACAAATCAATATAATAAAGTTGTTTGAAAGTTAAAAAAAAGTACCCCAACTGATATCATACTACACCATGTCATACACTGTAATATCCATCCTTTAGATAGGCCACATACAAAATATACACAAACCTTGTCATCATTGCTATTACTTACTACTGTATTTTAATTGTTTGGGGTATTTTTAGATGTTTGAAATGACAATACTGGCAATTTAGGTAGGACTTCTTTATCAAAATGTTGTGGTCATCAGAAACGAATCAACTAATAGGTTTTATCTGTGTAGAGCAGGTCTGACAAGAGCAAAGTCCTTATTGGCTGTTATTGTTTAGTGTACATCTGGCCTCAGTATTTGTAAATATGCCCTAAACTGTTTACTCTGTATGTATAAAAGGAAACCGTCACAAATATATTCAGTATCCTGGAATTTGGATTATTCAACCGTTACAAATTTCCATCATTCAAAATGAATTGTCTTACTTTTCCGATATATAAAATATTGCAAAGAACTTTAATTGCAAAGTAAAATCTATTGAGTAGCCACGTCCTATGCACACGGGTGATGCGCGGTGGAGAGGGGACGTGTTCCTGCAGGTCTGGCTGTCTGGACAGGAATTTGTGACAGAAGAAAAAATAGTTATAGCTGGAGGGAAAGTCTTGATCCCCTGGCTTCTTGCTTTGCACCCCCCCCCCCCCCCCCCCACCCTCCTCTCCCTGTCATATAAAAGAATGATGATCACTCTAAAAGACAGTTCTGTTAAAGACAATTTTGAGAAACAGCAAGTTCAAAGTGTCACTCTCTGCATTAAAGCACGTGGTTCTTTAGACGCTGGCAAGGCATGCAGGGACTTGTAGTTCCACAGCCACTGTACAAAGTCAACTTTGAACTTGACAGTCACACACTGGCTGTCTTTCCAGGGCATGCTTATACTTGCAGTTCTTCAAAAACTAGGAAGCCACCTGTTCTCTATTTCAGAGTAAAGTTAGACAGCAATATGTCTGCTTTTGTTAAGTAAGGCATGCTGGCACTTGTAGTTCCACAAAGGCTTGCGTGCTGCAGATTGCCACTTTTGCACATTTTATTTAGATTGTGTTGCCACTAGTAAAACATTCTTCTGTATGGGTGAGATTTATCAAAGCTTGGAGAGAAATAAAGTGGGGATAGATGAAGTACTACCAACCAATCAGCTTCTGTCATTTTTAAAACACAGATGTAAATGATAATTAGAAGCGGATTGGAACTTTATCTCTCTCTGTTTTCTCTCTATATAAAAGTTAAGTCCATTGGGTTTACAAACAATTGAATAAAATGAGCATTGATATACAGTGTTCTTTAGTGTGTGATGTGGCCTTATAATAAGGCTGGGTTACTCTACTGGAAAATGTGACACAGCTGCCTAAACTGAGGGGGCTGGGGATCTGGGGCTGCAACCTGTATCTGCAAGATGCACTCAACAAAACATATGTTTCACATCAATTGTGAAGGGGAGGCAGAGGCAGGCTGCTTATGAAGCTGCAAGACATTAGAAAGGAAAAAAAAAGAAAACTTAAAAATGGAAAGCATTATTTTAACTCCTTCCTGCCCGTATCCAGTGTCCCTCTGGGACAAAAGGGGTTAAACAATCTAACACATCATCACACTGGAAAACCACGTCCCAGCTGCCAAGCTAAAGCTCCTTCTCTCCCACCCCCACTATTGTGGTTGGAACAGCAGAGTCTTCAATATGGCGAAATATTAAATAAAATACAATCCAAAAAAACTAAGTAACAAGAGGAAAGAAAGCAGAGTATTTCCTTATGATTAAGAAATAAATGTTTCTAGATATACTTATTGTATCTTCCACCCTATACCGGAATTCCTGGCACTAGATTACAATATCTAGAAAAATGTTTTTAAAAAAAACGTTGCCACGTATTTACTTAACAACTATTTGCTGAGTGCGGTGCAGAGTCGGCCTTCTCTGGGTGATGTTGGACTACAAGACCCAGCATGCCCAACAAGAAGAAATAGATGGCCAAAATCGAAAAAAGACGGCGAGTAAAATACAACGGCCTTCAGGAACACAGGTAAACTCTAGATGGGCACCTGCTACGGTCAGGATGTTGTGTCTGCTCAGTGCCACCTGGTCCTTCTACCTGGATGCCACCAGAAGACACATCAGCATCTCCTCATTGGGGAGGGGGGAGGGTGGAGACTCTAGAGAGAGAGAGAGGGAGATAAAAAAAAGAATTAAAAAAGAAAAGAACTTTTTAAACCCCACTGTCCACGTCTTCAAGAATGGAAGTAATTTAACAACAGTGCGCCACCTCTCCTTTGTTGCCAGAAAGTTTTGGGAAAGGCTGCAGAGAGGAAGGAGCACATGGGGCTGGGCAGGCCTCCTATTGGTGTGGTGGGGCTTGATGACACTGTGCAGAAGGAACCTCCTGCAGTATAAATTGGGAGGACCAGACTTTATCACCTTAGCAAGGCGGCAGGTTCCTGCTAAGTTTGGAGTCACTCAATCACATACTGCATGACAGCAACCCATAGGAACTAACCAGCATCCCCAGCTCTTATCACAAGGAGTCTGCATGTCTAGACAATAGCCATGCTCAGCTTTGTGGATATACGGATACTGCTGCTGCTCGCAGTAACTTCATGCCTAGTAACATGTCAAAGTAAGTGTCTCCAGCTATTACTATTCTCCTGGGACTTGTGCAGGGCTTGACTTTGGGTTGGATATTAGCAAGTTGGGTGCTTTCTAGAGACTTTCTCATCCGTCCTGTTAGTTCTAGAATAGTTGCATCATGGAAACAGTGAGCAGATGTTTTCTGTATCCAGAGAATATGGCAATCAGCCAAAAGTTTCTTTTTCATTTAAAGTGCATTCTCTGACATGTACTGTACTATATTTGTACATTGAAAGCAGTGAAAAGAGCACATATTGCATGTTTGGCTTTACTTTATTCTTCCTGCAAAGTTTAGCGATGTAGAAAACAAAAGGGGTTGGTTTTTTTTTTTTGGTACTTGACACATCTGGAAGTGAAGGGCGTTGTAGGTATTGTCTGCTGCTCAGGCTGTACAACCAGCGCCATCTTGTGGCTGTAGCTGGGTAATGCAGACGACCTCAACACAATGGATTTTAGACTGCTAGTATAGATAGAAGGCATATTAGAATTTAAAAGATTATTACAAATTATACATGAAGTTATATCCCAATTATTAGTGAACTGCTGTATGCTTTAGCAGGTAGTTAAATGCAACAAGACATTAACATCACCGTCGCAAATACAGATTCTAGGAACTTTAGACATTACATCACGTAGGAAACTATTCCGGCTAATGCTATAGTGACTAGGAAATATAGCAATTATGTGAACCAATCATAAAGGGCATTAGCTCATTGTTACAGAAAGTGCCACGTTAGTGCACATTCCGATTATATGGCGCTTCGCTATATAGATAGATAGATAGATAGATAGATAGATAGATAGATAGATAGATAGATAGATAGATAGATATATAGATAGATAGATACAGTACCACCGCACTTGCCATTCCTACGAATGGGATGCAAACAGCACCCACACTTCCCAGGTTGGGGTGCAGTGGCCTGTGACCACACACTCTAGTTAATACAAATACCCCCTGTATTACTCAGCACTCAGCATAATAAACTAACTCACCTTAATATACAAGTAATATAATGGGGTTTTATAACACACACACACACACATATATATACATATATTATATATATATATATATATATATATATATAGATAGATAGATAGATAGATAGATAGATAGACATTTGTACATCAATGCATAAGGATGAGTATATGTATGCATGTGTGTATATATATATATATATATATATATATATATATATATATTCCTTCTTTCAGCAAGTTGCAAAGCTCTAATTCACAGGAGCTGTCACACTGTTGGTTGCTAATTATACCAGCTCTCATTGTCAGCCGTGGATGACAGATGGACACCGCACACGGCCGATCCTGCACTCGGCTGTGATTGGGTTAATGAATTTTTGTGTTTTGTGAATTTTCCCACAGCAGCCTCTAGGCATCCCCAAGCACAGACTAGTTCCCTAAGGAATGCAGCTTAAGTCTGGGAGATGCATTCCTGCTCCCCCTAGTGTCTGCTTACCATACCACAACACTGTCGGACTATGGTACTACTACTACTACTACTACTATTATTATTATTCCCATATCAGCACATATATAAACTATAATTTGCTAGTTTTCATTAACAAGCTTACTTACTATGATTTATGGCACAAGAAGTAGAAATAGCTTTGAGTTCTGTTTTACTTTAAAATAACAGAGGTTATATGATAAAAACTCTCATCCCCTTCTCATCATCTACGACAACACAGCAAAAAGACATTCTCCACAAAACAACCAAAACCACTGCAGGTCCCTGCATGACGGCCATTGCTGCCACCTGGGTGTACAGCCACCTGCTCATTAGCATCCAATTATGCAAATGTTTATTTCTACTTTACCTTACAGTATTATTGCTAATTGGTAGTTGTATTATAGGATCAATTCACTACTAATTATCATTACAACTGTACTGATTACTTATTAATCATTATCTGACCTGATTATAAATCTATTATATATAACACGTGTTATACTTATTAGGCCAGTGACTGCTATTTGCTGTTTGTTTTACATGGCGGCAGTGGTCGAAGTGGAAATTTTGAAGTGGGGGTATGGAAATTTTAAAGTGGGGGTATGGAAAAGTAAAGAGTGAATATAGTGCGCACCTTCGGACACCCCCCTGTCCATCAACGTCCCCTGCCAGACTGCCCCGTTGTACAGGGGTATTACAAAAGCACAATATGCGCTGCTGAGTGATCAGAGAGCATCCTGAGGGGGAAAAAAAAGTTTTTTTTTTATCTTCAGATTAAAGTGGCGGTATGGCATACCCCCGTATACCGCCCCACTTCGACCACTGCATGGCGGTAAATACGTTCCAACAGCAGTTACTAAGTTGCCATTGGGTACAACTGGGCATTAATGGAGAGAGCACTGGGTTAATTAGCCTTTAATACATTTGTTATCATTGCAAAGCATCATTTATATTATTTTATTTTAATTGAGTTCTTTCTTTTTTTCCTCTCTCTCTTCTTATCTCCATGGCTGCATTTCTCCTCTAAAGATGAGGTCAGTACCTTTTAAATTTGTTTCCCCCAATCCCATTGGCTACACTTGTATGTTTGCTTAGGCTAAACCAATGGGGAAGCTATCTGAAGCCTTAATAGAGGGTAGACTATGGATACTACATATTGGCTTGCAGGAGGCATGAGCACACCCTGACTTCCTGTGAGGGCTGGCTTACCGGTGGGCTTCGGGCATATAGGGGGCAACATGGCCCAGTTGTATAAATCCGATGGGGAGTCTGGAACCGAGCTAAGTCAAATCTCACGTGGATTTTTATACCACCCGACCATGCACAGTTTCCGACAGACGGGATCAGGTGTGGATACAATCTGACAACTGGATGGAAATTATTTACCCCTGAATCTCAGAAACTTCTTTTCTATTTTTTTTAATTGGTCCCAGAGTCTTGGTTTTGGATATATTGAAACAATATGTTGGATACGCTGTATGCTTCCTGTTCTTAGTTGCTATGGGGATTAGTCATATGGAAAAGTCATAAAGTGTAATGGAAAGCATCTGTTGGCACAGCCATGCATACATGTTACCGGAGATTGGGGTAGTTTTAATCTTTGCTGTTAGCTTTTATGCATACTAGGCTGTTCTTGTATCTGTATCTTGTATTTGTATTTGTAGTATAATGCTATGAAAAGCAGCAGCAGCAGCAATAGAATGAGTGCAAGATAACTCTGTTATTGAGAACACACTGGGTGTTGTACTGTCTCTGCAAAGATGTGTAGCTTCAGGTGTATGTACTGTGGTTGCAGGAATGTTAGAACCTTGGGCGACAGGTGTAAGCTTATGGGGGCGTTATGGGGCCCCAGGCCTTATCAGCATTCTAAAGGTTTTGCCAGATGATTTTGAACAGGCTGCAGTTGCGTTATTGTAGCACTACTCTATATAAATATATATATATTATATATACTTATTTCTAGTGCCCATAGACTTGACCAACTCTGTAAGTTATGAATACTTAATGCCACATAACTTGGTTTACAACCAGTGGATTTTTCTAGGTTGATGTCTTTCCTGGGGCAGTTACATCCTGGGGCAGTTATATCCTGGGGCAGTTACATCCTGGGGCAGTTACGATAACGTGTGTCCGGAAAGCTTACATTCTGATTGCTTATTTGGCATTGATTTGAGTAATTAGTGTTTGTGTGATCTGATTAAAGTTTAGGTGTAAAGATGATATACGGCATATATGGGAATATTGTCACCGTTGAGGTTGTGCTTATTGATTCCACGCTGTATAGCTTGGAGTATTGCTGCTAAAGGCAGCCATACTAATTCTGCTGAATGACGTGCGTACTGTATACTTACTGAGCATATCCTCATTAACAGGGCCCCAGAGGAGACAAAGGCCCACGGGGAGATCAGGTAAGGAGTCCCTGCTACTCTCATATTACACTAGTTATCGCTGCGCTCAGCCATTGGCTCGTCATATGTACAAGATTTACTGTCAAGTGCCAGATATTTAGTATTTTTTCCTAAAATAAAAAAAATAATAAACTAAAGAAGATTAATGGAGGTGCTCGTTTAAGGTCATTGGTTCACCTAGTTTAACAATGACATGAAATAATCCAACTTTTTTAGATAGTTTTGTATTTTAAATGATCTTTTATGTTGTCTTAAAGATTGTTAAATGAAACAGGTTTATTCCCCAAGTATTATGCGCATTAATAATGGCCAGTCATGTTCAGGGTAGAGAATGGTCCTACAAGATGAATCTTTTGTGTTCCTTATTGATGAATACAGTTTTACTGCATGTTTAACCCTTTGAGTGCCAGAATCTTTGTGAGAGATGTTCAAAGACCCACTAAAAAATGCCAGCGTCACTCACATTTGTTATATAAAGTCAAATAAAAAATGTTTGTGTAAATAAAGATATTTCCTATATAAGGTAAATACTACCGGTCATTATGATGAGTAAAAGAGATTTGCTTTGCAATTTTCACCAATTTTCGCACATATTTTGACAAATTCCCTTGGCACCCAAAGGGTTAAGAGGGGGTTTAAAGGGTGCTTGAAACATGCAGTATAATATACCTCAACAGTTGCACCTGATGATTTTGCCCAATACAAGAATACAGACCTTCCATTAGTGCAATACTGTGTTCACTGTATGGGGGAGATTTATCAAATCAAATATCGGAAAGCGATAATGTAGAAAGAGCTAAAGTTCCAACCATCAGCTTCTAGCAGTCATTTTATTAGCACACCCTGTAAAATGACAGAAGTTGACTGGTTGGTATTTTATATCTCTCCATTACATTTCATAAATATCTTCCCAAATGAATGATGTAAAAATGGAAGAGTGAGACTATGAACCGTGTGGGAAAGAAAATGTATTGTGCAGGGTTACAGTGAACAGCAGATTCTCAGTTTAGCCTGGAGTGTTGGGGTTCTTATCAGAGCTTCCTCTTCTAGATTACTGTGCTTAAAGGGAGCATAGATCGGGATACCTAATACATTAGTGTATGGTGTATATAATATGTAAGCAATATTACCAAAGATCTGAGCATTCAGTAGGGTATTTACCACATTACGGTACATATAACGGTGACAACACCGTTTGGGCAGAGAACTGCTATCATTTACAGTGTGATAAGTTATAAGTTATAATCTTTGTCATTTAGGGACCCCCTGGCAGAGATGGCGCAGACGGACTCCCCGGCTTACCCGGCCCACCAGGCCCTCCCGGACCACCTGGACTTGGCGGAGTAAGGGATATATTCATTTTTTTTTTTACCAAGTACTGTAAATGTACATTAATGCATTGTTTGGCACATTTTAATGTTCTACTTTTCTTACTTTATTATTATGACCTAAATCCCCATGTATATTATATATTTTTTTCAGTTAACCCGAAACTTCCACTAATTTGAATTTTAATTAGTTACTTAGCTAGTTAGTTACAGGATATTCTTGTTAGTTTCTTTAGTTAACTAGTTAACTAGTGACCCATGTTTCTAGCTAGTTACTTAGTTATCCAGTAAATCACCTGTCATGTTACCCATATTTCGCACCAGTTAGCTAGTTACCCAGGATTCTTTTCAGTTATATATATATATATATATATATATATATATATATATAGTTAAACCTGGCTTCTTGCCAGTGAGTTAGCTCATTACCCAGGTTTCTGTTAGTTAGTTAGTTAGTTAGTTAGTTAGTTAGTTAATTATCTAGTTGCCCAGATTATTTGTTAATAAGTTAGTTATCTATTTACCCAGTCTACTTGTTAATAAGTTAATAAGTTTGGTAACTAGTTACCCAGATTACTTAAGTTAGTCAGCTAGTTAGTTAGTTAAGTAATTAGTAAGTAATTAGTTATTTAACCTGGTTACTTGCCAGTTAGTTTATCGAGTTACCCAGGTATCTTTTGTTCCTTGCCAGTTGAGTATTTGGTTAGATATTTACACATTTTCTTGCCAGTTAGATAGTCATATACAGTAGTAGTTAGCCAGGATTTTTGCCAGTTAATTAGTTAGCTGGTTACCCGGGTTCCTTGACAGTTAGTTTTGTTGGATAACTAGGTTTCTTGCATGTTAATAGGGTTATCCTAGGCAATAATTTAAAATATTATTTTTCTAGATTGAATACTTAGTAATATTGACCTTGGATATATATTGTAGAATACCTTGAAATAACATTTCACTTTCATTCACGTGTTGTATTGATGTTGGCGGCATCTGAGGGAAAAAAGCTACTATTCAGTTAGTTTGAAATTACACCTTTACTACATAGGCCGGTATTCAATCGCGGTCTCCATTTCCGACGGGGGAATTAGCGCCTTCTGTGCCTATTCAATGCTGCCATTTCCCGACATAATTGAAGGCGGATTTTGACAAAACAGATCCGACTTTAAAACCAGTCAGATCTGTTTTGACGACTGGATTGTCAAATTTATGCCTGTTTCTCCACAATCCATGACCGTTTTCGATGACATGCCCCCTTTTCGCCACTCAACAGGCGGAACATGTCAAGTCGCAGGCGAGCTGGCTAAACACTGCCCGGAATTCTGACTGTTGAGATGTTCCGACAGTCGGAATCCCACATTGAATACCCCCCATAGTGCTTTAAATAACTGTAAGATTAATTTCTATAAATGCAAAAATCTCTCTTTAAATAATTTTTTGTCATATTTATCTTTTCAGAATTTTGCTGCTCAATACGATCCATCCAAAGCAGGCGGTGAAATGGGAGCACAGGTGAGTCGGTGTATGGACGGTAAAATAAACATCTATAGAAGAGATCAGCATCAATATATTAGTTTTTAATATTTCATTGAAACTATCACCTCCTTATATGGCAGAGACTGTTTTGCAAGATGTTCCATTAATCAGAAGAAAGTAGCCTATCAATTTCCTGGGAACTAGTGTCTGTCTGAGGCACGAGGCACTGAAGCCTCCATGATACTATTGAATTTATAGGCTATGTTCTCCTTGTTCTAATTGTGTCCTCCGCTATATTAAGGTGGTGGATGTATTTACAGTATACTGCAGACATTCATTAAAGTCAGATAAAAGTATATCCAGAATAAAGTTACAATGGGATAATACTGTAGGATAGAGTTGGAAGCAACGAGCTGATACAGAGGGCTAAGGGGTACTCACGCATTCAAATCATTAAATAATTGTTGTTTTTTTTAGGGTATAATGGGACCAAGAGGCCCTCCAGGACCACCAGGACCCCCTGTAAGTATACTACTCTCGATTGGACTCAAAACTTTTTATCTGATTGTATAATTTCTTTGTTTTGGAATGTGGCGGATGTACAGTACTGTAGCTGAGATATGGGGTCATGTCGCTCTGACATATGAGGTAATATAGGCCTGCAATATGGGGTGATGTACAGTAGCTCCGGGGTATGGGGTGATATCCAGTAGCACTGGTACAGAGACACACTGGGACACTATAATAGCTCTTGCATGAGCGTACACGAAAGGGGGACATGACCTTGCAGCAGGCCTCAGTGTCTCTGTTTGCCCACGAGGCCAAGCAGCACTGCTTATCCAGGCTTCTAGGGCAGACCAACCCATCAAACCGTAAGTCCTTTTGGAATTTGACGGAAGTGCCAGGTGGCCAGTCCAGCCCTGCTCTGGGATATTGAGTGATGTAGCGTTGGCACAAGGGGCGGGATGCACTAAACTCTGCAGCTGCATCCAGCCACACATTGCATGGGTTTCACATACCAATCATAATGTACCGCAAAGGACAGTTCTACTGATAAGAGCTGTCCTCTGCCATGCACTCCCATAACCGGACTTCTGAGTCTGACCGGGAGTCCCTCTGTGCATGCACACAGTGACGCCGGCGGCCGCAGGGCATGCTAGGAGGGATCCGTGTTGGATCCCTCACCCAGCACTATGCAAGGCCAAGAGGCTTCTATAGGGCTATGTCAGCCATAGCTGGTGTAACCGACTGAAAGGAGGAGTTTAGTGCATCAGTAAATGCGGTAAAAACCTAAAAAATTTAGGTTTACCACATTTCCCCATTAGTGCATCCCACCCCAGGTGTGACATTGCTTTCTGATATATGGTGATGTAGCTCTGGGTTTGCATAAGAGGTGATGTAGCTCTGGGATAAAAGATGATGTACAGATGGAGACGCTCTCATTGGAGTGGCTCTCGGCGCGACTACCACCATGTGCCAGGTCCGCCAAGAATGGGGTGCATGCGCACGAGGCAGCGTGTGAGGCACACACGTGACTCCGCCGTCTGAAAGCTTTCCCGATATGGCGAGCTGGAGGAAACAACAAGAGCGGCTCTATCTGTAGCAACTCTAGGGTTTGGGGCAATGTAGCTCTTAGATAAGAGGTGATTTATATGTCTGATATAGTATGATGTAGCTCTGGGATATAATATGATGTAGCTCTGGGACATAAGGTGATGTAGCTTTAGGACATAAGATGATGTAGCTCTTGGACATAAGGTGATGTAGCTCTGCAATATAAGGTGATGTAGCTCTGGGATATAAGGTGATGTAGCTCCTGGACATTAGCGTGATGTAGCTTTTGGACATACAGTAAGGTGATGTAGCTCTGGGATATAAGGTGATGTAGCTCTGGGATATAAGGTGATGTAGCTCTGAGATATAAGGTGATGTAGCTCTGGGACATAAGGTAATGTAGCTCTGGAATATAAGGTTATGTAGCTCTGGAATATAAGGTAATGTAGCTCTGGGACATAAGGTGATTTAGCTCTAGAATATAAGGTGATGTAGCTCTGGGATATAAGGTGATGTAGCTCTGGGACATAAGGTGATGTATCTCTGGGATATAAGGTGATGTAGCTCTTGGATAAAAAGTGAGGTAGCCCTGGGACAGAAGGTAAAGTAGCCCTGGGATATACTGGGAGGTATCTCTGGGATATAAGGTGATGTAGCTCAGGGATATAAGATGATGTAGCTCTGGGGTAAAAGATAATGTAACTGGGATATAAGGTGATGTACAGTAGCTCTGGGATAGAAGGTGAGGTAGCCCTGGGATATAAGGTGAGGTAGCCCAGGGATATAAGATGATGCAGCATTGGGATATAAGATGATGTTGACCTGGGATATAAGATGATGTAGCTCTGGGATACAAGGGGATGTAGCTCCTGGATAAAAGGTGATGTAGCGGTGATGTAGCTGTGGGATATAAGATGGGATATACTGTAAGGTGATGTAGCTCTGGGTTATAAGGTGGGATATAAGGTGATGTAGCTCTGGGATATAAGGTGATGTAGCTCTTGGATAAAAGGTGATGTAGTTTTGGGACATAAGATGTGGTAGCCCTGGGATAGGGTTCAGAATTATTTGTCGACGGCCAGGATCCTGATGGTTAGTATACCGACATTGGAATCCTTGTCGGACATTTGAACAGTTGGGATATCAGTGTCTGCATTGAGAGTGCTGGGATCCCAACTGTCGGGAAATCAACTGCTACCCCTGGGATATAAGGTGAGGCAGCTCTGGGATATAAGGCAGGTCATTTTGCCCACCGCACCCCACCCCACCCCCCTGACTGCCTCCACTGTGCTGCCTGTGCTGCGCTCATTGTGCTGAACTAACCAGGTCCCGGAGCGCAGGCTTCTTCAACTCAGGATGCTGGGGAATATTAAAATTCTGCAGCAGCTGGTGAGCCAATCAGTGCTCACGTACTGGCAGCTGCTCTGATTGGGTAATGGTACATGAGCTCTGATTGGCTCAAAAGCCAGTGGAGCACTTTAATTGGCCACCGGCATCCTGAGTTGAAGAAGCCTGCACTCCGGGACTTGGTTAGTTTAGCGCAATGAGCGCAGCACAGGCAGCACAGTGGAGGCAGTCAGGGGGGTGGGGTGTGGTGGGCAAAATGACCTGCCTGAGCCCTTCCATCTCTCTCAGGGAGGCTAGGCCCGGGACAGTTGTACCTACAGCACCCCCCTAATGGCGGCCCTGGATGTAGCTCTGGAATTTAAGATGATGTAGACCTTGGATATAAGATGATGTAACTCTGGGATATACTGTAAGGTGATGTAACTCTGGGATATAGGATGATGTAACTCTGGGATATAGGATGATGTAACTCTGGGATATAGAATGATGTAGCTCTGGGATATAGGATGATGTAACTCTGGGATATAGGATGATGTAGCTCTGGGACATAAGGGGATATAGCTCTGGGACATAAGGTGATATAGCTCTGGGACATAAGGTGATATAGCTCTGGGACATAAGATGATGTAGCTCTGTGATATAAGATGATGTAACTCTGGGATATAGGATGATATAGCTGGGACATAAGCTGATATAGCTCTGTGATATAAGATGATGTAGCTCTGGGATATAACATGACGTAGCACTGAGATGTAGCTCTGATATATAAGGGGATGTAGCTCTCAGATAAGAAGGATAATAAATGATGGAATATAGGATGATGTAACTCTGGGATATAGGATGATGTAGCTCTGGGATATAGGATGATGTAACTCTGGGATATAGGATGATGTAGCTCTGGGACATAAGGGGATATAGTTCTAGGACATAAGGTGATATAGCTCTGGGATATAAGATGATGTAGCTCTGGGATATAACATGATGTAGCACTGAGATGTAGCTCTGATATATAAGGTGATGTAGCTCTCAGATAAGAAGGATAATAAATGATGGAATATAGGGTGATGTAACTTAAATAAGTGTGATGGAGCACTGGAAAATGGGGTGATATACCTGTAGCTGTGTTATAAAGGTTACTGTAATACCAGAATAAGGGATGATATCATCTAGAACCTGGGGTTGAAGTACTGTATAGGTGTTTTCTTCTTTTTGTTATATGTGATTGACATTGTAATCTTTTATTTTCTCTTTTAGGGTTCTCAAGGATTCCAAGGACTTCCCGGAGAGCCTGGTGAACCCGGTCAAACTGTAAGATCCCATTAATAGAGTTATCATTTTGACAATTTATAGATGAAAATTCTCATGACTTTCTTCACTCAATATAACTCTATAATTTTAGGGACCATTAGGCTCCAGAGGCCCCGTTGGACCTGCAGGAAAACAAGGCGAAGATGTAAGTTTTTTATCATGTAAATATGTCATAATAAATTTACTACATTGACAATTTTCCCTGTACCCCATAAGCCATATTGTGCTACTATACTATGCTCAGTCAGATATCTCAGTCAGATATCTCAACAGATCCCAAAGAATTGATTCATCGCACCACCTGGTTTATAGCATAAACATTTCCCGCTACCTGCATACGGATACAAATAGAGACCAGATTTTATATCATTATCCTTCACATCCTATATAACTATTTATGTAAATGTAGCATTCTATTATATCATATAATTATTATCACATACAATTATATCATTATGTAACCCAAAAAAGCCACAAAATAAAAAAACACACATATATACTGTATACATATCAAGTTGATAAGGACATTCACGTATATAGCACAACAAATTAAAAATATAATAGGTGTAGCATAGAGCTAATTGCAGACCATTATGGGTATAACCAACTGATTATGGCTGTTTTGTTAATAATACTACATACATTTATCTTTATTGTGTCTGCATCATAAATTTATTGCTTTAAATCAGCCTTTACGATGTAAATATATCTTAGAAATGTTTTACTTGTTTATGTGATTATAACCAAGCTATTGGTTTTGCTGTTTAGGGTCACCCTGGCAAACCCGGAAGACCTGGCGAGAGAGGCATAGTTGGCGTTCAGGTATGACAGCACCCTACACGTGTGTTTGAGATTTAACATGTGCCTTGCAAAAGGGTATAAGCAGTGTACTCAGACATATCACTGCATATTTTGCTTAGCCATTGCAAAGACAGAATAATTTTATCCGCCTTGATATGACATATTTCGCACACACTGATTGATATGTATCTGTCTCCATATGTGCAGCATATTATAATCAGCAGTTACTGTAGGCTATCTAGATGCTGATTACCTGTTAACCATTAGGCGTTGTGCAATACTACGCATAGGATCTTATTCAGGTTGATTCGTTTGCATGCACATTCGGCAATTGCAGCATGAAGTTTGCGAAGCAACGCCCACACCACATGTGAACGTGAGTGTTAGCAATGGTATTCAAATGGGAGTGGCCACAAACTACCCGCACAGTTGTGTGCTCACAAGCACATTGCCGTCCCCGCAAGATCAGGCACTGTTCATGCGTGCATGCGAATATCCTCTGTGGGTGAATCCATTCGCAACTCCACCCGCACGCACGCAGCCAAACCATTATCAACCAATTATTTAATGACATTATGTGCCTCATTTCATTGTGTTTATTGGAGCTAATTTAAAATTTTTTCCAAATGATAGTGTCCACATGCAAATTATATTAAGGTGTTACATATATGCACACATATATATTAGATATGAAGTGCATTAGTGTGCTTACCGTTGGCCTGCATTGTGTAGATGTGGTTAGTTAATTGGTTAATGAGAGGAACTTGTATGGTGCATGGGTGAGTATTGTGTGCAGGTGCATGTATGGTGCATGGGTGAGTATTGTGTGCAGGTACATGTATGGTGCATGGGTGAGTATTGTGTGTAGGTGCATGTATTTTAGCTATTGTTCCTGTTTATTGCTTTTGTGAACGTTGGTCCGCTAAGCTGTTGCTTTGTGAGGCCTGAGAGTCACTTTTTTTCTTGCGAATGATTTTGAGCTCGAGCACTGCGAGTGTTCGCACAGTGCTGCGAAGCCACCACCCACCACTTGTGGGCAGCACCCTTGTATACACCCCAGTTTCCGCCCATTTCTGCCCTCTTTAAAGGCCACGCCCACAGAAACACCCACATCAGGCCTACATTGGTAGGACTCATTCCCAAGCGTATTTCTGTTCCCAAGGGTGCACGCGCGTGATCAAACCTGCACATGCGCACTGCGGACGATGCGAATGCGGAATGAGCAAAAAGAGCACTGCGTGCAAATTCACATAAACCAGAATAACCTCCGTAGTTTATAGTATATATGCAATATAACATGTTTAGTGGAAACGCTCTAAGGCAGGACTAAGGAAATTGCGGCCCTTCAGATGTTAATAAACTACACATACCAGCATGCCTTTCATCAGTTTCAGCATGGCCACATAGCAAAACTAATGCAAAGCATCCTGGGATGTGTAGTTCATCAACATCTGGAGGGCCGCAATTGCCCAGCCCTGCTCTAAGGCATATCACTGTAAGAAATAATCTAGAGCATGGAAATAGAGAGTAGTTATTTGTGTTATTGAGGACTGTGATGGAAGCCATTAAGCCATTTACAAAATGTTGGTAGTGGTGGTAAATGAATACAATATATAAAACACAAAATGCATATAAACAAGTCAATGCATATAAAGATTGTCACATATCTGACTGTAAATTCTGTGGCTAATAATTTACCCTCTGATTACTTTTTCAGGGTGCTCGCGGTTTCCCAGGAACTCCCGGTCTCCCCGGATTCAAAGGCATTAGAGTGAGTGTCAGACTACATATATTTGCCAACTGCAGGTGCTGCAATATTATTGGCTATTTGTAACATGGGTTGCGAAGAGAAACCAGGGGGAGGCGGGGCCAAATATTTCAATATAGGCGGGGTGTAATGAAGTAGAGTTTGGCAAATGTGCAAGTTGCTGGCTGTTATCTTAAAGGGGCAGTCACAAGGTAGACTATATTATATCCCGCCCTTGGTTTGAGCAATTGTGCGTATTGCTGTTCAGCGCGTATAACGTGCACATGACCTTTCGCAACTTCCTGGTCTGTTTTGTTGACTTTGGAATGTGCAAAAGGCTTTAGAGATCAGTCCAGCTGCGCCTGCTCCTCCTCCATAATTAATAAGTCTACTCCCCTATCGGATGTAGTCCAATAGCAATATAACTGTTGACAATAACAATGTTGAAATTCATAATGTCAATGTCAACAGTTAAGATGTTGACATTGTTAAAATGTCATCAGGCATCAGGTTGATATTCTTCAAAGGTTGACAAGTGAAATGTTGACATTATTAGACTGTTAACATAAAGTGCCCAACTCACGCCTATCTCTGAGAACAATGATGGGTCATATTATACTGTACGTTGCCAAATGACCAGGTCTTCCCCAATCGGTTGCAAAAAAACATACTTTTAGTAGTGGCCAGCTGCTTCGCCCGTATTGGCTCATTTTGGGCCAGCTTAATGTCTTAGTGATCTCTACTGAACAGAATGTATCTTGTTGGCTGTTATGTAATCTAATTGTCTTTATTTGTTATTTTAGGGACACTCTGGTGATAACGGTCAAAAGGGAGCTAATGGCGCTATTGGTGTCAAGGTAACTGTTGCCCAAATAAGCTTTCTCTTGCCTATCTGCAGTGTGATCTAAGTGCCATGCATGGGATTCTGATACATGGTTGCATCAGAACCCCCCCACAAATAGGCACGCCATAACCACATGCACACACTGAAGTTACTATACAAACCAAAGGTACACAATGAAAGGACACATCTAGTTTCAAATATTCCGGTAAATATATTCAACCTATTGATATATGTTTGACAAGATGACATGATACCTTTGAGCTTTCGTTTAGAAGACTATGGGGCTCATTGATCAATGACCTTTAGCTATTTACAACTCATTGCATAAGATAAATGATGTTTTAGTCCATCAGCCCCCAACTGCCATGTGTTTGAAAAATGGCAATTGGGAGCCGGTTGACCGACACTCCATGTATAACATGCAATGAGATTTATATAGCTGAAACTCATTGATTTACCCATACATGGATTTATTTTTCTATTTATTTATGTCATTAATTGCGATTGTTGTTTCTTACAGGGTGAAAATGGTGCTAACGGTGAAAACGGTTCTCCAGGCCAGGCTGTAAGTACACGTTTGTTTATTTATAATTAGGGTTTGTCTGAAATTGTTCTGTCTTTTTTTATTCATACATAATTCTCAAGACTAATCTGTGGTCGCAAGACTATAATATGATAGTTATAAATTCTATGCTTATCCACCTGGTGACTTCCTCCCTTTAATTTGTGCTAATTAGAATTTTCCTTTCTAGTCTATTCTCTGTATTCTCCTGCCGCTGTTGTGGTCACATATCACATGTTAATAAAAGCAATAACTGTCCTCTTTATATACAGTATAAAGATCTAAAACAAGGGAGAATGAGAAAACAATTCATAACTTAATCTGATATATACCGTAAATTATCTATAGTCATGTACAAATCATATAGATGGCAGGATTAACTTGTAAAGAAGTAAAATCATAGTAAGTGATACTAGCCTTCTCTCCAGACATCCCGCTTATCTTACTTGTTAATCAAGTGGAATGTTTAGCCATGATGATGCAATTGGCATACCAGAATGTAGTGCGCCATCTATCAATGGTGGACGGGGCTTGATGATGTAATGCAGTCATCTAGTCTTTTGGACTTTCCCTCCAGTATCAGGTACAGAACAGGTCCAGTAAGTAAGGCAAATAGGTACTTAGCATGCCACCTGGCCCTATTGCTAAAGTCATGCCCATTGGTTGTGCAACCTTGGCTGAGGATTCTCGACTCTGTTTGTTTTTATTCTCCACTAAAGCCATTTAGCGCACCAACCAACCATTCTTTGTGCACATTCTATAATAATAATTATTAATAATAATTAATTAATGCCTCTTCTTAATTTCACAGGGTGCTCGTGGTCTCCCCGGCGAGAGAGGTCGCATTGGAGCCTCTGGCCCAGCTGTAAGTGGATCAAAAAAATCCCATTTAGTCACTGAGATCATCAACTTAATACTCAATAATTTATACATTTTGAATCAAACTTTTTATAGACATTAAGATTTATGTGTAATATGTATTTATTATTGCCCTGTATGAGTAACATGAACATTTTATTTAATTAGGGTGCTCGCGGAAGTGATGGCAGCTCTGGCCCAGTCGGTCCAGCTGTAAGTATACACTTATATATTTTATAACGATTATATACTGTATATAGACATATGCATCAATTATATTTTAGATTTGGCATTAATTATATACAATAGTTTAAAATACTCATATAATTGAAGTAAAACAATGGTCTTTTATAATTGTAAAATCTTATTGCATAATATCAGTACTGGGCGGAGCTCTTGATTAAAACTGTTTAGGAAACAAAGTTGATTCTTTTTATCTTTAATTATTTTGTTTGTGTCATTACAGGGCCCAATCGGTTCAGGCGGTGCTCCCGGTCTCCCCGGTGCTCCTGGTGCTAAAGTAAGTTGCCCAATTCGGTCTGGATTTAAGTTACACAACATGACTATAACAGAAGTAGACTTTACTATATTTCCCCAAAATAAACATTTTTTTTCTACAAATATGTTACAATTTTAAAATATAGTCACCTAATAATACAGAACTATTGGAATCATGATGATTTACAGGCCAAAAAAACAATATTTACATTGAAAAAGTTAATTTAATTTCCTATCATAGTTAGTAAACCGATTTAGTTCTAGTTTGTTTGTAAATATGTAGTTGAAAATTTCATATTCCGTTTTAGCATTTTTATTGAACCTGATATATTAATTAATATAACACATTTCTTGCTTTATTTGGGAAAACAGTGTTGGGTGTTGAATTGTGCTGTAACCAGTAACAACTAACTCAATGTTTGATTTGATTTTCTACTTCAGAAAAATGTTAGATAGAACCTTGGTGTTATCAGCACTTAGCATGATGTTAGTAAATAAGCCTCTAAATTTAGAAAATGATTTGTTCATTTTTATTATTTTCAGATAAATATAACATATTGAGAACCAGCATATATTTATACAACGACATAATTAATTATTTACTTCTTGTAACATGTTATATCTTATATCATGTTATATCTTACATTTGGGCTAGAATCAAGAGTCTCATGAACTACAGCCTACCAATTCCCCTAATGTGACATCAGGGCAGTTTGGTGACATCATTTAATTTTTTTTTTTAGCAAGTTCATAGGCAGCATTTTAATGTCAATATGTTCAGCTCACATGATTGTTTCCTGACATTGCTTTTATGTGCAATAACAATTATTATTGTTTTATCTCTAAGGGCGAAGTAGGACCTTCAGGAAGTACTGGCCCATCTGGTGCTGCTGGTGGAAGAGGCGAACCCGGACCCCCTGGTTCTCTGGGACCAGTCGGACCCGCTGTAAGTGTTCCATGGATTCTACAAAAGAAGTTCGGACATGTAGATAACAGTTTTGCCTGATAATTATCATTATATATGTGTTTTATTTTTTTTATAGGGCAATCCTGGTGCTAATGGTGTGAACGGAGCTAAAGGTGCAGCTGTAAGTATCCATTTACCCAGATTCTATTAACCAAGTCCCTTTTCCACCCATTAATAAAACATGTCTATTATATATTATTATAATATTAATATTATAGTATTTAAACCCAATGCTAGTTTTCTAAACAAAAAAACATTGCATAGATTTATAAGCCATTCATTTGCAAACATAAAGCTCCACAAGACATTTCGCCATAAGGAACGCTCTTCCTGATAACCGCTGCATGTAAATCTCTGAATGGGTGGCGCTTATAGAATTCTTTGTTCCATCGTCATTCTGGCCTTCAGTTACCCCATAGTAAAAATCAATATTAACTCCTCAGACAGCCATTGTTTGAGGCTTCAGGATTGTGGGGTGAAGGAGAAACTGACTGTCTCCTGTCGTAGGCCAATGACTACAGAAAGATTACTTTACACTGTATTTTAATATATATGTCATGACATATGTGATCTTGTGTCATTTAAGGGTCTTCCCGGTGTAGCTGGTGCCCCTGGCTTGCCTGGAGCTCGTGGTATTCCTGGACCTCCTGGTCCTGCTGGCCCATCTGGTGGTAGAGGACTTGCTGTAAGTAAGATGGTCATAGCAAGCTGCATAATGTGTAATGTGTGAACTCTCCTACTCTTAAAGTACCCAAACTAATAATACAACCTACATCACAGGGAGACCCCGGTGTTGCTGGTGGAAAAGGAGACACTGGAGCTAAAGGTGAACCTGTAAGTATCACTAGATATCTCAACTGGTTTTCACACCATAGCTTGTTCTGTTACTCATCCGGGGTTATCTTCTGCGCAGGGTATTTCTGGACCTGCAGGTTCTGCTGGCCCTCATGGAGAAGAAGGAAAGAGAGGACCCAACGGAGAACCTGGATCATCTGGCCCTCCTGGAAGTGCTGGAATTAGAGTATGTATGCACCAACTTTTCTGGACACTGCCTAACTGAATTACTATTATAAGCTTCTTAAAGTATTAATAAATATTCAAGAGAGGTTCTACAATTACAATAGGCTTGTTTAAAGAGAGTTCCAGCTGTTTATGTGGGATGACAGTAGACCATGGACAGTGTATCTTCATGGGTTTTTTTTTTGATGGCCTCTGTGATGATCAAAACTCAAAATCGGCTATCAACTGCAGTTTTCTAATTTAGCAAAATTGTCTAAAGATATATTGTTTAGAAAAAGCTGTTGGTCAAATTAAATGTAGCTCTCCATTTCCTAATTAGTGTTTTGGCTATTGTAGGGTGTTCCTGGAACTCGTGGACTACCTGGACCCGATGGTAGAGCTGGTGGAAGTGTAAGTTGGTTCAGTTGAAAATTATCTTTGCTACAACTTTTTATTTACCTGCCGAAACAGGTTTTCAACCATATTTTTACCTTTAATAGGGTGCACCCGGTAACCGTGGTGCTTCTGGTCCCTCCGGAGCAAGAGGACCAAATGGAGATGCCGGCCGCCCAGGAGAGGCTGGTCTTCTTGGTGCAAGAGTAAGTAAAGTTCTCTATAACTTAAGAAACAATCAGTAATAACATTCAATAAGAATTTAAAATACAAAACATCACTCTATCTAATAGAATGTGAGAGCATCTCTGCAAAAGAGATCTTTGATGCATTTCTTATACTTGTTATCAAGAGATAATTAGGCAATATGATGGAACTTAGTCAATTAGTGATTTGTTCAGAATTTGTAGATATCAATGATATACTGTTAAAATAACCATTATTTTAATACTTAATGTTTAGAGTTACTTGTCTGCTAAATAGCAGTTATCATTTGCTAAACAAATATTATTTCTTAGGGTCTACCCGGTTTCGCTGGAAGTACTGGCCCTGCCGGAAAAGAAGGTCTTGCTGTAAGTTGTTTACAATTTTACATGTATCGTAATATTTTACCATTTGTTTGTTTTAAAACCAGGCATTGATTGGGCGACAGCAATAAGATGATGGTCTAGTGGTTAGAATTTCTGGTTCGCTAGTCAGATAAAACAACAAATACACAAATTTATTTTGCATACAGCATCAACATGAATATCAAAGTTGCACTGCAAAAGATGCCATATAGACACACACATTTAACGGACTGCAGGATTTGCCATTAGGTATAGCAGGCATGGCATACAGGTGGCAAGGATAGAGATGCCACGTATAGGCAATACCATGTTCTTACATCAGCAAATAAGAATGAGAGAAGACAACTGATTGGCTCTACCCATTATTTATTCTGCTCTGTGGCTAATGGCTAGTGGTTAGAACAGATCTTATGTCACATGGTTTGTGGTCCAGGCATAGCTATGTCATGTACAGCCAGGTCAAACCTTAAACGCTACCTGAAATCAAAATCGGCTTTTCCTAATAGATATCCTCTGCAACCTGTGTCCATCTATACCATTAATGTAACCCTTTTGTACTGTGACTTAACATTTTTTGATTTATCTTCCAGGGTCCCCAAGGTATTGAGGGTCGCCCCGGTGCTGCTGGTCCAGCTGGCGCTAGAGGTGAACCTGGCAGCATTGGATTCCCCGGACCCAAAGGGCCAAATGTAAGTAGAAGTAGTAAACCTGCTGTCCAGCTTGGGCAGAAATGTATCACAATTGGAAGACGAACAATGGTCAAACCTGTCTATGGCGAAGCCAATATTTCTGTTGATGCTATTTATCTGTTCCTCTTTTAGGGTGAACCTGGCAAGAACGGAGAGAGGGGAAGCCAAGGCTCTGCTGGAAACAGAGTAAGTATGACCTATGATCATGGTTTGTAGGACATGAATTCAGACTGGCAAGGATACCTGCAACTAGAGGCTTGTATACCTACAGAAGGGGTAAACTTAAGTGTAGCCTAGATGTCATCAACAATATATTCATTTAAATGGGTAAGATGCATAACTGATTCTATAATTGAGCTAGGGGAGTGAATATCTTCAAAAAAGAACTGCTCCTAATGATATTATTTAAAGGAGCTCTTAGCTACAGTATGTTATTGTTAAATAGTATTAACGGTTAAACATAGATAATTGTTTTTATTCAATTAGATAAAAATCTAATGGGTACTTGCTTTTACATACTTTTAAATGTTTTTAATGTTTGCTTTCAGGGAGCTCCTGGTACTGATGGAAACAATGGTGCCCAAGGTCCCCCAGGTCTTGGCGTAAGTCATTTTAATTTTAAAACTTATTACGAGAGTGCACAGATCCACTGCACACTGTTGGGGCAGAAGTTTTGTGTGCGGAACTATGACATGTTCTTCAGAGGGCTGATCGCAAATTCACCCAGTGACGTCATTGGCGCTGCTGCCTAAGGAACTAATACTGCGTTCTCATAGGTAGTTGCCCAGCCCACAACATTTCCTCCCTCAACTGTGTATAGCAGCTTGGTACACTTGCAACATAGATGTCCAAAAATAATGAATTATTAAAAACCATCTTGCAACAGAAAAGGCATAAAATCTAATATATATTCCCTGTGACTGATCCATAGGGTAATCAAGGAGAGAAAGGAGAACAAGGTCCATCTGGTGCCCCAGGTTTCCAGGTAAGATTTTACACAACTGTCCACTTCACCGATACACAATATCGAGAGACTGACGATCGTTGTAGATATACTGTAAAACGAGTCATTGTTTCTATACTGTATTACTTACATATAAGTATTTATACTCAGAATGTGCAGTATCCTGGTTGCATGCACTTTCTACAGACACAATTTTGATGATTCCAATGTATGTTTTGTGATAGAGTTCTAAATTCCAGACTCTGGCTGACCTAAATCTAAATCAGTGTTGGTCGGTCTTATGGTATCGACCTGTGGAATAGTTTTGATCCATCTCAATATTCAAACATTAGAGTCATGAAAACATATAGAACAATTAACTTATTAGCATCATACACTGTACATTTGTTCCCTATTTTCAATACATTTGTCTAAGAATTTTATATTCATTTTTGTTAGGGTCTGCCAGGTCCCGGCGGTCCTCCAGGAGAAGTTGGCAAACCCGGTGAAAGAGTAAGTAGCAAGTTAACTTGTCGTATTAATTAACTGCCAGATATCACAGTTGACAGACTGGTCTTAGTGGATCAATGTTTGTAATCTGGAGCCCAATGCAGCCCTCTAGTGTGTTCTGTCAACCCTTTCCACAAGTGTTCCCATATTGGGCCTTGTTACTGAAGTCTAATGTAGCACGTTAGTCCATCTCTGTATGGTGATGTCTACCGGCATGACCTAAATTTTTGGGGCGGTACGGACGCTCTCTCTGTTGTTAATCCAATTATCACTATGTGACCTCTAACCACAATGTGTGGCCTCTTGTGGAATCACGATAGGACTGTCATGACTTTAATGTGACAAAATCCAGTAATCCTATGTGACCCAATTTACTCAGGTCTTAAACTCTGCCCCATACTTCCTCCTATGATCCAAGTAAGGAGCATTGTCCTGGTAATATGTATTCTTCAATAGTTTTTAACTACTGTACGTAAGAACAAGTTTTGCGAGTTGAAGACTTTCAGTGGCGAATAGGGAATTGCCAGGATATTGGCTTAAATACAAGCAACTTATGCGGCCCGAATATGTTGTCATCACTCGTGTACATTGACCAAATCTTTGTCCAAGCTAATATTAAGTAGGACATTCTCTGACATAACCCAGTAGCCCCTTTATTCTTTTAACTTCATAAAAACTTATGCAGTACCTCTTCTTGTTTTCTCTAGGGTAGCCCTGGTGACTTTGGTGCTTCTGGTCCTGCTGGAGTAAGAGTAAGTATTACTTTAAATACATTGTACATAAATTATTGTCCTTGAGCACTCCACAACAAGTTCTAAATGTCCACGTTGGTTAGGCCACTAGAATTTTTGATTCAATTAATTAATTTAACGGCAAGATCTCTGTGGACATGAATCACAGTGCTTTCCTGGAATGCTGTATTGTCTCATTGTGCACACTGTGGTGCTAATACTATGAAATTATCTTTTTTTAGGGTGAACGTGGTGCTCCCGGTGAGAGTGGTGGACTTGGTCCCCAAGGAGCTCTTGGACCTCGCGGCCCAACTGGTGCTCCTGGTCCAGATGGAAACAAGGTACTTTTACCATTGTCATGTATTATAAAAAATTCACAATAGGCAGAGCACTAGTGTAATTGGGTGTCACGGTCAGTCCGAAGCATTCATCCACTAGTAGTAACAAATAATATTTGCTTGATATTACTTGTAGTACAGTAAAAATTGAATAATACTCAGAAGTGATCAAAAGATCTTTTTGAGGACCCACGAATTTTGCACTAAAGTGGATAATAAGCAAGACTACAAACAGGATAGTACTCAGCAATAGTCTCCAGTGACAATTATGTGATAATATAATACTCACGATAATACTCACAGTTATTATAAATATTCTCATTGCTACTGTTTTAATAATATTCTTTGTTTAGGAATGTCGTATTATTCATTGAATATTGTAAATTATTAATTACAAAACAGGAAGCAATGTACATTGACATTGAGGCAATTTTGATAGAAGGGAGGGGCATTAAGTGGAGAGATGACAAATATAGCTGGCTATGGGTACATGACTTGCTTGGGAGAGAAAAAATGAATGTGCCGATAAACGGGCAACACTTTAAAGATATTGTAGGTTAAGGAGACTCCGATGATGCTGGGTAGGGAGTTGGATAAACAGGGAGCCTCTAGTGGTCAACCGCGGGATAAGCTGTTAAGAGGGGGAGACAATAGGTAGCAACTTACAAATGCTTGAAAGCAAGGGGTCCAGTAATTAAAATAATTTTATGACTAAGAGGGATTGATATATAATTATATGGTACTAGTGTGTGATTATCATGTGGTAAAGCACGATGATCATTACTAGCTCATTGTTAGTACAGTTCTAATAGTACTAAATAGGAACTGCAACCATGTCATCGTCTATGATACTTTCGATTTTCGGTTGGAGAGGTAACATGATGTGACTCCTCTGTTTTTAGGGAGAGCCTGGTGCTGCTGGCCTGAACGGAGGTGTCGGACCCCCAGGCCCTGGTGGCATTCCCGGAGAGAGAGGCACAGCTGGAACTCCAGGACCCAAAGGTGAAAAGGTAAATTTGTTGGACATATCTCTTTGGCACATATACATAATAATGTCTGTTCTTAGCCAATTTCTTCCATAGATGAGCAATCACAACATTGCAGGACAATTCTGCAGGTTGTGAATGCAGCTGCGGACAAATGTCCTAATTAGACTGGTCTCTTAGTATCTGCGGAGAGATAAGTGCCTCCAATACTATGAGATAACGTGCGGGATGTAATGATTTGTGAATCGGACAGCCGTGAGGGGCAAAGCCATACCAAGGCAAAGTCATACCTTTTAAATGACCGCCCATTAAAAAAAAAAAAAAATTGGGCATCCAACACAGCCACCAGACTTACCCATAATTATTACATCCAGCCCATAGCCATCAGTATACTATTTCATATGCATTTGTCTATGTTCTATATTTGTTCAAATATATAGTAATTACAAGAAACAATGTGATTGGCTTCCTCGTGCTCGTCTTGCAGCATTTCCAGCTACGCAGCATAAATCCCATTACATGAAATTATGATCAAGATATGCAGATATCCTAATTTGTTGTTTTTTTTCTGCTCTTCAGGGTGACAATGGCAATGCTGGTGAATATGGTAGCCCAGGAAGAGATGGCGCTCGTGTAAGTATATTGCATTTCTTACTCCGCTCTGTTAATGAATGATATTGGTGAGCGTTAAATGTTTCTTGACTCCTCCATTTCCTTTTACCCACATCAATATATTCATTTTCTTTAATTCCATTATCTGTCATTAACATGTTTTTCTTCTTCTTGGTAATAAACACTATATAACCTTGTATAGTCAAGGATCTGCATTACCACACACTTTTATATTGAAACTACTGTATCTCTTAGAAATCGCCATACATATTTTCATAACAGTTTTGTAAAGTTTTGAAATACAGATGTGAGCTGCTCACAAAGCAGTGAAAATAGGGGAGTCCTAATGGCAACCAATCAGCTTTGAAATAACATTTATCAAACGCATTCTATAAAATTATACATAGCAGCTGATTGGTTACCGTAGGGAACTTCTCCGCTGGCTCATTTCTCCATTTTTTCACTGCTCCATGAACAGACCACACTAAGCGATCTTTCTCTCTCTCTCTCTCTCTCTCTCTCTCTATCTCTCTTATTTATTTATTAGATAAAGTTGAGAGACATAAATTATCAACCAATTACCATCCATCTGCAACTTTGGGGGGGGGGGGGTGTTTCAGGTTGGCTTGCATTTGTGCAAGCGTACCGGTGAATATTCGCATGTGCAGACCCGCAGTGCAAAAGCCTTAGGCAAGTATCACACTTGCCAAGGCTTTCACGCAGGTAGGGGAGGGAGGGGGGGGTGGACATCGGCCCAGAGCAGAGGAACGCTCATTATTATTATGGTTCGTCCCCATGAAAACGCTGGATGTTCCCCTGAGGACACTAGTTAGCCGTTGCCTGCTCAGCACAGGCGCCTGGTGCCACAGGATGTCACAGGACGTCAGCCGCCCACCCGGTCATCGTCCAGGTGCACGTAAATAAAAGTCCGCCTAGACTGACTTTTATTTGTGAAGGAGTAGAACAATCATTCGATAGTCGCCGACCATCGAATGATTCTTCCCCCGTACACTCGCATGCGAGTACACATCCATTGGCATTCAAATGCGGCCATTGGCTCGGGGAAGGGGGGCATGAGTTAGTTTGCCTGGCCGGTGGCATCTAACCTCTCAGTCAGCAGCAAATTTACGCAGCTTAACAAGCCACAATGAATAACTCCCCTTATAGGCTGTGTTTTAAAAATGTGTAATTGGTACTTTATTTCTCTCCACATTATCTCTCCGTTGTTATATGTAATATATAGCATAACAAAAAGTCATACAATTTAAAAGAAGAACTGGAGTTTTTTGTACTCTCAACTGTAATGCCATAATATATAAGAACACTCTATAAGTGTTCAGTCACTACTGAGGTGCAGGGCCGTTGTAAGGTTTTTTTGGCACCCTGGGCAAAACTTCGATGTAGTGCACCCCCTTCATCCCACACTGGCACCAATACCCGCATTCCAGAACCTTAAGTGTACATGTGGAGTTGGGATCTTAGAAGTTCCAGCGGCCACCTGCATTAAGTACAACATTTGTGATAGACGGACCCAGTGGCACCCAATTTAATCTACATTTCAAATCTCTCAAGAGCAAAATTATGGACTGGAATAACCATGTTCAACCCTAGGTTTTACATATAAGGTTTATATCTCTGTAAGTTGGAGCACCATACAGGGCCATCTTAACAGCATTGAAGGCCCCAGGCAAAAGCAATGCATTTGGGACCCCTCCACATCCATTCTTGTGGTCCTATGCCATCTCGCCACTTGCTTCCATACACTGAACGGCTATCAGCACTCTGGTTGGTGGATAGTCCCAGCTGTCCACCAATCAGCATGTGGAAAGCCAGTCACTGTCTGGCTGCGGGCTGGGAAGAAGGAAGAACATGCTTATGATTCACAATAAGAGCAACCAGGCAGCTTTCTCTTCTGCCTCCCTAGATGCCCAGGGAGCAGATGCCCACAAGCCGGTCTGCCATAGCTCGAAAGCATCTAGAATTGGGAGGCCTTTGGGCAGCTGTCCATTGAGCCCATACATTAAGATGGCCCTAGGGCCTAGGATCATCTCTGAATTGTACCATGTTTTATTTTAGAATTATTCGGGCCAGCATCCTCAATTCGGAGTTCATTACATCTTGTCCATAATCTATAACCTCTTATTTTATTATAGTGGAATGTATTTACAAACAAACTTTTTGGAGGAACTTCAACATTTTTGAAAAAATTTTATATGCTTGTTTAGACGTTTATAGTTCCCTTAACAAAGGGCAGAAACCACCCCAAATCTTTATCTTTTATTTATTTCCTTACAGGTGCATTCAAGTTTAATGTCTCCCCCCTGACACGGTCTATGTTCTTTTAATTTGTTTCCCATAGGGTCCCGCTGGTGCTGCTGGTGCTCCTGGTCCCGCTGGTGGTCCTGGAGACAGGGTGAGGACCTTGCTCTAAAACATAAAACTTCAATCCGTCTCAGAATTGTGATGAAACTTTTGCCTTAATATTTGTTTTTACTCTTTAGGGTGAATCTGGTCCCAGTGGTCCTTCCGGACTCCCCGGTTCTCGTGGTACTCCTGTAAGTGAAACGCATTATGAAATTAAAATAAATTGGCATAGCTGAAAAGCACGAAGCAATGATTTTAATTTTTAATAATTTCTCTCTTTACAGGGTGAACGTGGTGAAGCTGGTCCTGCTGGTTCCACTGGTTTTGCTGGACCTCCTGTAAGTAGTGCAATTTCTTGGTATTAAAAACCTCAACCTTCTCTAATTAATGTAATAAAATGTAGTAAACAGACGTCATGTTTTTTCGCAAAAGGGTGCAGCTGGACAATCCGGAACTAAGGGAGATAGAGGAGCCAAGGGACCCAAAGGAGAAGCTGGTGGACCTGGTGCTCTTGGTCAATCTGGTGCCTCCGGACCTGCAGTAAGTTACCTTCAGATCTTTTTCCCAATGTAATATATTAACTGGTCCCATGTAATAAGATGTTTGTGATGTTCAAACATTCCCTAGTCTTGGTCATTTGGTCGCTGCACAAAACTGATGGGATTTTCCATCTTACAAATGACCTGGCTGTAGAGTTGCCGTTTTGGCTATGTCTCAGTTGTCCCCTGAAGTAAGTGCTTTAGATCCTTTTCTATTACTAACTGGTCTTTATTGTTTTTTATAGGGTCCCAACGGTCCTGCCGGAAGTGTTGGAGCTCGCGGTGACAACGGTCCCTCCGTAAGTCCACACATCGATATTCAATAACTCTGTCCTCTGTATGGTGCCACGTTTTAGCTTGATATCTCATTCAATCCTTTATTTTTTCTTCACCTGCAGGGTGCAACTGGATTCCCTGGCGCTGCTGGAAGAGCAGGAGCCCCCGGTCCAGCTGTAAGTGCATTTTGTGACCTTTTTCTCTACACCTATTAGGCCTAGACTAGGCATATCCATCTATATCTAGGGATTTTGTCTCGGTGATTGACCCATGTCTGTTCTGGCACTCCAGTGGGTCAACTGGTGTTCTCAGAAGAGATGGCTTCGGCAATTCAGAAGTAGGTGTATAGTCACATGAACTTAGTCACACGATCCGTGAGGGCAACTTTCTTTCCAGAGTAGCTTCTTGGAATCTTCTCAATGATCAGAGGAAAATAAGAGATGATAGACAAACAATAGATGATACAAAAATAGTGATTTTTTTTTTTTAGAGCAACAGTTTTACAATTACACATAGCAAAAAAATATGTGGATATACAAATAGAAAGAATTGCTGGAGGTCGGTGAGGACAGTTCAATCTCACTATGGCTCCAAGTTCTTTTTATCCGTATGAAGAATTTCCAAAACATTTTCTGTACTCCTACACACACACAACATGTTTACTGAAATATACAGCTGTAGCACTTGATAAGAGTTTTAAAAATGAGTTTAATTTTTTTTTATGTGAATTCCTGATGATCCGTCTACCTTTGTCACATCTTAATGCAATTCAAGCTACATGTTGAATTTTTCTCTTGTAGGGCATTGTCGGTCCTTCTGGTGCAACTGGACCAGCTGGCAAAGATGGTCCAAGAGGTGCACGTGGTGACAGTGGCCCAGTTGGGCGCCCTGGTGAGCAAGGTCACGGTGGTCCACAAGGACTTGCTGGAGATAAAGGTCCCTCTGGAGAAGCTGGCCAAGTTGTAAGTGACAATATAGTAACTTGTGCTCGAGTTGAGGGGGTCATGTATGATCTACATAGAGAGATCCATCATGATTATCATCAGATTAAAACTGTACATGATCCCACAGTGTGTAGACAATTTCACTGTACCTTTGACAATCCAACAGTGCAATTATAGATTTTTTATAGTTGTATTATTTTTAAACTTTTTTTGTAATAGAACTTCTTTGTTGGTGTAAAAGGTGAAATGGTATAATTCATTTCACTGGATAATTAAGAAGCTTTGTTATAAATGCTGTCTTGAACAAGTTACGCTTTAATTATTATACAAAAATAATGTACTCACCACTGTACATTATAAGCATATTATAAATTATTGAGGGGTTTTGTGACATTAGAACTCATTGTTCATGCATATATTGTTGTGCATATTGCATTAGACCTACTTGCAGGTTTTTTATGACATATAACCCTCTTTTTGGTTGTAAATAGAGTTACATTCACCGGTTATCTGGTTATATGCCCGTATATGTTCTGGTAGTCTCGTTATATGCCAGTATATACTCTGATAATCTGGTTATATACCCATATATGCATTGTTTTCTGGATATATGCTGCAGTTATCTGTTTACATGGCCGCATATGCTCTAGTAATTTAGTTATATCCCCGTATGTGCCCCAATTATCTAGTAATATCCTCGTATAAGCGCTGGTGATCTGGTTATATACCCATATATGTTCTCGTTATCTGGTTATATCCATGAATATGTTCTAGTTATTGTGTTATATCCCTGGAAATGCTATGGTCAACTGGTTATATGCCTGTATATACTCCGTTTATCTGGCCATATGCTCCAGTTATCTGGTTATATCTCTGTATTTGCTCCTGGTTATACCCCCATATATAAATGAGATATCTGGTTATATGCCCTACGTAATTATGCTACATGTTTTAGTTATCTAGTATGGAAAATTGTCATAATAATCTTCTGTTTATCTCCTGGTTTAGGGAGCCCCAGGTACTTCTGGTCCATCTGGTGTTCTCGGTGCTCGTGGTATTGTTGGTCTTCCCGGTTCAAGAGGAGATCGTGGTCTTCCTGGTGGTGCTGGAAATAATGTAAGCATGCGATTAAGCACTATGAAAAACAAACAAATAGCACTCTAAAACAGAATGCACAGAATGTTGTGTTGAATATAATTGGCTAATAGACTGGTCAGTGGGCAGGGCCGAAACTAGGGTTTCCGGCACCCAGATCAAGGAAGGAATTTGGTGCCCCCACCAAAAAAAACCCCCACAAAAAACACAGGAGCGGCATCTACCCATTGGTATATGTACTCTAGAGCTTGCATTATACAAGCCGCTCAATCAGCAAATAGCTATAATACACAGCATAATATGATTTACTTAAGTGTGGCTGCCATCCTCTATGCCTCCCCACCATTGCTTTTGCACTGCTGGTACCCCACGCTATCCCCTCTGCTGTCGCGGTTACTGCCACCCGGGAAGCCTTCTATCGCTGCCTCACTCTTTGCCTGCTGTGGGGGGACGGGGATTGCTGAATGTAGCACGGGGTCCTACAGCAGAGCACAAGACAACTTACTCCTCCTCTAATGCCCCTTCGTATCCTGCGCCCAGGTCGCCTGACCCCCTAGCTCACCCCTAGTTACGGCTCTACAGTGTACAGCAAATGAGCCACAAAGGGTACCAAACTGGAACTGTCACCTGAGGAGCTAAAAGCACGGTTCGGAGAAATCCGTAGAAGCTCGGAAGCATGGTGACCAAGGTTGAGGCAGATATTTTGTTTGACATGATAATATCTATGGCATGCTAAATCTTCTTGACATCCTTCCAAGGGTAATTATTGAATGGTTGGAAGTCGAGAAGTAGATACATACAGAGCAGCACACCTGTGTCTTCTTTTGCACACGCCTAAGGCTGCACAAGTGTGAGGCAGTGTGTGATATAGCTAGTGCTAGTGAGCTGATTGGCTGCAGCCACATGACTCATGGTACTGCTCACAAAATGGCTTCCATTATATGTCTACAACAACTATGTTTTAAAACCAGATGTTTAGATGCTTACATACCGGACGTGTATCATTTCTATCTGCCATTTCCATCTCAGGTTTAAATGTGTAGGTGGTTTATGTGTGGATATTTAAAAACTAAGAACTGTCTATATATAACTGAATGTAAATAAAATAACTTTTTACCTACTGTACTGCATAGGGTGAACCTGGTCCTTCTGGTCTGGCTGGTTCTTCTGGCCCCCGTGGTCCCCCAGGCTCTGCAGGCTCTCCTGGTCCCGTTGGTCATGCTGGAGAAGCTGGTCGTGATGTAAGTACATTAAGAACAGTCTTTGCCATGTTATTTAAGCAGCACACTGAGACAAACTTGGGCACTGATTGTCCTGTATGGACTGGCACTAAATTGGACATCATTATACTGTAGCTCTAACAAAGTCCTGAGATACAAGATGGATGACACAAAAAGATAAACATTTCTGTTCCCACGGTGATATGTAGCATTAGCCATTTTTTTTAGAGCCGATGTGTCTTTTACTGATCTAGATGGAGAAGGATAGAATACTCCATTATATTTGTACTCCTTAGCTAAACACCTGTGGTAGGTCAACATCAAATATAACCTTTCATTTTACATTTATATTTAATATTTTACCAATTACATATTAGGCTTTCGCTGCACTTTAAACAATATCGTCCTATTTACACATGAGTAGAGTATTCTAAAGAGTAGATGGGCCAGTTTCTTGCCTCCATGTCTGTATACAGTTGGAATTTTTTAAACCCTACTCCAGCCAATCACTGCTCCTCATCCACCATCATATGTAATCTCAGCTACAAATACAATACTCTCAAAATGCATCCTCCACTCCACCCATGATTCGTCACCTTACATCTCCTGTGTTAGTCCCCCCGACAGGAGGACTCTGGGTAAACATTGGGTTGTAGTGGTTCTATGCATGCTATAAAGTAAATGCAATTCCCTAGACTCTCTACTAGCCCTCCATCCTTCCCAGTCCTAAACCCAATCCTTAAACACATCCAAAACAAAATGTATATCCGTAACACATGGAAAATTCTGTTTACCTATCCTGGTGCAGGTTAAACGCGGCTGCATTTGGACTTTATTATTGAAGTATAGAATGTAGTCTGTGCTTACAGAAAGTTCAGACAGTAATAAACATAATTTTTTTTCTAGGGACACCCCGGAAACGATGGTCCCCCTGGCCGTGACGGTCTTGCAGGTCCTAAGGTAAGTGTCTCAACTCACACATTGCACTGGACCTCATGTATGAACCTCACTTGTGTCAAGGTAAAGGCTTATCATCCAGTATTTATAGACAACACCCTTTCCACAATGTAATAAATGCTCTTAAAATTTTACTCCCATCCCCCAATTCCTGACCATTCATCTGTCTTTAATCTAAAGTTTGCACTTTTCTGCAAAATAAGGCAAACTGGTGCCCCTGGCCTGTACTTTAGTTGTTGCTCCCTCTCAGAAGTCCAACTTCTGTTCTACAGCAGGTGGCGCCATCTTTCTGTATAAATAGGTGAAGGTCGTTGGAATTCAAGGTGAAACGGCACAAATTAAGACGTGTGTCATCACCACGGAGGATTTTGTGCAGCACCACTGCTACATCACGCTTCATAAATGAAGGCCTATTGGCCTCCCACCATCTCTTCTAGGACGTACTGTATAACTAACAACATGTAAAAAAAATTAATTTGTAGGGAGAACGTGGTTACCCTGGTAACACTGGCTCAGCTGGTGGTGCTGGACTTCCTGGTGCTCCTGGAGCTACTGGTCCCGCTGGTAAATCTGGAAACCGTGGTGAGCCTGTAAGTTGGCATTCTGTCTTTTTTTATTTAATCATTCATTTGAGCAAATCAGTAATAATTAATACTAGTCTAATATGGATATATGACTACTTACCAATTTTTTATTAGACCCAATAAAACTGGTTCATTTTTGGTAACATGCTAAAATTTTAACTTGGGTCTTTATTGCCAAGTGCTCTTATTGCCAAGAATGTAATAGTTTTACTGACATAATGGATATCATGTCCACTTTAGGGAAACCATTTGTCTGTATTTCTTACCCTTGTTCCTGTGTACTTTAGGGCCCTCACGGTCCTTCTGGCTCCGTTGGTCCCGCTGGTGCTAGAGGTTCTGCTGTAAGTATCTCAGTTAATTTGCATCACTTCCAGCATAGGGATGGCCCATTAAGACTGGCCAATCAGTCCACAAGCTAATCCAACCACTCTTCCTCTTTCTTAGGGTCCCCAAGGACCTCGTGGTGACAAAGGTGAAGCTGGTCCCGCTGGTGCAAGAGGTCGTGATGGTGGAAAGGGACATAATGGTCTACAAGGTCTGCCCGGTCCTGCTGTAAGTACAAAAGTCCTTACAATACAATACTTATAAATAATTATAAATTAACACACTCTAGTATTTTATTTTTTTTGCCCTATGCAAAAATGATAACATTAAAAAGTGCCACACTAATAAGTGTATTTCACTACTAACGGTTATTGTTTTGAATTTACTAACAATACAAATGTGTCCTCATACAACAATCCTGAATACACTGTTCGGGGCGAGTGAGCCTCAGAGAGTGGTGTAGAATAGCGACTTTGCATCCTAGTTGTGCCGTAGACACAGACCAAAACTAGTTATTTACAAAAATGTGTAGCAATCTCTTAAACGGCACAATAACGATAATCCTTATCCTAAAATGAAGATGTTATCTGTAGATGACAATGTCATTATCTAGTCTCTATCATACCAAAGCATGTTTTTATTAGATGTCCATGTCAGAGCGTGAAAGCTGTAAGTAGTTATTTATGTTCATAAATAAGCAGATATTAATTGGAAGAATTTTCTGTCTTTTACATCCAGGGTACTCCAGGAGAAACTGGCCCAGCTGGTTCAACTGGTCCATCCGGTCCACGTGTAAGTAAATTTTTCTGTTATTATTTATGTATGGAAATGTAATTGTTATTTAATGTGGCATTAGGCATTTTATCGGTGGTATTGATCATTTAGAAATTATTATTGTGTTTCAGGGTCCATCAGGTCCCTCTGGTCCTCCAGGCAAAGAGGGTCGCTCTGGACACCCTGGCTCCATTGGTCCCGTTGGTGTTCGCGGTCCCCCTGGTTTCACTGGTCCCGCCGTAAGTAACAAAGAAAATATTTATGTATCTTTCATTAAACATATTGTGCGGATATTTTCGTATTGGTGCTTGTGAAGAACTTACAAGTTTAACAATAACTTTACAAGGTGGACATTGGTTTAACTTCAGCAGATCTTCAGATCTTTAATCTTATTTCACAGCTCCATTATTTACTGCCCATTACATATATTAGAAGTTTACTTTTGACTGAAGGCTTATTTGACATTTTGGAAGTTTGTGCACATGCTTACTGTTCACCATTTGCACTGTATAGGGTCCACCCGGTCCTCCTGGTCCTCCTGGCCACGCTGGTAATTCTGGAGGTGGATATGATCTTGGTCATGAGGGTGGTGAATACTACAGAGCTGACCAGCCTGCTCGCAGACCCAAGGACTATGAAGTCGATTCTACCCTGAAATCTTTGAATAACCAAATTGAGACCATCCTGACACCAGAAGGCTCAAGGAAGCACCCTGCCCGTACCTGCCGTGACTTAAGACTCAGCCACCCCGAATGGAGCAGCGGTGAGAACATTTCTCCAAACCAAATCTTTCATTTTAATGCCGTTCCATTGGAGAAAATTATGCCATATAGCTAGATATACAGCTGGTGATACCCAGCACCCAAATTGCCATGGTTTCAAGACCTCAGAAGGGGAGCATCCTAATATAATGTATTGCATATGCAACAATACTGGGAACCAGAGCCTAATCTTCAGCATCCAACTCTCTGTTTTATGACACTGTATATTATTATTATTATTATTATCATTATTCTATATTTATATGAATATATAAACGAGCAAAACAAGAAAAACAGTGACCTAGCCAAAGAAAAGGAAAGACCATTTATGGTCATCCATTACATAGCATGCTGCCATCGATGGTCACTTACACCAACGTCATTGACGGTGACCATCGATGGAGACCACACTGATAGCCATCACATCAGGGTAGCACATTTAGTCTATACTGTACATTGACCTTCCATTTTTTTTTTGGAAGAGGAGACAGATCTTTCCGCAGATTGTCTTCTTTCTTCATGCTTTCTCCTAAAGGTGCCCATACATGGTGCATTTTTTGTGTGCACATCCCATCGCACAGCTTCGGATCGCATCGCACACAAATTGCATGCGATGTAGTCTAAAACACATGAAAGGATCGCACCGTGTATGGGCACCTTCAGACTTGTAACCTATACTTTTTGTTTCTCTAAAAAAAATAAAACGATGTATAATAGAAAATAAATGTATTTGAAATACTATTTAGACACTAGTTTAGGCTTAGGCTCTACCAATAATACCGTAGGTGTACTACATGTCCACCACGTGCCATTCCCACAGAAGCAATAAACCGAAATGAATGGAGGGCACTGAGAAACCACTGCAATAATAATATATAGATGAGGATTCTTTTTTATAATTGTTATTATTTTGTCTTTCTAGGATTCTACTGGATTGACCCCAACCAAGGCTCCACTTCTGATGCCATCAGAGT
Organism: Crinia signifera; assembly: GCF_055691185.1. Classification (NCBI taxonomy): domain Eukaryota; kingdom Metazoa; phylum Chordata; class Amphibia; order Anura; family Myobatrachidae; genus Crinia; species Crinia signifera. The sequence goes on along the minus strand of NC_139221.1, from coordinate 304,565,386 downwards.
GTTCTGCGACTTCTCCACTGGTGAGACTTGCATCCACGCCAACCCTGACAGCATTTCACAGAAGAACTGGTACACATCTAGCAATGATAAGAAGCACGTCTGGTTCGGAGAAACCATTAACGGTGGCACACAGGTAACTAGTCCTGCAATGATCTTTGTCATCTTCTAACCAACCCCCAAAAAGGGAACCCAAAATATGTCTTTCATACTTGGCTCCTCTACAAAATAGTCTCATATTCTAATTATCATTAATTAAAAGAAACTCATATAGAGCATTAATTGGCAGTGCACAGAGGTAGAACTCTGGGAGGCAATGGAGTCATCTGCTGCAGGGCTCCTGCTCCCAAGGGGGCACCTCTCCTCCCCCTGCAAGTTTAAATAAGTTATTTAAAAGCCAACAATATTGCTTCTGTGGCTGAGTTATCTCTATCTATATTTATTAAAATAAAGATATATTTTTTATAAGGTTATATAGGGTTGTGTGTGTGTTTGGGGGGGCACCAATATATATCTTGCCTCCGTGCAACTGGAACGAACTTACGCCACTGGCAGTGCAGCCTTCCTGCAGCAGATCCATAGGACTCTGTGCTGCTGTTAATGTTAAGACCTGATTGGCTACATTTTGCCCAAGCCCCTCCCACTTCAAACTCGCTTAAACATGGTCATGTAGGAGTTGACTGACACTCCATGCTGCTGTCAATATTCTAATACTCGATTGGCTACTAGTGGGTGCTGTTGATATTTTTTCATGTTCTTCCATGTACACCCAGTTTCGTAGGGTGGATGTGGTAGGTTCTCACTCACAAATACAACAGAAAAGTCATCACCACCATATTATATATGTGATCACTGATCTGCTGCAAAAAAATAATTGCATCGCTAAAATTATTATTAAAGTAAACTATGTTCCTCTAGAATATAAAGTTCATGTCATGTTCGGTTCCTTCCCTAGTTTGAATACAATGATGAAGGAATCACTTCCAAGGACATGGCCACTCAACTTGCCTTCATGCGCCTCCTGGCTAACCATGCCTCTCAGAACATCACCTACCACTGCAAGAACAGCATTGCCTACATGGACGGAGAGACTGGCAACCTGAAGAAGGCCATCCTTCTGCAGGGATCTAACGATGTAGAACTGAGGGCAGAGGGCAACAGCAGATTCACCTTCAGCGTCCTTGAGGACAGCTGCACGGTAAGTAACGGGCTGATAACTTTCTGAACTGCGATTTCTTTAAAGTCATTTAAAGTATCTTATCTCCAATAATTTCCAGAACACAACACAATGTGGGCAATCCAATTACGGTGGGCAGCAGATTGCGAGTTGTGATTTTCTCTGCAAATTCACATTGCAAATTAATTTTGCAATCCAATTAGAAATTTGCATTAAGCCAGACAGAAATGCATTTTTTCTTTCACACTTTCCTCAACAGTAAGAGATGGTAGGGAAAATATTTATTTTTAACTTAAAATATGAAAACCCCATTGTACCCCCCCCCCCCCACCCCCCCGCACCTAATTAGGCTATATGAGGTTTCCAATTATTAAATTTTTGTCCTATAATTACATGTTATTTTTGGGCTTTAAAACAAAAGCTTCAAATGACCCCAATCAACTTTTTAATATATTTTTTAAGTCACTTTTTTTGTCTCTTTTTTACCATAGGAAAGTTTGCTTTCTATCACTGTTTTTGTTCAATACGCCATTTAACAACCTTTCCTCATGCACACTAACAGTATTCTGTATGATTCTGCAAAGAAAATTGACACTTTTTGAGGGTATAGGAAGGTCACCCCACTTTTTCGTGCAGTCGTCTCATATCATCTTTGGCATGCGATTTGCATTGTAAGCGTACTGAAGAATTCTCAAGTGCGTGCATTTGTGTGAAGTCTCATGGAACAACTCACATCTAATTGAATAGACCCATATACATACATTATGAATACTGCAGAAGAAGAATCTTATGGGGCAGTTGGCCATGATTGAAAAATAGGGCATTTCCAAACAAATATATAAATATATGAAATTATACTGGCTCTGAGAAGCTGATAACGAAGACTTTTAGGCCGTAATTAATCAATGTCACTCTTCATTTCAGAAACACACCGGTGAATGGGGAAAAACCGTCATCGAATATAGAACAAACAAGCCATCCCGCTTACCCATTCTGGACATTGCACCTTTGGACATTGGTGGTGCAGATCAAGAGTTCGGATTGGACATTGGCCCAGTCTGTTTCAAATGATGAACAATTTAAACAAAAACAAAAAACTAACTTAAGAAACATCGTCTCTTTGCCCTTTCTTTATTTTTAAAAACAAAAAAGCTGACTCCTTCCATTTTTTTTATTTCCATTCGTTTACGTCCTTAAATCCTGGGCAAAACAAAAAGACAAATCAATACGGAGCATTGTTCTATGCAATGAGAGGACATGGAAGTTTTTCACGATTTTAACCACCAAATATGGGGAAAAAAATGTCAGCTTTTGTAATAAAAAAAAATCCAAAAATCTAAATAAAAACCGTGAAAGCTTGCACCATTTGTGGCCTCTGAATACCTTCCACGGAGGAAGTTTAAAACCACGACTTCCACAGGTTTTAACTACCTCATACGCTTATTCAAAAGTGTCTTCACCTCGCCAGCGAGTACTCAAATAAAAATGGCTTTCAGAAAAGGAGGCGGTTTCTCAGTGGTGCTAATTGAGGTACTTGAACAAAATTAAAATGGTGCTAATAAAGCGTAATACTCATTTTTCCATCTAACGTTGTATTGTGGTTTTTTGGAGAGGAAACGTCTCCAAAACAGATGGTATGTGGAATCTGGGGCCTTTGCTTTCAATCCGGTGTTCGCTGTGTTTTTGCAGTATCTCAAAATGATCATCTCAATTGGGCTTAAAGATACATCATTCTTTCGACAATCTGTACTTGTTTTGTATATGTGAGATATTTTAATAAATTGTGAGTGAAAAAAAAAAACATGTCTAATATCCACCACCAAATCATGTTGGCAAGTAAAGATTCTCGCTTTCAACGGGCTAGTTGCTTGCTTGGTTTTTATAATATATGAATGGCGGTGAAACGCGTGTTTGCTGATGGGGACATTTATAGAAAAAATAATGATTTAAATCATTTTTTCGAGTTTAATTATAAAAAGAAAATAGATGCTATGGATAATAGCTATTTTTTTTTAGTTGTGATGGCCCTCATATGACAAGCCACACCCCTGCAATGCCGACCTGGCTGCCTTCTGGTGGAAGCGGCCTCAAAGTCAGCAAGTATGGAACAAAGTTACCGTGTTAAAGCAGAAAGAGGATTTTGTTCAAATATCAATCTATAAAACCATTTTTAAATCCCCAGTTTTAAAAAGAATACCAGTTGTTTTATTGCCCTCAACCAGTGGAGACACAGCATCAAATCCTATTAACAATTAAAGTGAGCAGGGATGAGTTAGAGCAGGGGTACCCAACTGCTCATGTACCCTTAACAGGTCATGTTTTCTGGATTTCCTAACTCATGTACATGAATTAATCTATTTTTCTGGGTCAGTAAATTTCCCACTGCCAGAATCCTCAAAGCGTGACCTATTGGGGGAACTTGAGGAATGGAGTTGGGTAATAGAAGACTACTGCCCGTATACTGTATGGTCACTGTAATGAACAATTAAGGATACACTGTGCAGTGCCGGACTGGTCCACAGGGTTACGGGTCAAACCTCCGTTGGGGCCTGCTATCTGGGGGGCCTCCCCCTCCTCTAGGGATCCGGTTCCAGACTGTGCTCTTGAATTAAGATTGCCATACATCTACAGATTAATTGTCAGATCTGGCTGGTTGGAACAAAAACCTGGTAATTGATGAGAGCAAATGACAGTTGACCATTTGCTTTGAAATGCTGGAAAACTGCCAGATCTGGCAATCGATGCTACAGTCCATTGCTATTAATAATCTGCTACATTATAATGCATGTACTAGCAGTATATGCTATTTACAGTGTCAAGGGGCCCAACCGTTCACAAGTGGAGGGCCAAGCCTGTAAGTATGGGCCCCTACCCTACCTACAAATAATCACTTGCATGTTACAGACATAAACTTGGGTATGGATTTTATTAAAAGAGGCATCCATGACTGAATAGAAAACATAATGGGGGAAATTAAATTGTGTATTCTACTTCACATGTAATGTTGCTACGGACAACCAATCAGATCTTGTCTACTATCTTCTAGAGAAGGCATTCCCAACCACGGTCCTCAAGGCACACCAACAGTGCAGGTTTTAGTGATATCCAGGCTTCAGCACAGATGGTTTAATCAAAATAACTGGGGTACTAATTAAGTCACCTGTACTGAAGCCTGGATATCACTAAAACCTGCACTATGGGTGTGCCTTGAGGACAAGCAACATCACATGTGAAGTACAATACACATCTTAAGGAGCCCACACATGCACCGTTGCCGGCGGTGCGATGCTGTACGATGGGGTGCGCGCTCCCGCGGCACCTCATCGTACAGTACAAAACGTATGTGCTGCACATACTTTTTGTACTAGCTTTTTCTAGCACAGCATCGCATCACATGCACATCGTATGCACAAGGCATACGATGCGATGCTATGTGTGCTAGTTAAGCCCAAAACGCACGCCGGGATCGGTGCGTGTGTGGGCTCCATTAGTAAATTTCCCCCAATGACTTTTCAGTCTTGACAGCAGAACTGGGAAGGAAAAATACAGAGGTCAGAAGAGACTTACAGTACTTGGTGAACAGGGGTTATAGATAAGACACAGTGGCAAAAATATTAGACCCCCCCCCCCCCATGAGATTGTGTAGATGTGTTCACATATGCCATGGTTTGCGGCCTGGCGGCAAAAGTAGGTTGCGTTGTGTTGCAATTTGTCGAATCAAGCCTCGTCTTGTGAGATCCAGAAGGCTTCCATGCTCTCCTGGTAAGCATGCAGACATTTGGTAAGAGTAGGCATGTATTACTGTATTGTAGCAGCATTTGCAAGACTAGGAAACCCTTTACACTACATAAATGATATTTGAACAATGTCCGCAGTTGAATAAATTAGGTCCCTCAATCAGGGCCGGTGCAAGGCACCGGAGCGCCCCAGGCAAGTCGGGGTCGGGGCGCCCCGGTGCCGGGGGGGGGGGGCGGCATCCCTGCCAGGGGTGTCCCTGCAGTGCAGGAGCGGTCAGGGGTGTCCGTGCGGCAGTGGTACCTGCGGCGCCGTCATGTGTATAAAGCTGGCTGCGGCCGGCGGGGTCCCTGCAGTGAATAGAAAATAACTAGCGCTTCCTGCGCCGCCGCGCGCATAGCGCTAGTTATTTTCTATTCACTGCAGGGACCCCGCCGGCCGCAGTCAGCTTTATACACATGACGGCGCCGCAGGTACCACTGCCGCACGGACACCCCTGACCGCAGGTACCACTGCCGCACGGACACCCCTGACCGCAGGTACCACTGCCGCACAGACACCCCTGACCGCAGGTACCACTGCCGCACGGACACCCCTGACCGCAGGTACCACTGCCGCACGGACACCCCTGACCGCAGGTACCACTGCTGCACAGACACTTCTGACCGCTCCAGCAAGTTTTTCCCACAGCTCGCTGGGGGTGAGGGGCGAACTGCCGCCCTCCAGGTGCCCACGCCCTAGGCAAATGCCTAGAGCTGCCTAGTGGTGGCGCCAGCCCTGCCCTCAATTGTCATACAAGCGCTGCGGGATTCGATAAATATATTGTACCGGACTGTGCATCAGACCAAAATCGGAGCAGAAACACGCAATTTGACACATTTAATCCAAATTCTCAGCCCCAACCATCACTAAAGGGGGAGGCTATTCCAGATTTGCCTATGCTCTCTGAATCTACGGGAGATTACTGCATTTTTGGGGATTTATCCCAGACTCCTTGGAGAACAGTGGTGTATCCATTCGTATGCCTGAATAGGAAAACAAATACGCCTGTCAAAAGAATACGAATGAACATATACCGGCCATAGTAAATAGGTGTATTCGTAGCCATTTCTCCTTAGTAAATTTGCCCCAGTATCTGATTGGTTGCCGATAGCAACATCCCATAGAACTCCCATCTTAGTAAATTTCCCCCAGAATCTGCATAACAAAATGTTCTGTACTTCAAGAGAGGGATTTATAAAACTTGAAGGAAAGAGAGGAGACCGAAGTGATACAGACAGACAATGCTGTATATACATTAATTGTAGGGTCTGGAAAGTAGGAGGGGACACACTTAGGGGCAAATTCTACATTGCATACTAGAAAATGATCCGATTGGTTGATATGGGAAACATCACTTCTTTTCATTTTTAGAAGCTTTACTAAATGTACCACTTAGAGGGGGAAGACTAAAAGTCCAAATAAGAATGACTTTATTTTACAGAAAGGGGGATAGCATACCCTCCAACATGACCCATTCCATTAGGTACAAAATGCTCTGTTGCTGGACTTCCCTGCCAGTGGCAGTTACAGAGGTGAGGCTCCAGCACAGTCTAAAATTCAAAGAGGGGGGAGTCACATCAACTGCCAGTGAGCCTAGGACAGTGATGTTTGGGGTGGCTCCCCTCTTTGAATATTGGACTGTGCTGCAGCCCCACCTCTGCAACTGCCACTGGCAGGGAAGTCCAGAAACAGAGCATTTTGTACCTAATGGAATGGGCCATGTTGGAGGGTATGGGATAGATCCATGGGATATTTACCTGGCCGGTGTTGCTGAGATTATAAAGAAGTTCAAGAAAATTGCTAATGTTACGGAGTCAGATAGAAAGGAACTCAGAAGGCTGCTCTCAATGGGGCCAATTCAGACCCATTCGTACTGGTCCAAATTTGGCTCAGTTTTTGATGATTCAAACCCCTATGCGGGGGGGGGGGGGGGGGTATACAGTATATAAGAAAGTTCTGCATATGCAAAGGATAATATTGTCTGGGCAGCTATTACGCAGCATTTTCAGTATAAATAGTAACAATACAGATAAAAAACAAAAGAAGATCTTTTTAAAAGATCTCGTTTTTCAAATATGGCAAATACAGGTAGATGACCACAACTAGATATTCCATAGCCATGACTAATGATTTACGTAAGTGTCTGATGTGTTATGTTTGTGCATATGTCCGAGCCAGTGAGAGACATTTCAGGGAAATCCACGCATTTCCAAAAGGCGTTTGTTCCAGGGTGGTGACAAGAGTGACCGTCAATGCAGTGCGTTCAGGGCATGCCAGTGACCGGGACTATGTCAAAAATTGTAGTTCCACTGACACCTGCAGCGATTTAACTTCGGACATTCTGAGCAACCCTATGTTGTCCGTCGTGGTGGTTCAGATACAACTGATCGTACAACTTGTACACCATGGCGGATTAGGGTGTCGCAGGAGGATCCATAACAGCTGCAGCTCACAGTAGTGGTGGCTGTGACACAAAAAATACCTGTGCAGTACAGACGTGTCCTTTTATATGGTGTCTGCGGTTCATGCCCATTGCAGCGCATCAAGTACACTATGTGTACAGTCCCGCTATGCATTCACTTTATATTGGGAGCATAGCCAGACTGTAACTTGGGCCGTCCCAAACTGTAACTTGGGCCGTCCCTTTTTCAGGAACCCCTTGGCTGAATTGCATCAACAACCATAGCTGTCGTTCTTATACAGCAGCACAGTAAGGCAGTAAATATGTGAGGAGGACATTATGAAGAAGCCCAGAGAGGAGACTGTCTGCAGCACTTTTGGGGGGAGGGGCCTGATGTAGACGTCATCAAGCCCTGCCCTCCAGTACTGTAGATCCTGCAATTCACGTGTTTTCTAGGAGGGGCGGCACTAAATGACATGGTTTTCATGTTTAGTCCCACCCCTCCCCCATAAAGTAGCGAATCAAAGGAAATTATCGCTGCCACGGGGGAGATGGTGGGGCACCGGTACCGGGGAGAGTTGCCCACCGTTCTGGGAGCTGGTAGGGGGACTCGATTTTCGGGAAGGTAGATAACCCTGCAGTATGGAGTGCAAGCAGAGAGACAAGAGTATCGGGTTTCTTGAGCTGGAACTAGTAGGCGTCATGTTGGGAGATATGCATAATCTAATATACTGTTACCCATTTTCACCACCTTCCACTGACTTGAGTGCCCCTGGCACCCACAAGGCTTAATCCGGCCCTGATTTTGAAAATGTTCCGTATGGAAATGTATAAAGAAAACGCACATGCATCAATCACTAAAAGAGCCCAGGGTCTTAAGAACATACAGTCATAATGAAACAAAACCCGCAAGGCACCCGTACAGGGAAGACAAGATAGGCAGGTATTTAATTTTCTGACAAGATTCTGTATCCCAGCGGTTCCTGACATGCCTGAGCAGAAGCAGTATTATGTGCCCATATAAGGGCATTATTATAATAATGCCTGATCCAGGGTTTGTGACAAGCAAGTTGGGCTCATGCCTGGTTTTCCTAATCGTGTCCTACAGAAATGTTTTTTAAACCAGAACCACAAGGCCATCTTAACGTACCAGCAGAGAGCATCTGGTGCCTCCATAGTTACCTTCTGCAGGAGACTCCCTGAAATAGCAGCAATCTCCCTCATTAGTCTAGCAATCTCCCTCATTTCACCTAGCCCACATTACACTGTTACACCATAGTTACCTCCCCTCCTGCATTCTGCAGGAGACTCCCTGATATAGCAGCAATCTTTCTCTCTCCCTCATTAGTCTAGCAATCTCCCTCATGTCACCTAGCCCACATTACACTGTTACACCATAGTTACCTCCCCTCCTGCATTCTGCAGGAGACTCCCTGATATAGCAGCAATCTTTATCTCTCCCTCATTAGTCTAGCAATCTCCCTCATGTCACCTAGCCCACATTACACTGTTACACCATAGTTACCTCCCCTCCTGCATTCTGCAGGAGACTCCCTGAAATAGCAGCAATCTCCCTCATTAGTCTAGCAATCTCCCTCATTTCACCTAGCCCACATTACACTATTAAATTTTGGGGGGAAAAGGAATGGGAGATAGATACATTTACATTGAATCATCATTTTGGGCAGTACGGATGGTGTAATGGTTAACATTACTGCCTCACAGCACTGAGGTCATGGGTTCGATTCCCACCATGGCTCTAACTGTGCAGAGTTTGTATATTCTCCCCGTACTTGCGTGGGTTTCCTGCGGGTACTCAGGTTTCCTCCCACAATCCAAAAATATACTGGTAGGTTAATTGGCTCCAAACAAAAAATAACCCTAGAATATCTGTGTGTGCGTGTACATGTGATAGGGAATATAGATTGTAAGCTCCACTGGGCAGGGACGGATGTGAATGTTCAAACATGCTCTGTAAAGCGCTGTGGAATATGGGTGTGCTATATACGAAACTGTAAATAAATAAAATCAGTACCATTTGCCAGCACTTTAGCAAGTATAGTACAGTAGCTCTTACTAACTGCTTTGGGGCTCATCTACATTTGTATATAAGTCATTTTAAAAGATTCCTCTCAGATGTAGCCGTACACACCCACGCTTCTAGGAGCCAAGTTCACAATCTCTTTTCACAATCTCTCCATATATGGAACTAGACACGCCCTTTGGGAGGAGCATGACACCCCCCCCCCTCAATGGAGCACTGGGCAAAATTCTATTACCAACTATAATCTCCCTGAAACTAGTTTTCAAAAGTAGGCAAGTATGCTCCAGAGCTGTGTGGAATTACACACAGTGTTCTATGTCTAGTAGGGAGGCCCTGATTGGGCTTATTGTGCTGTATGAGTATACTGCCCATAAGCACGTCTCTGGGAACATGGCGCCAAGCAGTGTTCCCAGGGCCACCTCTATTGCACATGCATGAATCACTGGAAAATGGCCACAGCAGCCCCCATAGTACAACACGCCACCTCAGTGAGCTCAGCTGAACCAATTGCAGTCTGTTACTGGCAGAGACTTCCCATTGGCAGTGCTACCTGCCAGTCACCCACAGGACAAGCAGTCCCATTGGGAGGCTGACAGTCCAGCATATAGCTCGCTTCGGGGTACACTTACTAAGATGGGAGTTCTACTGAAGATAGGATGTTGGCAATAGCAACCAATTAGATTTTATCTAGTATCTTCTAGAAGGTGCTAAATAAATAAGAAGTCTAATCTGATTGGTTGCTATGGGCAACGTTCCATCTTAAATAGACCTCCCATCTAAGTAGATTTACACCTTCCTGTGGGAAGCCAAGTCATCCCTGTCCAATCGTCAACCCTAGATGAGGAGGAACAATGTGGAACTGAGTTCCACCACCTCTAATGGTGAGGTGGAGCATTCTAACCTCCACATTGGCCCTGCACAGTAATTATTATTATTATTATTATAATTTTATTTATAAAGGCGCCACAAGTGTTTTGCAGCGCCATACAAAGGAACAATACAGGGAGACAAAGCTTGGCATAACATTGAATAAATAACAAAAATAGAGTACAAATAAAGAGCGCCACAGTAATTCTCACATTAAAGCATTCTAGTTTGCAGGGAGATGCCAAAAATCCTACCACTGGCCCTGTATCTGCCTAATGGGGGGAGGGGGGGTAATTAGGTGACATAGAGAAATGAGTTGCCCCACCTCTGTATGACCATTTCAAGCCCTGCCTAGATGGCTTTTATGTGCTGCCACCAGGGCCGGTGCAAGGCACCGGAGCGCCCCAGGCGAGTCGGGGTGGGGGCGCCCCGGTGCCATGGTGTGTGTGTGTGTGTGTGGGGGTACCTGTTGTGCCGTCTGTGGAGGAAGGGGTGTCTATTCCCGGGATATGACAGGAGCCTGCGCGGGTACCTGTCCTGCGATGCTTTGTGTATAAACCTGGCGGCGGGGGTCCCTGCAGTGAATAATAAATGACTAGCTCTATCCGGATTCCGGCGGCGCGGGAAGCTCTTCTGTTTTGAAAACACTTGCCGCACTCTGATTGGCTGAATCAGCGTGCGGCAAGTGTTTTCAAAATAGAAGCGCTTCCCGCGCCGCCGGAATCCGGATAGAGCTAGTCATTTATTATTCACTGCAGGGACCCCCGCCGCCGCCAGGTTTATACACAAAGCGTCGCAGGACTGGTACCCGCGCAGGCTCCTGTCAGATCCCGGAATAGACACCCCTTCCTCCCCAGACGGCACAACAGGTACCCCGTGGCATGGGGGGCGAAATGCCGCCCTCCAGTGGCCGGCACCCTAGGCAAATGCCTAGACTTGCCTAGTGGTGGCGCCGGCCCTGGCTGCCACCAGAGAAGTGTGGGTTTTGCACATGCAGGTTGGTTTGCATGTACTATAACCGAAAACAGGTAGTGTCAGAAATGGTGGTGTGCGTTCGCATCTGCGCACGCGCCTGCATTCCTTACCCGCTTGCTTGCTGCCATGACACCTGCAATTACATGACTCTGTTCTTTAATGATTTTCCTGTGACCTTGACACTCTGACCTGTGCACTGACCCATGTGACCAAAGGTGTGCACAGGTACGTCCTGGACTTAATTGCTGCTGTGGCTTGCAGCCAATCACAGGCCAGCAGGGGAGATATAGGGGGGGGGGGGGTTTGTGGACATATAAAGCTTAGTTTTCTGCAGAAATACATATTTCTTTCAAACTCTGCATAACCCACAATTCTGTCAGCATGCCCTCTCTGGACTTTGCCTATGTCATACCTCCCAACCAGGGCTGGACTGGCCATCTGGCACCTGGCAAATGCCAGAGGGGCCGATAGCCATGTGGGCCAATTTCTTCTTGCAAGGTGGAGGCTCTGCTTCCCGATCGACGCACAGAGAGCCGCTGGAACCACGGTGGGTGCGTCGGCTCTCTCTGTGCGCCGCTGTGGTCCAGGAGAGAGGGGGCATCCCACGCCACTATTCCCCTCTCTCCAGCAAGCCAGGAGAGGCAGCATGCACAAGCGCGGTGCATGTGCCGGTGTGTACACATGCGTGACAAAGGTTGCCCGCATGCACAAATGCCATGGCCGATTCGGTGGCCCAGTCTGTTGCTGCTCCCAACTGTTCTGTTTACCATGGGAACGTCCTGGTTTTTGTGGACGTTTCCATGGCCCACCCGAGGCCAGCAGTGTCCCTGCTGCCACCCACTTGTCAGCGGTCAATAGACGCTATGCGCACAGCGTCTATTCCCTGCAGGCAGAGGGGCAGCAGTGGGGAAATGGGGGCGTTGTTCCACCACAGGTAAATCGCAAAGGAGCACGCTCCCACAGCCAGCCCTTAATGGTTGCTGGTCGCAGGAGTATGATGGCTAGAAATTGCTGGTGCACAGTGCATTGTGCACCAGCGATTTCTGGTCAAAATTTAATTTTAAAGACAGAATTGCTTCAGCCAAGATAGCTGGTCGCTGATGAAAACGGTAGACTGAGCAATATGGTCGCTGAGAGATATTAAGACAAAATTGCTGAGCATCCAAATTGCACCGTGTGTGCACACCTTAAGTATGATCTAACTCAGCTGCTAAGATGGTCCTGAGAACTTCCCATCTTCAGGACTGTTCAGGTGCGAGCCAGAAGTCACCCATAATTCCCATACAATAGGCAATCGCTAACATTGCCTACTGCCTTTTACATTGGCTGAAGTATTATAAAAAGTACCTTATCTGAAATAAAGTCTCTCCTAATTGCCCTCATTATTGTGTGGGCTAATTATCCTGGTCTTACTCAATTTATTAGTCACATGATGCCTTTCCAATAGGTCGGGAGACAATTCAATCATAGCCAGAAGGTACACGGGATGCATCTGCTATGGGACCAGGCCGCTTGGGGGCCAACGTCTGAGTTGTTATTTTTTCTGCTTGTTGACAATGTGGGGGGGGAGCTTTTAGGATTTTTCAAAATTTTATTTACACCGCGGATCATAGCACTAAAATGTGTAGGCTAGTAATCCCTTCCCATGATGAAGGCTGACATGATTAAAAGAATAGAAACTGGATACAAAAAAATTAAGTTCATTATTGCATCAAGAAGAACAAACACATCTACATGCCAACTGCCAACAACCTCACATTTAGCATTTCATTTTAAACTAAATAGATTTTCCGGTACTTATGTATTATCTGGGCTCCCATGTTAAATGCACCCCATTTTTTCATACCCCTACTATCCAACTACGCATGGAGTTGATTTTATATAGTGTGGCGAGCGCAGCGAGCCACCGTGCCCGAAGCGTGGCGAGCGCAGCGAGCCCCGCGAGGGGACGCGGTCTCATAAGAAAAACGGGAGCCCAGATATTACATAAGTACCGATTTTCCTCTTTCATACTATATGCCATATAGTATATGGCATGTCCAATCAACATAACTAAGCTGCAATCATTTTAGCCAGTAGATGGCGGTAAAGCTACATTTAACACATACAAGTGTAAAAGATGGTCATCTTAGTCAGGGGTTAAAGTGATGGGGAACGGGCTGGAACTGATTTCCACCACCTCTAATGGTGAGGTGGAACATTTTAACCTCCACATTGGCCCTGCACAGTAATTTTCATAGAAAAGCATTCTAGTTTGCAGGGGGATGCCAAAAACCCGACCACTGGCACTGTCTCTACCTAATGGGGGTAGGGGAAGGGGGGTAATTAGGTGGTATAGAGAAATGAGTTCCCCCACCTCTGCATGACCACTTCAAGCCCTGATCTTAGGTAATACATTTACATATATACACATGCACACAGAACACAAACATATGGGGGGAAAGTCACTTCACTTTGCGGACTCCACTTGACTTTGCGGTCAGGATCAATTAGCGGCTCCTTCCATAGGCGGCAATGTTAAAAATTTAACACACTGTGTAAACACACTTGGTGCTCCTCGGTCCGTTTTGGTGTCGGATGCAAAGAGGATGCGATCTTCGCCAGAGGAGCTGGTGAGTATAATTTCCTTCCGCAGATACCCATATGGATATTCTACTGGAGAAGTGGACCGATCCTTCGGGACAAGGTAGGTGAGAATAAGTATGTATAGGCTCCAGACGTGACCCCACGTAGTTTTTTAAAATTGTTTATTTAATTAATCTATTTTTACACACTGAAGCTTGCATGGATCTGACAGGTTTCTGCCAAATACGGCTGGAAAATGAGGAGTATTTACCTGCCGTATTTTTGGGTCAATTACCGGCTATATTACAAACAGATGGTGTATGCATATGTACACCTGTCGAAAGAATACAAATGACCATGTATCGGCCATAGAAAAATTCAGAAAATACGAATTTTCAGCCATATACAGACAAAAATGGCTAGGAACACACTAGACAAGGAAGTAAGTAACCAACAATGTAAACTTGCACACTTCATTTTTATTGTAATCTTACTACAGGAAATGTACTTCAAAAAATTCTATGCAAAGTGTAGACTTTGGCCTAGGGCTTGTACTGCTCCAAGGAAATAATTATTCAGGATTCACCAATTAAAAAATTATTAAGCAGGGAGAGGAAAGTAAAAATAGCCGAGCTGTATAAAATATTTATCACCGCTTTACCAGTCCCACAGATAGAAAATATTAGATCTAAATGGGAGCAAGATATGGGTAGATTCACCGATATGGAATGGGCCCAAGCAATATCATCACTTAATCGAGCTACCAAGTCCATAAAATTTCAACAAATTCAGTACTTCATTACTCATCGGGCATACGTCACTCCAGTTCAAATTAACCTCTATGATGGGAACAGGAGTGCCATATGCCCTAAATGTAAGAACAGCCCTGGAACGTTTTTTCATATGATTTGGCAATGCAACGCAATAAAAAAACTTTGGAAGGAGGTAATAGATATATTAAAGGAAATAGGCTGTAGAGAACAGGATATAGATTGTAGGCTATGTATTTTGGGTATAAAAATGAACCACCTAAGAGGGATGGAGGGAGATATGATTGAATGTTTGATTACACTTGTCAAGGTTTTAATGGCAAGAAAATGGATGGCAAATGATTGCCCGAAAAAAGCAGAATGGATTAAATTGGTGAACGACACTATTATACACGAAAAACATATGCACTTTAATAATAAGGATAAGCTGAGTAAATTTTTGAAGAAGTGGGATAAATGGTTGAAATCGAAATATTATTGCACTTTAATATAATTTTTGAAAAAAAAAAAAAAAAAAGGATCAGACACGGTGTAGATTTAAGGGACTAACATTGCCAATAATTCGCTATTCTATAATATAAATTGTAAAAAGCCCAAGGGATTAGGGAGGGAGGGGGGGGGGGGGGGGGGGGGGCGGGGGGGTAATTGCAAGCAGACAAGTAATAGATATGCCTAGATACAAATTAAATAAAAAGTGTCAATTTGTGATGAATTTTCAGAAAGAAAATATATATGTAAAAAATGTGCTGGAATACTAGATCTATGAAGATGTTTGTAAACTGTCCAATGTTTTATATATTGTAAATGTTATATATGTAAATTTTAATGGAAAAAAAAAAAGAAAAAATCTTTTTCAATAAAGAAATACTGAATTAAAAAAAAAAAAAATGTATAGGCTCCAGACGTGACCCCACGTAGTTTTTTAAAATTGTTTATTTAATTAATCTATTTTTACACACTGAAGATTGCATGGATCTGACAGGTTTCTGCCAAATACGGCTGGAAAATGAGGAGTATTTACCTGCCGTATTTTTGGGTCAATTACCGGCTATATTACAAACAGATGGTGTATGCACATGTACACCTGTCGAAAGAATACAAATGACCATGTATCGGCCATAGAAAAATTCAGAAAATACGAATTTTCAGCCATATACAGACAAAAATGGCTAGGAACACACTAGACAAGGAATTAAGTAACCAACAATGTAAACTTGCACACTTCATTTTTATTGTAATCTTACTACAGGAAATGTACTTCAAAAAATTCTATGCAAAGTGTAGACTTTGGCCTAGGGCTTGTACTGCTCCACGTATTTTACTGTGGTCTCAAATTTTGAGCCAATGAAATAAAGATAGATACATATATAAAAACAGGTTCATAAATGCAGATAGGAATATTTGCCTACTCTCCCGGACCATGCAAGAGACACACAACTTTCCAGCACCCCTGAAAAGTGGGTACCCCTCCACCTTTCCAGTGAGGACAGAGGGCCCCAGTTCTTTTGGGTCAAATTTCATCCCCATCCCTGATGTCACATTCGCCGAGCCGTTCACACTGGAAAGGGAGCGGCAGAGGGGGAACTCCCAGCGTTTTATGTGCTCCCATAAAAATGTTGGGAGTTCCCCTGGGACTGCAGGCCCACGCCTGCAGTCCCAGGGAGTCCTAATCGCATTTTTTTTAAATTAGGCCATGGATGCCTACAGGGAATGAAGAGGACCAACCTACACTGAATTTGGGTCAGTATTTTTATGGACTCTACTGGACAAGTGGGGCCAAAAGGATGCGCATCAAGATAGTTAAGGATGTTTATAAGTTTGTATGAGTGTTTAAAAAAAAAATTACATTCAAGGTGTGATTGTTTCAGGGTGTTTGTGTGTTTATTTGAATATTTGTTTGATTGTAGAATTGCAAGTAGCAGCGGCCCCTTTAATTCACCGCATGCTGGTACATGTGCTTCTCCAAATACCAGTATTTGGGAGAGACTTGCTGAGACTTGTAAACACAATGTTTACGCTATTTTTTTTTACATAAAGTTATCAATTTGTCACTCACCTGCCTACCTGCAAGTGAACAGTTTGGGGGTTATTCTAGTTCATTCTTTCTGACAAAATCCTTCTTAGATGGACAAAACCATGTGCACTGCGGGTGGGGCAGATGTAACATGTGCAGAGAGAATTAGATTTGGGTGGGGTTTTTCTTCAAAGTGAGATCTATATTTCAGTGTAAAATAAAGCAGTCAGTATTTTCCCTGCACAGAAACAAAATAACTCACCCAAATCTAATTCTATCTGCACATGTTACATCTGCCCCCCTGCAGTGCACATGGTTTTGTCCATCTAAGAAGGATTTTGTCAGAAAGAATGAACTAGAATAAACCACTTTATGTATAAGATTTTTTTACTCAATCTTCCCCCCCATTTCCACCCGCGACTCAGCCATGCCCACTAAATTTAAACAGGGCCTGACAGACCTTCCAGCAGCACTGCTTACTCCTACTAATATTTTGCGCACATTTTGTTTGCCTGTTTATCAGCATAGACGTCCTCCATCTTAACTCAACATTCTCAGGTCCACCGCGATCCACTTTGGCTAACTCTCTGAAAACTACAGCTGCATACATACCAGACAATGGGGCAGATGTATTAAGCCTTAACAAGAGATAAATGCAAGGGTGATAAGGAGAGATAAACGTCCAGCCAGTCAGCTCCTTACTGACTTTTTTCAAACACAGCCTGTGACATGGCAGTTGGCAGGTGATTGGCTGGACGTTTATCTCTCCTTATCACCCTTGCATTTATCTCTTGTTAAAGCTTAATACATCTGCCCCAATGTGCTCCACGGGACTTATTCAGCTACTAATGCTGAAGTGTGGAAATCAATATTCATTGTCCTTGCTCGAAGCACAAGAGGGCGCCAATCTTGTATGCCCCACACATCATGCAAGGGACTGACTGCTTCTGCATTTCTACCCAGTAGGGATGGCCATCAGTGGGTTTGCCATCGATGGTCACCATCGTTAACAATAATGAAGGGTTTGCCATTGATGGTGTACAGCAATCTGCATGGTCGCCTCTTCTTTCCTATACACATTGCTGCAGACCAATCAGAGCTTGGGGCGGGGCTTTGTGGCAGGATTGGAGGCTGAGCTAAGCACCGTGATCCTTTCCTTAATGGGCGAGAAAAAAACCTATTCAGTTGCTTTTTGAGGGGAACAATGGGGGAAAATCATATGGTTATCCCCCCCATTGATGGTAAAAATTATTCTACATCAGTCACAGGCTCATTCATCAGATGGCGCCAAGTTCCATATGTGCTGTGTGGAGGCTCTGCGGTATGTAATACTAACACCAGAGCCGTCTACTCTTTTGGGGCTGTGGAGGACTACCGCAAAACTTGGGAGCCTCCTGCAGCTTCCAGGAGGGTAGGCTTGTAGGAGATGGAGATTGCTGTTTGTGCACAACATGACATATATTAGATATCTTGTGATAAGGAAACATCTTCTAATAATTACCAGAGGAATCCTTCCCAGTAACATAAGTGATTGTGATAGAGCACAGGAATCCCAGTGCATGCAGATCGTACAGTACAACATGCATACAGAAATAAATATACTACATTCCACGAGAAGATCCAGTATAATCTATGGCTAAATATTTTCTGTATGAGAGCAATTTACTGTTCACACATCGTGGGACGAACCACACTTCCTATCCGCCTCAGCTGTGGCTTATACGTTCCAAAACCCGGATACACAATATTCAGCAAATATTTACTTAAACTCAGCACAAAGAAGCTAAACCCTAAAGTAAACCTATTAAGATATTCTCAAATAGAGTTTATCACTCTCACTCAGGGCCGTTTCTAGAGGCGGACAAGCCGTGCAGCAGCCCGGGGCGCCGCACGGCTTGTCCGCCTTTGAAACAGCCAGGGCGCCCGGCAGTCTCCCCCCCCCAACACCCCGTAGCCGCTTCCGCCGCCGTAGTCTCCCCGGCCGGCCCGACTACACGCTGGAGAGGGGAACGCATCGTGCGTCTCTCCGTCCCCTCGCTCAAGTCACTGGGCTGCCGCTGTCAGCCAATCAGAGCTCGGGCGCGAGATATGAATGGCTGACGGCTCAGCTCAGGTACACACACACTGAAGGGGAAGGAGAGAGGCAAGATGCGCTCCCCTCCCCTCGGAAGCAGCATAGACAAAGTGAGTTTGGCACTGTGGGGGCATATATTTGTGGCACTGTGGGGGCATATGTGTAGCACGGTGGGGGCATATATTTGTGGCACTGTGGGGGCATATATTTGTGGCACTGTGGGGGCATATATTTGTGGCACTGTGGGGGCATATATTTGTGGCACTGTGGGGGCATATATTTCTGGCACTGTGGGGGCATATATTTCTGGCACTGTGGGGGCATATATTTCTGGCACTGGGGGCATATGTGTGGCACTGGGGGCATATATTTCTGTCACTGGGGGCATATGTGTGGCACTGTGGGGGCATATATTTGTGGCACTGTGGGGGCATATGTGCAGCACTGTGGGGGCATATATTTGTGGCACTGTGGGGGCATATGTGTAGCACTGTGGGGGCATATATTTGTGGCACTGTGGGGGCATATATTTGTGTCACTGTGGGGACATATGTGTGGCACTGAGGGGGCATATATTTGTGGCACTGTGGGGGCATATGTGTGGCGCTGTGGGGGCATATCTGGCACTGTGGGGGCATATTAGTAAACAGCATCAGTTGTGCGGCAGCGGCACATGGGGCATAATGTGTAATGGGCATTACGATGTGGGGAGTATTGTGTAATTGCCATCACAGTGTGGGGTCTAATGGGCAACTTGGTGTGCGGTGTAATGTGTAATTGTCATCACGGTATGCGGCGTAATATGTAATCGTCATCACAGTGTACGGCGTAATGTGTAATTGGCATCACGGATAAATAGTGTATAATGATTTAAGTAGCCTGTCATTGTTTGGCCTTGATCTGTGAGGCGTACTAGGTCACTGTGTGTGGCCTTCAGCCGGCCAACCTAAGTGCGGGAGGACAATAACAATTCCTGCAGCAACCAATGTCTGTTCATGCAGGTTGCAAAAGTGTGATATAAGGTAATTGTTTTCCTGCTAGATCACGCCTTACATTAAGCCACACACCCCTTTTAAAATTAAGCCACACCCCCTATTTCGGCGCGCGCCGAAGGCAATTTCTATGATACCATGTTATGTATTGGGGGGGCGCATTTTCTTTTCTTCGCCCTAGGAGCTAAATTGTCTAGAAACGGCCCTGCTCTCACTTTACATCACAAATTAGTATTTTATCCTCAAATTCCAGACATACACTCTTATGTCTTCATAATTACCACCTAACTACCCCTCCCTCCCCCCACACACCCTTTTCACATCTTTCTTTGCTTTTTTTCTCCATCACCTGTTATTCTTCAATTAGAAATAATTTGTTAATTACCCCCCCATTAGGCAGAGCCAGGGACAGTGGTGGTGGTTTTGAAACACCCCCCCCCCCCCCCCCCCTCCCTAAAAAACAAACAGAAAAAACGATAATGCTCTTTTGAATTACTGTGCAGGTCCAAATTGGAAGTTGACCTAGTTGACCACCACCACTTTAACCCCTGGTTGTTGTTGCAAAAAAAAACACCTTTCTAAGTTGAAACTGTTCCCTGGATGTTGTGCAGTATTTTTGATTAAGCTTAATGAAACATATGGTTGGTTAGATATTACACTTATAATGGGATTTGAAAGATCAGAATGAGCCCTTATTTTAATGGGAAATGCCTGGGTAAAAATATCTAATTATATACAATAGTTGCCTAGTTTTGTATTCAACAAAGTAAACTACGCTCATGATCGTGTCTACCTATATAATCCTATATTCTAAAAGGCTAATGATGCAGGGGAATTTAACAACAAAACTTGACAGCATTGAACAGGGGATCTTGGCAGAATGGGCCCGACTTCACAAGCAATCGGGGTCGTTCTGCCGGAAATTGACGAGCTCCCGGCCGCAGCTCGCCGCTTCTCCATACTCTTCCTGAAGACTAGGAAACAATACCATGTTTTGATGTAGTAACATTCAGATTGCAGACAATCTCTTATATGTGTTCCAAGATAGGTCATCAAATAAGTTCAAGACATGGGGGGTTATTCTCGTTCATTCTTTCTGACAAAATCCTTCTTAGATGGACAAAAACCATGTGCACTGCAGGGGGGTAGATGTAAAATGTGCAGAGAGAATTAGATTTGGGTGAGTTATTTTGTTTCTGTGCAGGGTAAATACTGACTATTTATTTTTACACTGCAATATAGATCTCACTTTGAAGTAAAACCCCATCAAATCTAATTATCTCTGCACAGGTAACATCTGCCCCACTGACGTTCAAAGTACATCATAGAGGTCATAGCATTTTTAAGTTGATCTAATCAGAAGCATAAATCCAGTGTGATAAAATCACTTTTTTACCCATAGTAACAATTAGCGGCGGTATAAGGTAAGATTGCGTCGGCGACAAACTCCAGGACGGAATATGTAGATCTAGGAGAGCTGCGGTTGTAAAAGGCAACGCAACACAAAAGGACCTATTAATATACCCAGTACTATTTTTCTGGGAAAATAGGTCCAGGAGCTCGAGGTCTGGGGGTGAATCGATTAGATAAAAAGAGAGAGAGAGCTGTATATATTGTATTTAGAAAGGAAAGCACTAACAGGGGACTTTAATATAAAACTTATCTTATGGAAAGTACATATAAAAGGTAAACATTAAAGGCCATTATGATGAATAAAAATGTTTGCTTGTCAATTTTCACACCTATTTTGAAACATTCACTTGGAACTAAATATACGTGGAACGGGATGAGTAATATCTGTTCTAGTAACCTCCAAGGAGGTCTTGAGACCATCTTTCCGCTAATGTTATCCATAATTTTTCAGACATTTTATATGCAGGGAGGAGATCCTAATATATCCATTGAGTCCTAAAACTAGTTTTCCCCGTTCTAGTAACTAGTGACAGAAGTGGGTCAGGTTTATTATTATTTAACGATGGGGTGGAGAAAGACTGAACATAATGACGCAGCTGGAGATACATATAAAAAAGTCAGAGCAAGGCAACATATATATGTGTCTGCTAGATAAGAAAAAGACAATAGAATCCCACCTGGGTCAAACACATTTCCCTCAGTGGAGATCCCTTTGTGTTTCCACATCACAAATTTTGCATTGGTAGCTCAGTCAGGCTGGCAGTTCCTCCTCTGTAGGGTCCCGGGCCATCTTTCTCACCACTGAAAAGTGCACGGGCAGAGCTCCACAGTGGGATCACATGGGGGTATCTAGTGACTGTGGCAGTACTGCAGTTAAGTAGTACTCAGGTGCCATCCTCTTCAGATCACATTCCACTACCCAACCCTTATGAAGGACATCAGTGGCGCTGGTGAGTGCATCATATTACCGGCGCCTCTGTCTGTCATGCCGTGTGACAGGCAGTGGCAGCCGGCAGGAGCAGAGCAGGGAGAGTGCCTCTACTGGTCGGCGCCTACCTGCTTTGCATCCCTTGCTGAGTAGGTTCCGCCGGCCCTGGTCTTACCTGGTAATAGTCAAGCAGGGACAATCCCGGATTGGCCGTTTTCACAACAGCCTAGTCCCTGCATTTTCTGGTGTGAGGGGGGAGAGACAGTGCTGGGAGGGCTGCCTGAATCCTCGCTGCCCCCCACCCGGACCCTGCTGCCAGCCACCAGGACCCTGCTGCCTGGGTCAGTAGCTTTCACACCAGCCAGTAACCCGGGTTGGTCGTGGGAGCAACCCTGCTAGCTGACAGGGTTGAAATCCTGGCAAATTTTCACAGGAATTTGGGGCCAACCCCGGAATTTTGGCTGGTGTGAAAGGGGTATTACTGAACATTGGTTGGACCTGGGTTTTAGCTCCTCTTCCACTCTGCACCTTGGTATTGGGTTATTACCAGGTCGATCCCTTTAACACTGAACCTGTATATGCGCCCATTTCTGTCCTGCATATCACTGTAGACACTCCCTAGAGGCGAGCGTACAGATACACATCCAATCAGTAGCTTTGAAAGGTAATGCAAGTAAAAAAAAAAACAGCGACTCACCTTTAATATCACAGGCAATCTGGGTTTGTCTCAGGAATAACCCTGGTAGCAACTGG
Source organism: Crinia signifera (assembly GCF_055691185.1). Lineage (NCBI taxonomy): Eukaryota > Metazoa > Chordata > Amphibia > Anura > Myobatrachidae > Crinia > Crinia signifera. The sequence goes on along the minus strand of NC_139221.1, from coordinate 304,542,639 downwards.
GGTCAAGGTCCCCAGCAATTTGGACCCAGGTAGATCCTTTCAAACAGAGAAAGGACCCGGGTCACCCAGGCAATATCCCAGGTTTTCTTGCTCAGTGTGAAAGGGGTATACAGTAAGTGAGAGAATAGGAAGTAAGAAGGGTGGAACACTACCCAATTAAATCATTATCTAGGCCAGCCAGTAAAAAGCTGTGCTCGAATTCCATTCTTAATAAGCATGCTCAGAGCTTGTCACAGTTCATGTGGAATTCCGTCTAGCAATGGAGGCACCCAATTATCTAGATGAATGTTACTAAACATGTCACTGCCAAAGTGAGGATTTGTGTAAAGGGCGTGGAGCGAGAATTGGTGCAGAGGAGTGAAGAACTGGAATTGGGACATGAGCTCATATTAAAATCCTCTCAGCACATTAAATAATTTCTCAGGACAAAGATTTAAGTGTGAGTCTATGGGAACACATTCACAACCACGCAGAGCGGCGGGAACTCGGCGGGGGTGGCGTTTACCCAATCGCAGGTCTGAATCAGGACTATGAAGTATTTTAGTGTGCCGCATTCACTCGCCTCTTACGTTTCTTCATTGCTTTTTAATTCCTTAATTGTATATTATTGGCAAATAGCCCTGACATAAAGGTTTACATGTCACAGAACAATGGGCCTAAAGGTGGCCATACACACACAGATTTATCTGCAGATCTGTCTGGTTGGAACAAAAACCTGGTTATGGATGAGAGCTAATGACAGTTGACTATTTGCTTGGAAATGTTGGAAAACTGACAAACTGTCACTCACCCATAACCATGTTTTAGTTCCAACCGGCCAGATCTGAGGATAAATCTTACTAGTGTATGGGCACCTTTACTCTAGTTCACTCTTAGAGGCAGATTCCTTCTCAAATGGACAAAACCTTGTGCACTGCAGGTGGGGCAGATGTAACATGTGCAGAGAGAATTAGATTGGGTGGGGTTTTTCTTCAAAGTGAGATCTAGTGTAGAAATAAAGCAGTCAGTATTTTCCTTGCACAGAAACAAAATAACTCACCCAAATCTAATTCTATCTGCACCTGTTACATCTGCCCCCCTGCAGTGCACATGGTTTTGTCCATCTGAGAAGGAATTTGCCCCTAAGAGTGAACTAGAATAAGGCCCAATGAGTCAGAGATTGGATCACAGATACTTCAAAATATTTTTTGCATAGAGAGTTTGAGCACCTTTGTAGACTGATGCTGTTCTACAAATTAAAAAATAAATGTCACAAGTCTAAAGGCCCCCTTACATTATGCGATTTGGGCACGATTTTGCCCGATTCGGATGAATCGGGCCGTGAAATCGTCCCAAATCGCATATGGTGACATCCCCTCTGACCCGATGCGCATCGGATCGGAGATGGGAGGTCGGACGGGCTGCACATAAGATTTGCTAAATCTTATGTGCTGCCCGGAGCCGTGCTCCCCCACAACAGGGGACCTACCAGAGTCAGGCGCAGGGAGCCGGGCAGCATCAGCGGGAGCAGGGGGGGGCGCGCAGAGTACTAGGGAGCCGGGCAGGAGAAGACGCTGCAGCAGCAGCACTTCAAAAAAAAAGGGCCATACAAACGCATATGAAGCCATTCATTGGCTGAGACCTCTCTCAGCCAAACAGCGATTGGCTGAGACCTCTCTCAGCCAATCGCTCATTGGCTGAGAGAGGTCTCAGCCAATCAATGGCTTCCTATTCGTTTGTATGGGGTTTTTCTTTTTTTTTTGGAAGTGCTGCTGCTGCATCGTGTTCTCCTGCCTGGCTCCCTGGTACTCTGCGCCGCCGCCCCCCCCTGCTCCCTGCCCAGCGGCTTCCTGCCCGGCTCCCTGCACCCCGACCCCCCCCCCCTGCCCACTCTCTGTTTGCGGGCATATTCCTGCTGCTGTCCCCCGCTCCCATTGTCCCTGCAGCTCCCCGGGAGTGGCATGTGATAAATCGCATGCGATTTATCACATGCAAAACTTGGCACATGAAGTGCCATCGCATGTGATCCCTGCCGGGGAGCTGCTGGGACAATCGGGTCCGACTTGTCGTTATGACAATTCGGACAAATGTAAGGGGGCCTTAACTAAATCTGCAATATTTTGTTAAAGAATAATATTAGCGAACACTATCACTAACGGTATTGCATGATCAATATATCGAACACAAAAGCACACACACAACACACACACACACTGAACGATATTGTTAGCAATATTGTTCAGTGGCGTCACCCAGCCCCCGCTGACCATGTAGATGTTGTCCTGTACTGGGCGGCCCAGCCGCAGTCTAGTGCCGGCAGTTGTACTTTTGTGAAATTTCATAAAAGTACAACTGGGTCTGAAAACCCCCAGGTACCCTCCTTCTATGCAGAGATTTAGCGAAAGGTGCATGTTTAATAAGTAACAAGTTATAATGTTTTGCAGTATCTGTGATCTAATCTCTGACTCATTGTTCTGTGACATGTTAACTTTTATGTCAGGGCTATTTGCCAATAATACACAATAAAGGAATTAAAAAGCAATGGAGGAACGTCAGAGATGAGTGAATGCGGCACAGAAAAATACATAATGGGCATCATTCAGTCCAGCTCCCTGGGCTGTGAGCAGGTAAACCACACCCCTCCAAGTTCCCACCCCCCGCTCCTGTGCACGGCTGTGAACGCGTTCGCAGCCGTGCACACAGGGTGAAAATCACTCAGTCAAATTATCCCCCCCCCCCCCATGCGCCCACAAGCACCAATAAGTCTAGACAAGTCTAGTCCATGGCAATATGGAACACGCTGAGCCATGGCAATACGGAACACGATGAGCCATGGCAATACGGAACGCGCTGAGCCATGGCAATACGGAACGCGCTGAGCAATGGCAATATGGAACGCGATGAGCCATGGCAATACGGAGCGCGATGAGCCATGGCAATATGGAATGCGCTGAGCCATGGCAATATAGAACGTGATGAGCCATGGCAATATGGAACGCGCTGGACCATGGCAATATGGAACGTTATGAGCCATGGCAATACGGAGTGCGCGGAGCCATGGCAATATGGAACGCGCTGAGCCATGGCAATCGGGAACGCGCTGAGCCATGGCAATCTGGAACGCGCTGAGCCATGGCAATTTGGAACGCGCTGAGCCATGGTAATACAGAACGCGCTGAGCCATGGCAATAAAGAACGCACTGAGCCATGGCAATATGGAACGCGCTGAGCCATAGCAATACGGACCGTGATGAGCCATGGCAATACGGAACGCGCTGAGCCATGGCAATATGGAACGCGCTGAGCCATGGCAATATGGAACGCACTGAGCCATGGCAATATGGAACGCGCTGAGCCATGGCAATACGGAGCGTGCTGAGCCATGGCAATACGGAGTGCGCTGAGCCATGGCAATACGGAACGCGCTGAGCCATGGCAATACGGAACGCGCTGAGCAATGGCAATATGGAACGCGATGAGCCATGGCAATACGGAGCGCGATGAGCCATGGCAATATGGAATGCGCTGAGCCATGGCAATATAGAACGTGATGAGCCATGGCAATATGGAACGCGCTGGACCATGGCAATATGGAACGTTATGAGCCATGGCAATACGGAGTGCGCGGAGCCATGGCAATATGGAACGCGCTGAGCCATGGCAATCGGGAACGCGCTGAGCCATGGCAATCTGGAACGCGCTGAGCCATGGCAATTTGGAACGCGCTGAGCCATGGTAATACAGAACGCGCTGAGCCATGGCAATAAAGAACGCACTGAGCCATGGCAATATGGAACGCGCTGAGCCATAGCAATACGGACCGTGATGAGCCATGGCAATACGGAACGCGCTGAGCCATGGCAATATGGAACGCGCTGAGCCATGGCAATATGGAACGCACTGAGCCATGGCAATATGGAACGCGCTGAGCCATGGCAATACGGAGCGTGCTGAGCCATGGCAATACGGAGTGCGCTGAGCCATGGCAATACGGAACGCGCTGAGCCATGGCAATATGAAAAGCGCTGAGCCATGGCAATATGAAACGCGCTGAGCCATGGCAATATGAAATGCGCTGAGCCATGGCAATATGAAACACGCTGAGCCATGGCAATATGGAATGCGCTGAGCCATGGTAATATAAAACGCAGTGAGCCATGGCAATATGGAATGGGCTGAGCCATGGCAATATACAATGCGCTGAGCCATGGCAATATGGAACGCGCTGAGCCATGGCAATATGGAACATGCTGAGCCATGGCAATCTGGAACGCGCTGAGCCATGGCAATACGGAACGCGCTGAGCCATGGCAATATGGAACTTGATGAGCCATGGCAATACGGAACGCGCTGAGCCATGGCAATACGGAACGCGCTGAGCCATGGCAATACGGAAACACGCTGAGCCATGGCAATATGGAACGCGCTGAGCCATGGCAATATGAAAAGCAGTGAGCCATGGCAATATGGAATGTGCTGAGCCATCGCAATATGCAACGCGCTGAGCCATGGCAATATGAAACGTGCTGAAACATGGCAATATGGAACGCGCTGAGCCAGGGCAATATGGAACGTGCTGAGCCATGGCAATATGGAACGCGCTGAGCCATGGCAATATGGAACGCGCTGAGCCATGGCAATATGGAACGCGCTGAGCCATGGTAATATGGAACGCGCTGAGCCATGGCAATATGGAACGGGCTGAGCCATGGCAATATGGAACGCGCTGAGCCATGGCAATATGGAACGGGCTGAGCCATGGCAATACGGAATGGGCTGAATCATGGCAATACGGAACGCGATGAGCCATGGCAATACGGAATGCTCTGAGCCATCGAAATACAGAATGCACTGAGCCATGGCAATATGGAACGGTTCGAGCTATGGCAATATGGAAACTTCTATGCGCATGTGCAGCCACTTTGTGCGAGCGGGCGTGGTGAATTGCTTATTCGACGGCCCGTTTGCACCTAGCAGTGCAGGTGGGTGTCATGGGGGTAGCGCCTATTCGCAGCTACTTGGGTCACAATTTGCAGCTTTGCATTTTTTTGCATAGAGTTTGAGCACCTTTGTAGACTGATGCTGTTCTACAAATTAAAAAATAAATGTCACAAGTCTAACTAAATCTGCAATATTTTGTTAAAGAATAATATTAGCGAACACTATCACTAACGGTATTGCATGATCAATATATCGAACACAATAGCGCACACACACTGAACGATATTGTTAGCAATATTGTTCAGTGACGTCAACCGGACCCCCCGCCGCAGTCTAGCGCCGGCAGTTGTACTTTTGTGAAATTTCATAAAAGTACAACTGGGTCTGAATAACCCCCAATGTTACCCTCCTTCCATGCAGAGATTTAGCGAAAGGTGCATGTTTAATAAGTAATAAGTTACAATGTTTTGCAGTATCTGTGATCTAATCTCTGACTTATTGTTCTGTGACATGTAAACTTTTGTGTCAGGGCTATTTGCCAATAATACACAATAAAGGAATTAAAAAGCAATGGAGGAACGTCAGAGATGAGTGAATGCGGCACAGAAAAATACATAATGGGCATCATTCAGTCCAGCTCCCTGGGCTGCGAGCAGGTAAACCCCACCCCTCCAAGTTCCCACCCCCCGCTCCTGTGCACGGCTGTGAACGCGTTCGCAGCCGTGCACACAGGGTGAAAATCACTCACAGTCAAATTATCCCCCCCCCCCCCCCATGCGCCCACAAGCACCAATAAGTCTAGACAAGTCTAGTCCATGGCAATATGGAACACGCTGAGCCATGGCAATACGGAACACGATGAGCCATGGCAATACGGAACGCACTGAGCCATGGCAATACGGAACGCGCTGAGCAATGGCAATATGGAACGCGCTGAACCATGGCAATATGGAACGTGATGAGCCATGGCAATACGGAGCGCGATGAGCCATGGCAATATGGAATGCGCTGAGCCATGGCAATATGGAACGTGATGAGCCATGGCAATATGGAACGCGCTGGACCATGGCAATATGGAACGTGATGAGCCATGGCAATACGGAGTGCGCGGAGCCAAGGCAATATGGAATGCGCTGAGCCATGGCAATATGGAATGCGCTGAGCCATGGCAATATGCAACGCGCTGAGCCATGGCAATATGCAACGCGCTGAGCCATGGCAATATGGAACGTGCTGAGCCATGTCAATATGGAACGTGCTGAGCCATGGAAATCTGAAACGCGCTGAGCCATCGCAATACAGAACGCGCTGAGCCATGGCAATACGGAACACGCTGAGCCATGGCAATACGGAACGCGCTGAGCCATGGCAATACGGAACGCGATGAGCCATGGCAATACGGAACGCGCTGAGCCATAGGAATACGGAACGCGCTGAGCCATGGCAATACGGAACGCGCGCTGAGCCATGGCAATATGGAACGCGCTGAGCCATGGCAATACGGAGCACGCTGAGCCATGGCAATACGGAACGCGCTGAGCCATGGCAATATAAAAAGCGCTGAGCCATGGCAATATGAAACGCGCTGAGCAATGGCAATATGAAATGCGCTGAGCCATGGCAATATGAAACACGCTGAGCCATGGCAATATGGAATGCGCTGAGCCATGGCAATATGAAACGCAGTGAGCCATGGCAATATGGAACGTGCTGAGCCATGGCAATATGGAATGGGCTGAATCATGGCAATACGGAACGCGATGAGCCATGGCAATACGGAATGCTCTGAGCCATGGCAATACAGAACGTGCTGAGCCATGGCAATACGGAACGGGCTGAGCCATGGCAATACGGAATGGGCTGAGCCATGGCAATACAGAACGTGCTGAGCCATGGCAATACGGAACGCGCTGAGCCATGGCAATACGGAACACACTGAGTCATGGCAATATGGAACGCGCTGAGCAATGGCAATATGGAACGCGCTGAGCCATGGCAATATGGAACGCGCTGAACCATGGCAATATGGAACGTGATGAGCCATGGCAATACGGAGCGCGATGAGCCATGGCAATATGGAATGCGCTGAGCCATGGCAATATGGAACGTGATGAGCCATGGCAATATGGAACGCGCTGGACCATGGCAATATGGAACGTGATGAGCCATGGCAATACGGAGTGCGCGGAGCCAAGGCAATATGGAATGCGCTGAACCATGGCAATATGGAACGTGATGAGCCATGGCAATACGGAGCGCGATGAGCCATGGCAATATGGAATGCGCTGAGCCATGGCAATATGGAACGTGATGAGCCATGGCAATATGGAACGCGCTGGACCATGGCAATATGGAACGTGATGAGCCATGGCAATACGGAGTGCGCGGAGCCAAGGCAATATGGAATGCGCTGAGCCATGGCAATATGGAATGCGCTGAGCCATGGCAATATGCAACGCGCTGAGCCATGGCAATATGCAACGCGCTGAGCCATGGCAATATGGAACGTGCTGAGCCATGTCAATATGGAACGTGCTGAGCCATGGAAATCTGAAACGCGCTGAGCCATCGCAATACAGAACGCGCTGAGCCATGGCAATACGGAACACGCTGAGCCATGGCAATACGGAACGCGCTGAGCCATGGCAATACGGAACGCGATGAGCCATGGCAATACGGAACGCGCTGAGCCATAGGAATACGGAACGCGCTGAGCCATGGCAATACGGAACGCGCGCTGAGCCATGGCAATATGGAACGCGCTGAGCCATGGCAATACGGAGCACGCTGAGCCATGGCAATACGGAACGCGCTGAGCCATGGCAATATAAAAAGCGCTGAGCCATGGCAATATGAAACGCGCTGAGCAATGGCAATATGAAATGCGCTGAGCCATGGCAATATGAAACACGCTGAGCCATGGCAATATGGAATGCGCTGAGCCATGGCAATATGAAACGCAGTGAGCCATGGCAATATGGAACGTGCTGAGCCATGGCAATATGGAATGGGCTGAATCATGGCAATACGGAACGCGATGAGCCATGGCAATACGGAATGCTCTGAGCCATGGCAATACAGAACGTGCTGAGCCATGGCAATACGGAACAGGCTGAGCCATGGCAATACGGAATGGGCTGAGCCTTGGCAATACAGAACGTGCTGAGCCATGGCAATACGGAACGCGCTGAGCCATGGCAATACGGAACGCACTGAGTCATGGCAATATGGAACGCGCTGAGCAATGGCAATATGGAACGCGCTGAGCCATGGCAATATGGAACGCGCTGAACCATGGCAATATGGAACGTGATGAGCCATGGCAATACGGAGCGCGATGAGCCATGGCAATATGGAATGCGCTGAGCCATGGCAATATGGAACGTGATGAGCCATGGCAATATGGAACGCGCTGGACCATGGCAATATGGAACGTGATGAGCCATGGCAATACGGAGTGCGCGGAGCCAAGGCAATATGGAATGCGCTGAGCCATGGCAATATGGAATGCGCTGAGCCATGGCAATATGCAACGCGCTGAGCCATGGCAATATGCAACGCGCTGAGCCATGGCAATATGGAACGTGCTGAGCCATGTCAATATGGAACGTGCTGAGCCATGGAAATCTGGAACGCGCTGAGCCATCGCAATACAGAACGCGCTGAGCCATGGCAATACGGAACACGCTGAGCCATGGCAATACGGAACGCGCTGAGCCATGGCAATACGGAACGCGATGAGCCATGGCAATACGGAACGCGCTGAGCCATAGGAATACGGAACGCGCTGAGCCATGGCAATACGGAACGCGCGCTGAGCCATGGCAATATGGAACGCGCTGAGCCATGGCAATACGGAGCACGCTGAGCCATGGCAATACGGAACGCGCTGAGCCATGGCAATATAAAAAGCGCTGAGCCATGGCAATATGAAACGCGCTGAGCAATGGCAATATGAAATGCGCTGAGCCATGGCAATATGAAACACGCTGAGCCATGGCAATATGGAATGCGCTGAGCCATGGCAATATGAAACGCAGTGAGCCATGGCAATATGGAACGTGCTGAGCCATGGCAATATGGAATGCGATGAGCCATGGCAATACGGAATGCTCTGAGCCATGGCAATACAGAACGTGCTGAGCCATGGCAATACGGAACGGGCTGAGCCATGGCAATACGGAATGGGCTGAGCCATGGCAATACAGAACGTGCTGAGCCATGGCAATACGGAACGCGATGAGCCATGGCAATACGGAACGCAATGAGCCATGGCAATACGGAATGCTCTGAGCCGTCGCAATACAGAATGCACTGAGCCATGGCAATATGGAACGGTTCGAGCAATGGCAATATGGAAACTTCTATGCGCATGTGCAGCCACTTTGTGCGAGCGGGCGTGGTGAATTTCTTATTCGACGGCCCGTTTGCACCTAGCAGTACAGGTGGGTGTCATGGGGGTAGCGCCCATTCGCATGGCAATATGGAACGCGCTGAGCCATGGCAATACGGAGCACGCTGAGCCATGGCAATATGGAACGCGCTGAGCCATGGCAATATAAAAAGCGCTGAGCCATGGCAATATGAAACGCGCTGAGCAATGGCAATATGAAATGCGCTGAGCCATGGCAATATGAAACACGCTGAGCCATGGCAATATGGAATGCGCTGAGCCATGGCAATATGAAACGCAGTGAGCCATGGCAATATGGAACGTGCTGAGCCATGGCAATATGGAACGCGCTGAGCCATGGCAATATGGAACGGGCTGAGCCATGGCAATACGGAATGGGCTGAGCCATGGCAATACAGAACGTGCTGAGCCATGGCAATACGGAACGCGATGAGCCATGGCAATACGGAACGCGATGAGCCATGGCAATACGGAATGCTCTGAGCCGTCGCAATACAGAATGCACTGAGCCATGGCAATATGGAACGGTTCGAGCAATGGCAATATGGAAACTTCTATGCGCATGTGCAGCCACTTTGTGCGAGCGGGCGTGGTGAATTTCTTATTCGACGGCCCGTTTGCACCTAGCAGTACAGGTGGGTGTCATGGGGGTAGCGCCCATTCGCAGCTACTTGGGTCATAATTTGCAGCTTTGTGGGTCAAGCAGAATGACCTCCATATTCGATTTGAATCAGCTTTATTGGCCAGGTATACTCGTGTATACTAGGACTTTTTTGCGGAAAGCAAGGAACACAAGGGTAGAAAAAATAAGAATAGAGACAATACATGCATAGGCACGTTCATCATTATTCAGTTGGTGGACAGCTATTGGGAAGAAGCTTTAGTGGTTCTGGTTGACTTTGCAGGCATGGACTTATAGCTTCTGCCTGAAGGGAGGGTTTCTAATAGGTTGTGGCCAACGTGCAACTTATCCACCGCGATCTTCCCTACATGCATCTTGATCCTGGCCATGAATAGTTCATAGACAGAGGGAAGGCCAGCCCCAATGTTCTTTTCTGCCATCCTCACCACCCTTTACAGCCTTCGCCTGCCATTCTCATTTGCTCCTCCGCACCATATTTTGATTGCGGAGCATAGGACAGACTCTACGATGGCAGTGTAGAAGATGATCAGCAGCTCCTGTGGGATGTTGAATTTCTTGAGTTGTCTCAAGAACAACCGCTGCTGGGCCTTCTTGACAGTGGTATCCACCACCAACCTGAAGTTTAATGTGTGAAAAGTCAAGCCGACTGAGAAAGAAGTTAAAGCAAAAACTCCAGTTTCTGTTCCAGTGCCATTAATGGAGAAATATGATTCCGGTTGATAGATCTACAGTGTTTAGTCAATAAGTCTAACCCAAAAGGTCGACATGCAGTAGGTCGACATGGTCAAAATGTTGACAGGGTTAAAATGTCGACATGAAAAAAGGTACACATGAGTTTTATTCATGATTTTTTTTTTAACCAGCTTGTTCTAACTTCACCATCCATGTCGGTGTAGAGGATGAATATCATAGTGTGCCGAGACATGCGAGGGTACGCATTACACTGATTGTCCATGTCGACATTAACAACAAAAATATGAAAAACTCATATCTGCCATTTAATGTGTCTACTTTTTCCATGTTGACATTTTGACCCGGAAACCTTGCCCATTTCGACCATGTCAACCTTTTGGGAAAGACCTATTGACTATCTATCTAGACACTGTCAATCTCAAGCCCCGTGCACACGTGGGGTGATTTCGACCAATATCGCTGGGAATATGGTCACTGAGCAACCATATGCTTGTGTGTACGGAGTGACGGTAGCTAGGAGCGACCAGCCAAGGTTGCTCCCACGACTCTCTCTGGTTGCTGATGAAAAAGGGATACTCAGTGATTTGGTCGCTGAGCAAAATTAAGTCAAAATCACTGTGTGTACGGAGTTTCAAAATTACACCTGGAGAAATGATGCCTGCGGAGAGAATTGATGCAATGTAACACTATTCTCTGCATACTGGAGAGGAGTGGTGGTGAACCCGTGAGGTTATTGATGTAACCTCTGGAGATGATGCCCAGAACTGAGATGTCAGAAGACAAATCTATGCACCTCTGAACTGGAGCAAATGTGATTGGACTGCGTGTGTGTGTTCAAGTATAACTCTAACATGCCTAGAGCAATTTACACCAAACTTGGTACACTAATGACTTACAATCTGGGAAATAAACTGTGGGGGTAAGATATACCTAGCACCCCCGAGGCTTCAAAAGAGGACCAGCCACTAAAGAAAGTGGGACAGGGAAGCAACATATGGCACTGTTGCATAACATAGAGGGAGTAGAGGACACTGATGGCTCCAGATCAGCTGTACAGCCTATAACACCCGCAATCCCGACACCGCCGGGGTCCTGGGGCCCAAAAAAGGGGACCGGCCAATACAAAGTGGGTCAGGGATGCAAGATACTGTATAGCACAGTTGCATTACATAAAGGGGGTAGAGGACGGGTTTTTTTTTTTCACATTGTGCAATTTTTATTTGAAAAGCCTATCTTAGATGAGATCCATTAGGCTTCCAAGGCTGCACACAAATGCTAGCAGCACTGGGGAGGGCCCCCACAACCCTGAGGCTGCCCTCTCTTCTAGCACCTTGGCCATCTGCCAGGAGAAAACTCTTGTATAGCTGCACCCAAGACTCTCTAAAAGGGTGAGACTCCCTCAAGCCTCCGGATCTAGGCGGTGTCAACCGAGACTAGAATACTACGGGGGGAGTGACCGGCTGGTCAGTAATGGGATATCCAAGAAGAATGAGGTCGAGAGGACAGGGGAGGAGAGGCAGGTTTTGGAGTGACCTGCATAGAGAACATATGGAGGCATTTGGCGGGGCAGTGTGTACCTGCTCTCTCGCCTGCAAATTTATGCATCTTAGTGAACAGGTCTGAATGAGGCTCACTGTACCAGATGCTCTGGTACTGGAGTGTGCAGAGTTTTATGCCAAACCCACAAAAGCAAGGCAATGCAAGCATGCACCAAGGCATAAAAACATAAAGCAGGAATTAGCACCTTTACGATCATTCGTTTCATTACATATTAACTGATGATAAAATCTGAACAAAGATCCACTAGTGAAAGGTTATTTTACACTCAGAAACCATTTGTTGTCAAGCAGGTTCAGCAGATCTCTCCACCCCTCCAGCCTGTATTAGTGACCATACCTGAAAACACATCCCCTTGCAGGTTTGTTAAGCTATCACCTAGGAGTTGGCTGAATTCTGATGTCTATAAAGGATACCAGTGAAGCAAGTTATTAAATTGTGCATGGGAATCTGGATCGGCAGCATTGTTGAGAAGGGCTCCTCCCACTACCCGTGGTTATTTACAAAGTAAGTAATAGTATTTACTAGTCTTGGTCTAATAATTGCAACAAGCGCAACAAAAACAGGGAAGAGACAAACCAGGAGAATTTCACTTCTTGGGATTCTAGAGAAGTATGTCTAGCACTGGGCGTACTTGATTGTGTAGTGTCCGTTTGTGTGGGTGTGCATTAAGGACTTGTGTCATATGTGTGCGTTAGTTTTCTTTGATTATATTTTATTTGTCTACCTCTACCATATGAGTGCATAGTTTATAGTGCTGGTGTAGACACTTGTTGTATCTCTTTGCGAAATAGAGGACAATGTTGAGCCCTCCATTGTAAATTTTGCAATACTACTGGCTTAAGAAGTATAATGTATACCTTGTATGTATTGTGTATATCATTTTTGTGACAATACTTTGTAATGAGATTGTTGGCAGTAGAATTGTGACAACAATGCACTTTTGCTTTGAATTGAGTTACAGACCCCTTTATCTCAGTATAGTGGGGAGACCAAACCCCTCTCTCTGGATGGAACAGGGGGGGTTATTTTGGTTCACTCTTTCTGACAAATTCCTTCTTAGATGGACAAAACCATGTGCACTGCAGGGGGGGAATGTAACATGTGCAGAGAGAATTAGATTTGGGTGGGGTTTTACTTCAAAGTGAGATCTATATTGCAGTGTAAAAATTAAGCAGTCAGTATTTTCCCTGCACAGAAACAAATTAACTCACCCAAATCTAACTCTCTCTGCACATATTACATCTGCCCCCCTGCAGTGCACATGGTTTTGTCCATCTAAGAAGGAATTTGTCAGAAAGAGTGAACCAAAATAACCCCCAGGGAGACGGATCACTCTCTCTGGACTGAACTGAATATCAGCGATACCCTTTTGTGTTGAATGTGGTTGGTGTAGCAGTGAACATCTCTGAAGTTACAGGCTCCTCTCTCTCTCTGTGGTTGTCTAGATCAGGCATGTCCATTGTTGGCCCTCCAGATGTTGTGAAACTACACATCCCAGCATGCTTTGCAATAGTTTTAGCATTCTCTAATAGCAAAACTGTGGCAAAGCATGCTGGGATGTGTAGTTTCAAAACATCTGGAGGGCCAACGTTGGACATGCCTGGTCTAGATAGTCAATAGGTCAACACCAAAAGGTCGAAATGATTTTTTCACAATTTACCCAATTTTTGGGGATTCTATCAGACTTAACCATCCACGTGGACTACGATGGAGAACGGTAAAGTGTGACAAGTGAAGCGAGCCATACGAGGGTACTCGTTACACTAAGTGTGTGTGTGTGGGGGTGTCGACATTTACACAAACATGTGAAAACTCATGTCGACATTTCAATGTGTCGACCTAATGAATGTTTATCTAGCCACTGTCTATCTAATAATCCACACACCCCTCGGTGTAAATGGGTGACAGATCCGTCTATGTGCAATAGAGTGACAAAACTCATTGTTTGTGTGTAACTGGGGAGACAGGCCCCTCGATGTGAGTGTGTAAATGGGTGACAGGATACTAGTGACTTCTACATGTGTATTTGTGTAAACTGATGACAGAATAACTAGTGAGACCCATATGGGTAAATAATTGGGTGATAGGATACCAGTGACGTCCTCTGGATGTATAATGGAATGACAGGAACCAGTAAACCCCATATGAGTGAAAAATTCGGTGACAGGATATCAGTGATCCCCTAAGTCTGTGTAATGTATGGGACAAGATACCAGTGATACCCCCAATCTTTCTGTATAATGGGGTGACCAGATACTAGTGACCCCCTGTGCATTTTTGGGAGACAAGATACCAATGACCCCTCTGTAATAAGAATGGCAGCATACCAGTGACTCCCCACTCTCCCTTATAATGGGGTGACATACCAGTACCCCCCCCCCCCCACACTCTCTGTATAATGTTGTGACAGGATACCAGTAACCTCAGAGTGAATAATGGGGTGACGACATACCAGTGATCCCCTCGAGATGCATATTAGGATGACGAGATAACAGTGACCCCAGGGGGGTGTACAAAGAGGTGACACCGACGGGATACCAATGACCCTCTCGGGTGTAGAATGGAGTGCCGGGATACCTATTACCCCCTTGGTGTTTGTATAATGGGTTGACAGGATTCCTGTGACCTCCTTGCTGTGTATGTTGGAGCAACGGGATCCCAGTGACTCCCTCGGGTGAAGATTGGGGGTGACAGGATATCAGTGCACCCTCGCATGTACAAATGGGTGACGGGATATCAGTAACCCCCGTGGGTGTAGAATGGGGGTGATGGGATACCAGTGACCCCCTCGGGGTGTATAATGGGGTGACGGGATACCTGTGACCCCCTTGGTGTGTATAATGGGGTGACGGGATACCTGTGACCCCCTTGGTGTGTATAATGGGGTGACGGGATACCTGTGACCCCCTTGGTGTGTGTATAATGGGGTGACGGGATACCAGCGACCCCCTCGGGGTGTATAATGGGGTGACGGGATACCTGTGACCCCCTTGGTGTGTATAATGGGGTGACGGGATACCAGTGACCCTCTTGGTGTGTATAATGGGGTGACGGGATACCTGTGACCCCCTTGGTGTGTATAATGGGGTGATGGGATACCTGTGACCCCCTTGGTGTGTATAATGGGGTGACGGGATACCAGTGACCCCCTTGGTGTGTATAATGGGGTGACGGGATACCTGTGACCCTCTTGGTGTGTATATTGGGGTGACGGGATACCTGTGACCCCCTTGGTGTGTATAATGGGGTGACGGGATACCAGTGACCCCCTTGGTGTGTATAATGGGATACCTGTGACCCCCTCGGGGTGTATAATGGGGTGACGGGATACCAGTGACCCTCTTGGTGTGTATAATGGGGTGACGGGATACCAGTGACCCTCTTGGTGTGTATAATGGGGTGACGGGATACCAGTGACCCCCTCTCTCTACCATTACAGGTCGGTGTGATCGCTGGAGCAGCCCCGGACATGTCGCAATTGGACCCCAGCTCCGAGCGGACATCTCACGGCCACCTAAAAGTCCGGGATCCGGCAGACGAGCCCCCGTCCTCCCCCGAGCGGGAAGCCGGCAGAAGGAAGCGTGGAAACTCCGGCACTGGGGAGGAAGAGGAGCCGCTGCTGCTGCAGGCATCATCATCCAGGGAGCCCCCCTCCTACTTCCCCGGCGCAGACCCCCCGCCGCATCCCTCCTCCCCTCCGCCGCATCCCTCCTCCTCCCCGCCGCAGTGCTGCCCCTCAGCGCCCGGCCGCTCCATCGCACGCTGCTGTCATGGAGGAGCCAAGATGGCGGCCCTGGCCTACAACCTGGGCAAGCGGGAGATCAACCAGCACTTCAGCGTGAGGAACGCCAAGCTGCTGGCCCTGGGGGCCGTCCTGCTGCTGTCCGCCTGCCACGCCGTGTCCTGGGGAGTCTCCGGCGGTGAGTCCCCCCGCTAGCACCTTCGCTGCCCTGTCGCGACATGCCCCCAGGCCGTTTCTGGTGATGTCGTGACAGGTGTCAGTCACCTCCTCCTGCTTTCCTGTCCTTTGTGATGTCGCGACCCCAAATTGCCCCATAGACTCCTGTCGTGCACTGTGCCCTATGTGACAGCAGCCAGTCTGTACTCTGTATGCAATGGGCTCCTGGGTTAAATATCACGCTTAATTACAATTAAATGTATCACTGTGCTATAGAATTATTCTCATCATCATGTCCAGAGAGCAGAGTACCCAGGACAGGTGCACACAGCATGATGTATAATGGAGAATACTACATCCCCATGACCCTGACACTTGCAGTATGCAATGCAGTCCTACTACCCTGCACATGGCATTATACAGTATATATTATTGGCTGCATTGCATGTTACATACAGTAGTAACCGTACCGCAGAGGGTGCTGGCATGCACCACTCCTTTTTATACCTTCTCATTAAAAAAAAGGTGGTACATTGTGTCTGGAGAGCTGGTGCTGTCCCTGTTTTGTGTCACTAAACACTGGTCTGAGGCTGCTGCTTGTGCAGGTGCTGTATGGAAATGCCTGAATATTGGTTTACTGTTAATGGTTAGCAGGTGCACTGTATATACCACTGGCGGTGTATTAATGGTCAGCAGGTATATATACCACTGGCGGTATGGATGCTACTTATTAATCACTGGGATACTGAAGAGGGAATGGGATCATTGGGTCGACCATAAGTTGGTCAACAGTCAATACGTCGACAGGGTTTTAGGTCGACACATGCCTTAGGTCGACAGTGAAAATGTCAACATGGGTCTTTTGACCTGAATGTCGACACAGTCATCATGGACACAGTTTTAGGTGCACCGCATCCCTTCGCATCGCTTGCTGCGCTCGCGATGCTTCGGGCACACTATTTTATTCTCCCACCACGCCCTAGTGGATGGTCGGGCATGAAATACCGCCTGTCGGCCCATGTCAGGTCAAAAAACTGTGAAAAAAACCCTGTCGACCCAAAGTCATGTTGACAGTTTCACCTGTACATTCTATATGTCGGTATTTTGACCTTGTCGGTATTTTAAATGTCGGGATTTTGTCCTTGTCGGTATTTTAAATGTCTGGATTTTGTCCTTGTCGGGATTTTGACCCTGTCGGGATTTTGACTGCATCCCGTACTGAGCGATCTGTCAGGACCAGAGAGAATACTGGCTCTGACTGGCCATGGAGGATCTTAATCTCCTGGCGATAATGAAGCGCAAGGGTTGCACATCGCAATTGCTATAGTCCCTACACACAAAGCGATGTAGGGTTATTTTCTAAGAGATCTAGTCAGATTGCTTAGAAAATGGTCTGAAATCACCTGTGTGTAGGCCCCATTTGCCTCAAACACCTCTATTGGGAGGCTGTTCTACCTATTCACTACTCTTTATGTGGAGCGATTTTTTTTTTTCCCTTAAATTTCCCAAACCCATCCAGTGTTAGTGCATGCCCTCGAGTACTACTACTTCTCTTCCCTTCTGGACATTGCTAAGACATATGCGCAAATCTTGGAAATCTCAGGCGCCTCGTGGTTACGTGTTCATGTCTCATACACCTACATATACTGTCGTTTCTCCTATTACTGTAACATTAAAACTGGCAGATAATAAATGTAGCAATGCAGGTCTCATACCATAGGCTGCCAATAATTTGAATACATTCTTTTCTAATTATTGGAACAATTATTACAGGTTTGTAATCTGCATAGGTGTGTTCCTAGTATTAATATAGGTACAAATATCTGATTATAGAATAAGGTTATGCAACCACTTGTACTATAATTGTTTTAATCTCCCAGACGTGTGCATGTTACACCCGTGACTCACTGACCTCGGCTTGAACTGAGTTGATTATAGGGATCTCTGTGCTATTGCATTGCTGAACGCCAGTGGGTACAGACAGTGCAGTTCCCATAGCAATCAATAATGAAGCCACCCTAGAATGGTCATGACTGAGTACCTGTGCATAAATCTGAACAGCAGCATCCATGACACTGTAAGTGGGCATGTACCCCTAAGAAAATTGGGAATCCGATTCCGATCTTATATGCAGTTGCGTGCTCATCGGAACTGGAGATCACCAGGGCTCCCAAAAATATTTGTTAGGCCTGGTACACACCAGAACGATCCTGATTGTTAGCAGATTGTGTGATGGTCGCACGATCTGTTGGAGCACACGATTTGCTAACGATCTGCATCCAATCTGATCCCAATCCGATCTGAGTCTGTATCCAGTTGAATGGATCTTTTAGAGATCCTACCAGCAGCAGGTAGGATCTGTAAAACGACCAAACGACAGCGGGGACGCGCATCGGATTGGAATTGGATCGGAATTGGATCTAAACATGCCCAATCTACATACAATCTGCATCCAATCGGTCGGAATTGGATCCAGATTGATGGAATTGAGCCCTAATCGTTCTGGTGTGTACCCCCCCTTAGTTTCAGCAATGATACGTCGTGTATAGGTGTATTGTACGGGAAGCTGCCGGGGAGTTCAGGGGAATCTTATGAGCCTTCTACCCTCCTAGAAGTCACATAAGTATATGGGGGCCTTTAGGTCAACTTTGGAAGTATATTCTTGGTGTCTAGTGTTCATTATAGCACCCGCCATATTTGAAAACCCATGCAGTTCCTATTCCCTGCCTGGGGTGTCGCTGTCTGCTGTAGTGCTTCTATTTTTTTTTACAAATTTCCTTTAGTAAATTTCCCCCTAGGTGTCCTATATAATTCAAAGGATTGTATACAGGTAGGGATACCTTTTTGTATCTGGTAGCTTTACAGCCTGATGTATAAAACAGTTTGCATCTATATTGCATATACAGATGTGTCCCTAGTCATCGTACAGGAAATCGCTTGCCCCGCGCGTACCATCGCGGCAGCGGCTAGCGAACAGGTAGATGCTGCCCCGCTATAGTGAAATCCCATTTATTGTGCTCGCTGTGCGAATAGGTGTGTACGGCTAGCGGAGTCGAGTGAAAGTTACCGACATCCAGTTCACCATGGAACGATTACAATCTAGGAGTAGCCAGGGACTTACTCAGTGGCTGTGATGAAAACAGGCATATCCGGCCTAGAGCTGACATCGCACCCTCCCCTAAAACGCTTGGGATCACCTGTGCATTGATAGGCAAGCCTGCGTTTTTCTTAGCACTCTCACTAAATGGCTTATTACCACCCCAGCCGCCGGCTTCCTGAGAGTACAACACCCTTTTAAAACATATGCAAGTTACAGGGATCTCGTAAACTGACTTCAGTCTATAAATTCTGCAATATCCTATTTACTGTCCACTGCCTTACGTTTTATTCGCTGCCTTACAATATTTTAGAGGATTTTAGTCTGTAGTTTTCGTGATCTGTAATAGCAGGTGATGGCGGTGATCCTGGCATAGTGTATATTACACTTGTTTGCTCTGGAAGAGGACAGACGCACCGATAATATTGGATGTTATCGCTGTTTTCACAGGAAATGCAGAATTACACACGAGTTCCTCTTCAGAATGCAAAACATTTCTTCCTAAGTTCCAATAAATATCTATATTGTGTACAGTACGCTTGTGTCTTGTATTGTTTCAATCCTATATCATTAAAGGCTAACACTGCTCCTCACCTCTATGGGAGGAATTCAAGTGCTGTGCACGCTGGCAGCCATTAGATGGCGCTAGATGGAGCATAACAAGTGTTGCTCTATTCTGGATCGTACAGGCGCTGACATTACTATTATGTTCCTTCATTTTTACGAGCTGGTGACTACGTGCTTCAGACCAGGAAATGTCCATTTATTGCCTGTGAAATCACTTTAGCTCTATGGCAGCCGTTCAGATACTCGAATGATCCCGCGATGGAGTGCATTGTACAGTGTATTACCACTTTTCCTCCAAAATCTCGGGTCAAACTCTGTATGTTTGACCCAGGATTTTGTCAGGTCTCCACACTGGGGTCCCCATTTCCACTGCACTGTGTTCCTGGATTTTCCCAAGTAGACACCTTTTCTACTGAAGGGGGAAACCCAGAGAAAGCAAGGCAGTGGGCTGGGACGGACAGGCATTGGTGGGGACCGGAGGGCATGGGCAGGTGTTTGGCAGGCATCGGTGGGGACTGGCATGTGGGCAGCATGCAGCAGGAATCACGGCCAGTGGGCAATGGACAGGAATGGAAGGTGGCTACACAATGGCCAGCCTCCCCTGTCCGGGGTTAAAATCCCGGGTAAGAGTAATTTCCATGGCTTGTTATCTGGGTTTTATCCACTTAAAACCCTGCTTGGTAATTGGGGAAATATCCTGGATAGGTGTGCGTTCATGTGAAAAACACGGGATTTTTAGCTCAGTGGAAAAGCGGTACATGACATGGAAGAGTGGGAAAATCACCCTTGACCTGGGAAAAAACAGTATTCTCTTAGTAGCTATAAAAACTAAGGGGGTGATTCAGGTTGGTTTGCTAATGGACAAATCCATGTGCACTGCAGGGGGGGGGGGGGGCAGATGTAACATGTGCAGAGAGAGTTACATTTGGGTGGGATTTGTACTTCAAACTGGAATCTATATTGCAGTGTAAAAATAAAGCAGCCAGTATTTACCCTGCACAGAAACAAAATAACTCACCCAAGTCTAGCTCTTTCTGTACGTTCCATTTGCACCACCTGCAGTGCACATGGTTTTGTCCGTTAACAAACCAAATGTGTTTTGCAGACCAACCTGAATCACCACCTAAGTACTGAAAAAGGTGTGACATGGGTGATGTTTACATACCTAAAAATCGTGGTAAAATGAGAGGCATCTCGATGAGCAGACCCCTCCCCCTTGGTATACTTGCAGGACTTAACGTTGACATCTCCAGTGATGTTGGGATTTTGGGTCTTGGGAGACGGGAAAAGAAACCATAATTTTGTTCTGACAATTATCAGGGAGTTTGGATCTGTAAAAAAAAAACATTTTGTGCAGCCAAATTCCTGGTACATTGTGCTGAATTGAGTTTTTTTGTATTTACTGTAATACCCATACATATGCAGCATAGCTCTATCAAATCCTGTGTATTGCAGAAGTAACATCACTGAAATCCCCAATTGTGTTTAGATTTCACCATATCTGCCCAGCATGTTGTCTCATAGACCTTGTGTAGGAGATAGGTGCTTCTTGACCTTTCACCACTGTGGAAGATCTTGTGTGATTGGCTAGCATCATCCTAAGTAACAGAAATAATCTGCATAACTGGCACACTGTGCTATAATTTCAGCTCTTTGCCCTCTAGTTGTCTCTTCCAGCCGTGGTGGCGACTTTCCTGGTCGTGAAGTGGAAATATGTCCTGAACTTTGCTTGTACTTTTAGCTGTCAAAGTTTCAGTGTTTGGGTCTACTTGGGTTTATAAAAATGTTTCTGGATTGGGTCCTATGGGAAAAGTAGCTTCAAATAATTCTGTCTCCTTTACTAACATTGCGTTGATGCAATACTCTTTTACACTAAATTTTTTCAGCCAATCCGCAAGCATCTGACTAGTGTAAGGTTTTATAGCTTTTTATAGTTGCTTAGAGCATATTTTACTTTTAAGTGTAATGTCAATAAATTGGAAATCACTCTGTAGTGTTCATTCATTCGGGTTCGCTGCATTAGCCGCGGGTCTCGCTGTTTGGGGGAATCCTCGCCGTCCTGTGTTGGTGAGGATTCCCCCAGAATGTTGAATAGGGCGAGCGGCCGGCGAGGGGGTTAAACAGCGAGAATCGCTGGTTTGCTGCGATCCTCGCTGTTTAACCCCCTCGCCGGCCGCATTGAATACTACCCAGTCAGTCCTATTCAGCGGCAGCCGCCGGAGCGTGGGACGGCTGAAACAGGACAGTTTGTAAGAGCAACTTTTACATATGGCCACCAAAGGATTTTTTTTCCCCCATACAAACGGCCCTTGCCACAAAAAAGGTTCCCCACCCCTGCTTTATACAAACGATCTTTGCCGCTTGGCAAGCTAACCAGAATCGGGCCTGCGGTGCAAGCAGCTTGTAGCTTTGCACTTGCTTTACAAATACTAAAACTGCTTCCTTTTTATGCATCATATAACAAATAAATATGTTTAAGGGGTACTTCTTTACTTTCACGGCGCCAGCATGGCGCCGCGCGTACTTCCGGGTTACGCTCGCCACTAATTAAGTAAAATAAACTAAGTTAACGCCATGCCAACATGGATAGTTCATACCTCCACTATCCATGTTGGCATGGAGTTGATTTTAATTAGCGTGGCGAGCGTAGCGAGCCACCGAGCCCGCAGCGTGGGCGAGCGAAGCGAGCCCCGCAAGGGGACTCTGACGCGCGGCGCCATGCTGGCGCCGTGAAAGTAAAGAAGTACCGTTTAAGGATTTCAGAAGGATTAAAAATCTATAAGCCTGACACCTGAGCCACGCATTGCAGTGTTTGCCAGATGTGGCTGGAAGATCGCATCTATTGCTAGGATGTGTATGTGGGGAAATCTACTGACTTCACTTATAAGCCCCAAATAAGTCCGATTAGAATCCGCTGCATGACCAGGTACTGTGTGTCCTCTCCTTCCTGTGCCTGTTGCAGAATCCGATCCTGGAAGATTCGCCCTGTGCTCTGGCATAGCAGCTAGGTTACTTCATGTGTGGGCAGCACTTAACGCAGATAACTAATCAAGTCTCTTGGCTTTTTACACTCATCTTTGTGGGCAGCTGGAAAAACAAAAGATTAGGGCTCCAGCAAACACACTTTGCTTTCAAAACATTATTTGTTATGTGCCTCTTGTGTGACTAGCGGACACCGGCTGCTACTGATACCGCTTTCACATTGCCAAAACGTTTCAAAAACCGGTATTTGTAAACGGTATTTAAAACGGGTCTGAGCATTCACATTGCAGTAGATTACCGTTTTAAATACCGTTTAAGTACCATTCACATCAGTCAACCCGTTTAATCCCCCTGAACACCTTTCAAGGCAGAATGAAATACCGGTTATCTTTAACCGGTAAATGCACTTTCCCACTGTAGACGTTTTGAAATGGGGAAAAAAACGGTAATATACGTTTAACAAGTGCAGTGTGAAAGGGGTATGAGAGAAGCCAAGTGTACGCAGCTTAGTGCTGTATCATGTAATCACTGTATTGTGGCACTGTTGTGCTGGGGTTGCAGAATAACTCCTACCCATAATGCTGTCTGTGCACAGTGACACAGCCCCATCTGTATTGAAAATGCGGAGAATGGAACAGAAGAGGGTATTTGTAGTGACTATAAAGGGCCGGCTTGTGTTAGTTTTTGAGCTTTTGTGATGGTCCAGGGAAGGCCCCTTGAACCATGTTTGCATTACTATTTTGAACTTTAGAATCAATATTGTTTCTTGCTTTTTTAATGTACTTTTATACATTACAATTGTGAGTAGATTGCCTTTCTGCAATTTAACCTTATGTGTAAGCAACAGTGTGACCGTGAAATGTCGTTTATTAGTATGGAACTAGTTAAAGTCAAAGTGAAAATGATGGCTTCTGCAATTTACTTTCACTTTGAGCTGTGACAGTTTTTACTTTCTCTTTGAGCTGTGACAGTTTTTAGCCCACAAACTCTCCACCGCACTGTGCAGTGCTGTGTGCTGAACGATCTTGCTTAATGAGATAGCAGAGTCTCTCAGCAGTGTCGCCCCATGTGTGTAGGCCCCTTCAAATGAAAGGACCATCTTGTGTAATGTCTGCTATATACAGTAGATTAGTGCTAACAAATACACATAACTCAATATAGGTTTCTGTTTTCGGTTATTTCCTATTATTTTTTTCTCCTAGGGAAGCTTATGCCCCTTTTCCCACTGCAGGTCTAAATCGGTAAATTGCCGATTTTTCAGCGCAATTTACCGTTTAAGGCTGCAGTGGGAAAGTGCCAGAGTTGAAATACCGGTTAAAGATAACCGGTATTTCAACCCGTTTTAAAAGCAGAGTCCTACACGGTTAAATACCGTTTTTGAGGCAGTGGGAATGCCTCTGAAACGGTATTTAGATTAAAAAAAAAAGTCGGCGTGGGGTCCCCCCCACTGCCGTAACCAGCACCAGGCTGAGGAGCCGGGGCTGGCATTAAAAAATCAGGGGTACTTGTTTCCTAGCACTGCCACAATCGCGGGCATCGGGTGTAATTTTTAGTGGTCTGCGACGCGACCGACGCGATGCCCCCGATTTCCCATTGAAAAAAGTCAAAATCGCGTCGGTCGCATCGCAGGCGGCTAAAAAAGGCTTAAATTCCAGACGCGATGGCCCCGATTTCCCATAGGAAACAATGTTAAATGCCTCAATTTACCCAAAGTATCATAGGGAACAATGGTAAATGGGCCAGAAACCCCCAAAAACACCCCTGAACAGTGAAATGTCCCCCGAAAAGTAGTTTACGCCACCCCACGATCAACGTGAACCCGAAGCGTGGCGAGCGGCGGCGGTACGCGTCCTCCGACCTTTTCATACCCCCACTATCCACGTCGGCGTGGAGTTGAGAATAGAATAGTGTGGCGAGCGCAGCGAGCCACCGAGCCCGAAGCGTGGCGAGGGGACGCGGATACCTTCACAGGTAAACGCGTCCCTTCGCGGGCTTCACAGGTATCCGCGTCCCCTCGCTGCGCTCGCCACACTATTCTATTCTCAACTCAACTCCACGCCGACGTGGATAGTGGGGGTATGAAAAGGTCGGAGGACGCGTACCGCTGCGCTCGCCACGCTTCGGGTTCACGTTGATCGTGGGGTGGCGTTAACTACTTTTGGGGGGACATTTCACTGTTCAGGGGTGTTTTTGGGGGTTTCTGGCCCATTTACCATTGTTCCCTATGATGATTTGGGTAAATTGAGGCATTTAACATTGTTTCCTATGCCCCCGATTTTTACTAACGATGCCCACGATCATGATCGGTGTGGCCGTGCTAGGAAACAAGTACCAAATCGGGAAACCCGACAAATAGGGCTTCGCTGATTTTTTTTAAAACCAGCCCCAGGCTCAAGGGCCGAGGCTGGTACCCAAAATACGGGGGACAAAATGAGTAGGGGTCCCCCGTATTTTAAGAACCAGCCCCAGGCACAAACAGCCAGCAGGGTAATGCCACAGCCAGGGGGGAGACTTTTTATACAAGTCCCCCCGGCCAAAGCATTCATCCCTACCGACCAGTCAGCCTGGCCAGGGGCCCTGGGGGAGTCGGGACCCCCCCAATAAAGGGGTCCCCCCCCCTCCAGGACTTGCCTGACCAGGCTGAAGCATGATCATTGTGTAAAAAAATAGATGAAAAACCTATTGTTTTAAACTGTGGAACTATGAGTCCCAGCAAGCCTCCCCCGCAAGCTGGGACTTGGAGAACCACAATTCCCAGCCTGCGGGGCATTAAAGGGCCCGCTGGGTCTTGTAGTTCCACAGTAAAAAAAAATAGATAAATAAATACACACTGACACATTAGAAAAATAAAAGTTTAATACATACATTACACAAACACACTGCTACTTACCTATCTTGATCGCGTAGGTAGGTCCCAGGGTCCGGTCCGGTGGCTTGGTTCTGTATTTTGGGAACCAGCCCCGGACCTGGAGCCTGGGGCTGGTTGTTAAAAATCGGGGAACCCCTGATTTTTAATTACCGGCCCCGGCTCTTTCAGCCTGGTGCTGGTTACAGCTGTGGGGGGGACCCCACGCTGTTTTTTTTTTTTTTTTAAATCCCCCCCCCCCCTCATATTTTTTATGGGTTAAACGGGTTTTTAAACGGCAGTGTGAATGTGCCAAAAACGGCTTTTAAACGGTAATTTACCGTTTAAAAGCTGCAGTGGGAAAGGGTCTTTAACCCCTTCCCGACATTGCCTTTTATGCTAATTTTTTTTTTTTTTTCCTCCTTGCGTTCGAATAAGCGTAACTTTTTTAATTTTCCGGCTATATAGACACATGAGGGCTTTTTTTTTGCGGGACAAGTTGTACTTTGTAATGGTACCATTTACTATACCGTATAATATTCTGGGGAATCAGGAAATAATTCAATGTGGGGTAAAAAAAAAAAAAAACGCCATTCCACAATTTTGCGCTGGTTACGTTTTTTTTGGAGTTCATAGTTCGTTTAAAATGATGGGTTATCTTTATTCTATGGGTCGTTACGATTCTGGTGATACCAAACTTATATAGTTTTCGTTATGTTTTACCACTAAAAAAAAAATCGCAACTTTTACGGTTTTTCTAATTTGCGTTGCGTCGCCATGTTCTGCGGCTTATAACTTTTTTATTTTTCCACCTACGGACCTGGGTGAGGGCTCATTTTTTGCGGGCTGAAGTGTACTTTTTAATTAATTTAATTATGGGATATGGGCGACTTTCTGATCTCTTTTAGTTATTTTTTTTTGGGTACGCGATGCGACCAAAAAACGTAGTTTTGGCGTTTGGAATTATTTTCCGTTTACGCCTTTAACCGTGCGGGATAACTAATGTTATATTTTAATAGATCGGACTTTTAGGAACGCGGCGATACCAAATATGTTTTTTTTTATTATTTTTTATTTATTTTTATTTGTGAAATGGGGAAAGGGGGGTGATTTGAACTTTTAATATTTTTTTATTTTTAAACTTTATTTTTTTTTTTTTTTTACTTTTACTACAAGGCCCCCTAGTGTACTTGACCACTAGGGGGCGCGATCGCCTGTACTAGGTTCAGCCATAGAGCTCTATGGCTGAACGTAGTGATTTTATGCACTTCCTATTACATCCTGCCTGAGGCAGGATGTAATAGGTATGCATACACGGCCAGCACAGGGGTCTACATTAGACCCCTGGCTACCATGGCAACCGATCGGCACCCTCCGATCTCGCTGCGGGGGGCCCCGATCGGCGCCGGAGGGGGGCGCCCCCCCTCCGATCAGCTATTTAAGCACTGCGGTCGCTTTGCCCGCGGTGCTTAAAGGGTTAAACGGCCACGATCGGCGAACTCGCCGCTCGTGGCCGTGAGAGCAGGGACCTGGCTGTAATATACAGCCATTACCTGCTCTCTGTCAAGCCAGCTCACTCCGTGAGCTGGCTTGATTCCCCCGCACCCGACATATGACGTAAATGTACGTCATATGTCGGGAAGGGGTTAAAAAAAAACGGGTAATGACCCGTTTCAGCAGTGGGAAAGCAGCATTATATTATTATTGCTTTGTATTTATTGTTTTTGCAGCATCCTTTTTTTATTTTTATTTTTTTACATGATCTGTTGCGCAACTGCAACACCTGGATGATTATAATATATTTCCATGTACTGATCATGTATTTCATCTTTTATTATCGTCGGGTATAATTGTAAGTTACGTATTTGCGAAGGAGAGCTCTGTGCAATCTTGGGACGGTGGACTTATTTATAGGACTTCCGTCATCCGCTGCGCAGTTTCATGAGGATTGTTTTATTTTCTTTGGAAATGTTGAGTAGAATGTTTGGGAATATGTTACACTGCGTTTTATATGGTGTGTACACACGGTCAGATGTGCCTTCAGATACTATCCACGATCCGATCAGATTGGATGGTGGATAGTATCTGAAGGCTCATCCGATTTGCATACAAGTCTGACTATATAGTGCAGATCTGCACTACATAGTCATGGCAGACAAGACTTTCTGCCTTGTGATACGTGAACATGCATCGGAATCGGATCGGGATCTGAAGGGTTAAAACCCTTGGGATCTGCATCCGATTCCGATCCGATGTTGACTATATCGTCAACATCGGAAGGCAAAAAGTACCATATGTACACACCATTAGAACCTTATCCATACTGTTTGCCTCAACTGACCGGAATATCTAGTATGTATGTGTGTGTGTAGGGGCCATAGTGATACGATGCGGTTAATATCCAACATCACCGGAAAACACTGGCCGTGACAGATGACACATTGCTGTGCTGAGGGATCTTGCTGAGCGATCTAGCATTGTTCAGAGCGCTCAGCACATCTCCCCATGTGTAGGCCCCTGTAGCCTTAAAGGCTAGTAATCTCTCAGAACAGACCATTGCTGTCCAGTTGGGATCAGCTCCTCTAGCCAGAGCTTAATCGAACGTTATGCAGATTATACAGGATTATATTTTAAATAAGTAACACAGACAGGCTAGATTGACATTTGCTCCTTGTCTTCCATCTTCACTTTATTTTCCCTTAATTGTTCAGAGTAACATGGAAACATCTATGGGCATTTATTCGTCCTTGACGTGACCACTATATAAAGCATACGTTTCCTGGTGGTTTTAGTAGAGGGCATTTAATATAGCTACAACATGTGGTATCTCTGATGCCTGAGAGACTGAAACGGTTCTGCGCAGCTCTTCTGTGAAATGTGATACAGTAACTTTAAGGACCTACTTATCACCTGAGCACATGTGGAAGGTGTTGGCTTTTCTTTGGTGAGTGATGGCTAAAGCTGGGTACACATATGTACAATTTCCTTTTTCTTGCGACCGTTCGATCGACCGAATACACGTTCGGCCGTCCAAAACATACGACCGTTCTGCGCGTACACATATGTACAATTTTACTTGCGACGTCCAATGTACTCCCGTCCAAACAATCGCAAGAAGAAGTATATGAGAGACCCTGTAACCCTTTGCCTGCTGTTTTAACTAATGTGTGTATAATGCCTCACTGCTCAACACTTTAGACGCATCACTTTAAGACATTAATCAATGTTGAAGTTTTAATAGTGTGTATGGTGCCCTGAAAAGAGCTTCCAGCCCACTCTATTAAAACTTCAACATTGATTAATGTCTTAAAGTGATGCCTCTAAAGTGTTGAGCAGTGAGGCATTAAACACACATTAGTTAAAACAGCAGGCAAAGGGTTACAGGGTCTCTCATAATGCAGCATACCACCGTGCTTTGTCAAACTGTCAAGCATATCGATCGAACAACGTGCGTACACACTTCACTTTTGTTCCGATATGGAGCCGTCCTGTCGGATGAAATATTAAGCAGCAAAGAACCTTCGACCGACCGACCGTGGATGGCCAAGAGCGTTTTTGGCCGTTTATCGGTCGCACAGCAGCAATTGGGACAGCGTACACACCTATACAATCGAACGGCCGTTTGCCCCCAGATTGGAAGAACGGCCCGACGATTGTATATATGTGTACCCAGCTTAAGGGGGAAATGGCTTATTTTATTTACCTATACATATGTTATGCAAACTAATGCAAGCGGTGTACAGATACGGGTGAGTTCTAGCACAGGCCAGGCAAGCCACAGTCATCACGCTTGAATTAAAGTCATCGATGTGTGTTCTCTTCACCAGGAGATGACACGTGTGGATACCTGGTATCGAGCGGCCGCTTCCTGGGGGAAAAAGTATGGCAGCCCTACAGCTGTATGATGCACAAGTACAAGTCAAGGTACGGAAAGACCACTTTCTATATAAAAAATAACGATATGAATTCTTTAAAGCACCAATCGCATGAAAAAGTGGGGTTTGCTTATTTTCCACAGTGTGGACACAACGGGATGTAGTGAATGTTCCGTCAGTCGGGATCCCATCGGTCAGGATCCCGACTGCCGACATTACTGCCAGCCGGAATTCCGGCGCACAGGGTCTATACCTCCACATGGGGGGTCCATAGAGGGGGAATGGAACCTCCCGGCGAGTGCAGAGAGCCACCGTCTCCGTTGCTCTCTACCATTCCTGGGATCCAGACTGTCGAGAAATCATACTGAACTCTACACAACACAATTTATATCCTACTTCTTTGTTATACAACAAATGTGAGCGACGCTGGCATTTTTAGCAGATATTTTGTGCATCTCTCAGAGATGTTGACACTCAAAAGGTATCCTACCATCTACTATAATAGTTGCCCCCCCCCCCCCCCCCGAAACAATTACTTGTTTTTTCCAGCGTGCCTTACTTCAAATTAGATGGTGAGAGGTCCACTTACACCTGACAGGCTTGCACAGTATATGCTGCATACACTGCTTTCTTTCTTAATAAATCTATGTAGGCTCTATAATTAGCAACAAATTAAGTCATTACAGAAGTATCTAGAGCATGTTATATTTAGCAATTCCCTTAATCGTAATGTTCTCCTGCAAGCCTCACCAGAGGGTGTGGATCAGTTGGTCACCAGCAAGTTGTTACAGTCATTACGTCGACATGTGTCTAGGTCGACATGCAGGAAGCTCGACATGGGTTAGGTCGACAGGGTCATTAGGTCGACATGAGTTAGGTTGACAGTCAAAAGGTCGACATGGGGGTTTTCACTGTTTTTTTTTTTTTTACCCGAATGTCGACACAGTCGACATGGACACAGGTTAAAGTGCACCGTGTCCCCACGCATGGCTCACCATGCTTCGGGCACGGTGCCTTGCTACGCTCGGCACACTATTTTATTCTCCCACCGTGACCTAGTGGATGGTAGGGCATGAAATACCGCCTGTCGGCACATGTCGGCTCAAACAGTGAAAAACCCCATGTGAACCTTTTGACTGTCGACCTAACTCATGTCGACCTAGACTCATGTCGACCTTCCTGCATGCCGATCTAGACCCATGTCGACCTAATGACTGTCTGACAACTTGCTGGTGACCCAATGACCGTACCCCTTACCAGGTATATCTGGCTGAGTGATGGTTGTGGCACAGCAATATTGCTGCTTGTGTCTTCTCTCATTGGAGGCGTTAATGATAGACATCACTTCAGTTTTGGTCTATGAAACTCTATTTATGTTTCTTTCTTTTATATACGTAGTGAAGCCAGAAGCTGCCTTAAAAACCAACGTGTTACATTTGTAGGAGATTCCAGAATCCGACAGTTATTCTACGCGTTTGTGAAGATTCTTGACCCACAGTTCAAAGAAGAAGGGAACAAGGTAACCAGTAGAACCTTGCAGTAATCCAAGCGATTAGCTTAACAAGCTCCAGACCGTTACAGATCGTTACTTGATATTGCGGAGAAAGGAATATGTTCTTATGTTTCATTCTGCAGTGCTACATGGGTATTCACTTATGTGCACTAGTTTTTCGGATAGAAAAATGACCTGTTATTGGCGATAACTCAGGGGATCCCGGATAAGTATCCTGGTCCATGTGTTACTGAGGCTCCGAGGGACGGATATCGGGAATAAGGCGTAATCCCCCATGAGTGCTGGCTATCAGTGCTAATTGAATAGCCCCCAGCGAATCCATTAGCTGTAGTAATTCACCCCGGTTTATTGAATACCCCCATAGTAGAGAAACTTTGCAACATTACACAGTACTAGGTCTTCATACAGAGCAGATAAATACCGCATTAGAACACATTTTTACCGATGAACATAATCAAAACCCACAGAGTATGTAACATCACAGGGAAAATGGTCAGACCTTCTGGGGAGGTGGCTGTACACAACTGGGGGGGAGGGGAGAACAGCTGGGTAAGAATCTATTGTGTTCATAACAAAGGGTGAAGTTTAGCATAACAAATATAGATAGTAAGCTGCATAAACACTGATCATTTGTGTCAGTTCTGTCATTTGACCTCCGGTACTAAGGACATGATTTGTATCTTACTTGGCTGGAACTGTCACTTAAGGCCCATACACACTGGGTGATTTTGAGCTTCAAGCAGTTCAGTTTTGACCTTTGAGCTCAAAAGCCGCCCAGTGTGTACGGCGCAGCGGTAAGCGCTAATGCCACACCGCTCATCTGGCAGTATCCTGTTATAGAAAGCAGTCCATCCCGGGGAAAATTGCTTGGTGTGTATGCACTGATTTTCCCCGCCATAGCTCTGCATCTACACTGGGCAAAAATACCCGGTGTGTATGGACCTTAACACATAGATATGTCGGAACCGATCACTGGTGGGGCAGGGGTTTTCAGCTCTAGTCCTCATGTACCCCAACAGGCCATGTTTTCTGGATGTCTTTAATCATGCATAAGTGAGATCATCTATATTGCTGGGTCAGTAATTACCTACCACCTGCTTCCACTGACAGAAATCGGCAAAACATGATCAGTGCAGACCGGACTCTGCACCTTGGTGACGCCGTCTAACTAGACTCTGATTGCCAAAAGTGTTTATTGTAGGGCTCACACAACCAAATTATGTAACCAGAGAATTGGCCCCAGAAACTGTATGTACCCGGGAGCTTATATCATAGAGATACAGCTGGCAGATACATGAGATAACACTGTCACTAAATGCTGGCATTTGATGGAGAACCCAATGCTAATGCTAATATTCCTTTTTATCTTGTCAGCATGAGGACATTCCATTCGAAGAGGCAATAGATAACCTCGTGGTGGTAAGTTCATCACAAACTGATTGATGTTTTTCAAAAGAAATTCTATTTTTACATATTTGTCTCTGCATTAGGGGGTTTCCTTAGTCCTCTCTCAGGGCCTAATTCAGACCTGGTTTCTAAGCGGCATATATTCGTGCAGTAAACACCGCCCGAGCAAATGTGTGCCCCCCGCCCCCCCTTTGCGAATCCCGACAGTTCTTGGGAGGGGCTGTGTACACTTCCACATCCCCTCGCATGTGGGCGCATCTCAAAAACATCATTCTATGGCCTCTGACCATCGAGTAATTTTTGGGGGGATAGCGCCCAGCGAGTCCATTAACCACATTAATTTATGGCGGTTAATTGTATATTGGACTTAAATGCGGCCCTAGGGTGGAATCTTTATATGAATCGTATGACGCATCGTCTGTGTGCATGTTTGTCATATACCAATATGGCGGTGATTTGTACTTCTATACTGCCACAATATATATGTACAGTCCTTATATAGTGCTGAAGAGACCTCGTCAGTGTGTGCTAACAGTATATAGTGCAGCAGCTTCTTCCTGGGGGTGGGGGGCAGCTTCCCCATTGATGGTTACTTGCTGTCTTCGCCCAGAGGTGCGGAATCTGCATTTAGGTCCGACCAATCAGGTATTTACTTCCATTGTTGAACTTTCACCTATAAGATAAGCACTTGGAAGCAAATGTTGGCAGTATTAATACAGTAACCCAAGGCATCCCCCCATAGAGGTTGGGCTCCCTCAGCTGTTTATATCCTGTCCACAGAATAGCAGCGCATATAGGGGGTGATTTAGGTTGATCACCAACCTGAATCCCCCCCCCAAGTTAAGTGTTAAGTGACCGCAATAATGCAATTCTCCTTTCAGGATTTCCTATGGCATCCAGAAGTGAACACTTCCATGAAACAATGCTTCCAGTCTCTGATCGAGGTACGTGGTTGGCAACTTTGCTGTCCCTTGTGAGCAGTTGCTTCTTACATTCTGAGGTGTATGGTCTGTAGCATAGACTACGAGGTTGGTACGTTTCAAGCATTGGAAAAAGGGGAGCAGTGGTGATGCTGCCATAGCAACCAGATGCAGTCACACTTTTAGTGGTGTTTGACTCTTCAGACAACTTTAACTTCATGATGTACGCTACAAGTCCTTTTACACATAACACATGAGTTCCTTGTAACTCTGTAGTGCACAGTGTCTTTGCATACAACTTTTTCCGTACAAATGCCCCTTATTCACATTATAGGATGCACAAGCAGCTTCTGCTGATTAAAGTGATATCCGCAATGCCTACATTAATTGTGCGACTGCAGCTGTATTTGCGTGAGAATCAGAACATTCCAGTGTTTCCCAGCATAAGGGTAACATAGCATTTGGTATGCATATAGGCAGGACTAGAATGCCATGGCACGACGAGAAGGGCTGTTTGACGTGAAAGGAGGCGAGATGTATGGGGACACGTCTGTAATATAGATTATATACATGCTGTGTTTTATAATAAACAGTGTTCTGTCAATTACATTCATTGTATCAACAGAGCAGTTCTGTGTCATGTCCAAGGATAAGCAAAACAAATCTTTAGGGTTTGCGGAATGCATGAAATGTAAAGATGGCGATAGATGGATCAAAGTGTTTAGTAAGAGCATGTACAAAACCATCACATGTCATCAACTGGTAGGAATCTTATAGTCCCACACTGAGGGTGCCTCACAAGCACTTCATCAGGAGACTGTACCTGTGCTGTTCTGGCAGCTGCTTGTAGACCTTGCATCACGTTCAGTTACCGCCTCAGGGGCAGATTTATTAAGCTTGGAGAATAGATAAACTGGAGATAAGGCAAAAGGAGATAAAGCACCAGCCAATCAGCTGTGTTTGAAAATGACAGTTGGTAGTTGATTGGCTGGCGCTTTATCTCCTTTTGCCTTATCTCCAGTTTATCTCCAGTTATCTCTTCTCCAAGCTTAATAAATCTGCCCCTCAGTATGCCCCTTGTCACTGTAACGGACGTGTCTGCTCACTCCCTCTGTGCTGATAGCAGAACACCAGGCTACGGTTCCATGTTGTGCATTCATGTTTCCTGTCTTTTCTTGTAGAGCACATCAAAGCCAAATATGGTTGTAGCAGGAGCCGCCACGGTAAGCGTCTAATTACCTAAACTACCACAGTCAGGCCGTAAAATGCGGTGTTGAAGAACATACCTTTCAACATTATACCCTAGTGAAAATCAGGGCTGATTTATATATAAACGTGAGATTAGTTTATAGTAGTACATATGGACCCTCCATCAGCTAGCCTTCTCTGGAGAGCCATGGCTAGCCAAGGCCTATTGTTCTCAGCTGCAAGACAATACATAGAACAGTACAGTAGGGGATTAATATAGGATTAAGTCCGACAGCTCTGACTCACTGAATCCTATTAAAGGGCTAGATGAGGATGGCGCCATCTGTAAATCCAGAAACATCCCACTGTATCACCTTTCAGTACCCATAATAGTCTCTCCATGCGTCTTTGATCCCAGTTGCTGAATGCCAATTGCCAGTCTGGGGGTCCATTCTTGGGGCAAAAAAGCCTTGAATTTTCAATAAAGTTACAGTTGAGAAATTCAATTTTAAGGTCGTCTTGGGGAGACAGATACTGGAAAATAAAAGATTTGGCTCACTGGGCTCAAGGTCTGGGCACTTACAGTGCAGCTAGTGATGCATAGGAAACGGTGGGGGAAGGTGAGAGATGGGAATCACTGGTCATAGGGGAGAGCTCTGGTTACTGGCTCATGGTACATTAACAACATGTAGCGTGTTTACAGTCATTCACAATGGTAGAACGGGTGATTGCAAACAATACGCAGTAATCTAGAGACTGTGTCCCCCCGCAGGAGGCTCATCAATAACGCTCTTTGGGGGGGTATGCAATCTGGGATCACGGCTGTCGATCCTCGCCGACAGCCGTGATCCAGGCCCGTTTGCAGTCAGATCGACCGCATAACAGATGGGATTCAATGTCCCGCCTGCCGATTGGCGCAAAGGGGGCGTGGCTGCGAAAACGGACGTGGATTGTCGATCTGCGGGCCGAATAACGACAATCCACGGCCATTATCGGCAGAGCGGGCCCAACAGCTTCTGAAGTCGGGCCCATTCTGCCGTGATCCCGCATCAATGCTGTTGTTGATGACCGCATTGAATAGGGAGCCGCCGCTATTTCCCACGTCGGAAATAGCGGCGGCACATTGCATACCCCCCTTTGTATTCCGGAAGATATCTTGATAAATTTGCACCCCAACATGTTAGGTGCTGCATCCAGTGCTGGTTCACTGCTGATTGTACAAATGTAAATGGCCCAGCCTAAAAATAGGGGCGTCCTGGGGGGTGGTCTACAAACCAACCAATCAGTGCCTGCTCAGCTCCCTCAAACATAGGCATTAGCTACTGGGGGCTAACAGAGCATAATGAACATATTTATTTTGTGTTCTGCACACTGGCCCTTATTCTGGTTCACTCGCAGAGGCAAATGCCTTCTCAAAACCATATGCACTGCAGGTGGGGCAGATGTAACATGTGCAGAGAGAATTCGATTTGGGTGAGTTATTTTGTTTCTGTGCAGGGTAAATACTGACTGCTTTATTTTTACACTGCAATATAGATCTCACTTTGAAGTAAAACCCCACCCAAATCTAATTCTCTCTGCACAAGTTACTTCTGCCCCACCTGCAGTGCAGCAATGGTTTTGTCCATTTGAGAAGGAATTTGCCTTTGCGAGTGAACCAGAATAAACCCCCACTGTGCTTTATTCAGCCCAGGGATATGACCTATGATATTAATGTCAAATAAAAATGGGAACGGTGCCGTTTGAGTTTCTTAAATCATGTTGGACTATTTAATTAACGCTTTGAGTGCCAACGTTGCTGTGAGCCTCAAAGTATCCGCTAAACCGTCGCTGTGAGCAACACTGGCATTTTTAGCAGATATTTTGAGTATCTCTCACAGCAACGCTGCCACTCAAAGGGCTAAAGTCGCTGTGCTTGGAAGCAATTAGGTGTGTTTATTTTGGTTTAAGCATAAGTCACCGTGGGACGTTATTCATAGATTCATTTTCCAATAAAAAGTTCTAAGCAGAAGAATTTTTGTTTTTATTTCCAGTGGTCTATAAAGATAAACAATGGAAGCGCGGAGTCTCTGGCCCGGTACAAAGTGAACATGACGGCGGTGGAGCCTGTGTTGGGGAAACTGGCTGATACCAGGGACGTTTACTGGATCTTACAAGGTTTGGTTCCAGGTTTCTTATCTTGTTCCTCTTTTGTTGCAGCAGAGCTGAGTGTGTGTGTGTGTGTGTGTGTGTGTGTGTGTGTACTGCTTACGACAATGATTGCTAATGATATGTAGATAACCGTAGAACCACAGTATTGTTTTTGATGATATTGCATTGTTTGCAATGTCGTCTAATGTGTACCCAGCATGCGATGGAATGCTCAGCAGTATCCATGTAAACATTTATCATGTTGATGCTGCAACATCGACATAAGAATGTCAACATGGTTCAAATTGTCGACACACAAGTCCACGTTCTCAAAAGGTTGTCAGGTTCGCAATGTCGACATCTGAAATGTTGCCATGGGAAATGCCAACCTACTGAGAATGTGGACGGCTAGGCTCAGGCTGTGTAGAGGAGGTTAGGATAGGCTGGGGGAGGGCTAGGGATATGGAGAAATCCTCACTGGAACGTTGATCCTTATGTGGTTGAACATGGGTCCTCTCCTCTCTTACACCCCCCCCCCCCCCCTGGTGCATGGGCTTTCATTGTTA
Organism: Crinia signifera; assembly: GCF_055691185.1. Taxonomy (NCBI): domain Eukaryota; kingdom Metazoa; phylum Chordata; class Amphibia; order Anura; family Myobatrachidae; genus Crinia; species Crinia signifera. The sequence goes on along the minus strand of NC_139221.1, from coordinate 304,505,421 downwards.
CGTAGTATATTTATCACCTAGGCCTCTTTAATTCCTTTTCCTCATTATCAGCTTTTCTCCTGTACAAAGTCGTATTCGGAGCCGCACACAATGCCTATAGTCATGTTGTCGAGCGATTATTTGAAACTGTGCACTGACATTGGCTGTTCACTCGGCACATTATGGGAGTGTTGGGGGCGTGTCCGTACATGCGGCAGTGTCCCCAGACTCACAGCTGCAGGCATAGCAAGTCAGATGGTATAAGTGCTGGTGCACGTGTTAATGGTACAACAGTTGGGGGCGTATAAAGACGCACCAATCGGCATCACAGCCTGCGTGGGCTCTAAAAGGGGGCCTCTTAGTCCTTTCACATTAGGCCGCAGAAGGAATTTGTAGGCCATTTGCAGAAACCTGGAGATGCATGTACAGGAATACACAATATGTCCCACAAGGTGTAGCGTGATCAGAGGTAGAGAGGTAATTACAGACAGATCAAAGACTGGGTTGTGGCCGGATGACTTCCAAGGCTCGGTCATTAAGGGTGAAAGGTCGACTGGCAGTAGGAATAAACACCAATGTGCTTGTGGAATGTTTCAAATGTCAAAGTGTACGTACGTTCTTCCCCACTGTCATGCAGTATTACCCCACGTATCATTTATGCTGTATATTAGATTTCAATTCCAGCTTCTAGTTATCAGTAGGTTTTCTCTGTTTGTAACAAAATGTTCTGCAAAATTATTTTAAATTGTCATATTCCCACCCCCGAAATACTCCTCATAAAAGCCAGTCAAATATCTCCATAGAAAGACAAGGGTGGCACTAATGTGTTTATGTTGGTTGCAGATCCTGTTTCTGAACAATTGTTAAGCGAAAGTCGCCGAATGATCACCAATGAGAGGATTGATGCGTACAACGAAGCGGCATCTGCTATATTAAATGGAACCAATAGAAAATCAAGATCAAACATCAGGATGTTCAGCGTTTCCAGGCAGATTGCTGAGGAGACTTCAGACCAATCGCTGGATGGGCTGCACATCCCAGAGACCAGCAGAGATATAGTAAGTATCAGAGGCCAGCAGAGATATAGTAAGTATCAGAGGCCAGCAGAGATATAGTAAGTATCAGAGACCAGCAGAGAGAGTAAAAGATGCATGCACAGAGCGGGTACCAGGGGCACACAGAGATATTTAGGAATGCCGGAGGCTCGCAGAAATAGATAGGAGCTGTCGGAGGTCAACAGCGAAGGGTCAGGGAGTGTCAGAGACCAGATAAAGGCAGGATATTACAGGATAGCAGTGAAAAAGATGGTGGATACTACAAGGCATCAGTGAGAGGGGGAGGGGGATAATACAGGACAGCAGTGAGAGATAGGGGGCTATACCACAGGGCAACAGTGAGAAAGAGGGGGTACCACGGGACAGCAGTGAGAGAGTGGGGGATGCCACCGGACATCAGTGAGAGAGAGGGGGTACCACGGGACAGCAGTGAGAGAGAGGGGGGAGTACCAAGGGACAGCAGTGAGAGAGAGAGGGGATACCACAGGACAGCAGTAAGAGAGGGGGTACTATAGGACAGCATTGAGAGAGAGGGGGGGGGTCCACAGGACAGCAGTTAAAGAGAGAGGGTACCACAGGACAGAAGTAAGCAAGGGGGGATACCACAGGATAGCAGTGAGAGAGAGGCGGGTACTACAGGGCAGCAGTGAGGGGGTCCACAAGCCGTCATCAAGATATAGGAGGAAACCAGATGCCAGCAGAGAGTGGGGTACAAGAGACCAGTAGTATTAGAGAGAAGAGATACCAAAGGCCAGCAGAGAGAGGATGGGAGGATACCAGAAGGCAGCATTGAGATATATTGCGGATACCAGTGGCCAGCAGATGGAAGGGGGAATACCAGAGGCCAGTAGAGAGAGAGAGAGAGAGAAGGGGGGTACAACAGGACAGCAGAGAGAGAGAGAGGGGGTGGGGGGATACCACAGGACAGCAGTGAGAGAGACTGGGTACAACAGGCCGACAGCAAGATATAGGGGAAGACCCCGTAGATCAGGGGAAGAAATACGTGTTACTCACATTTGTAGATAGATCCATAGTAAATAATGGGAGTATCAGACCAATGATGGAGTTTTCCTGGTATTTGTGGTTTACTGACATTAAACCTTTGCCTTCTATTGTCCTCCTCTAACATCCGCTATCTGTGACTGTATATACCGCTGTCATTCACCGTTTCAGAGCGCCATGATCCTCATGAACGCCTACTGCAACAAAGTCATGAAGCCGATAGATGGTTCCTGCTGCCAGCCCACCTCTCCCACCACCGCCATCCAGAAGATGGCCGCCTCTTTCTTTCTGTTATCCATCGCTGGCTACATAGCGGTCATGGTAATCCAGCGCAACAACCACAGGAAGAGCAAGATGTGCAGCGATGTAGAGAGCGGGGAGGAGAAGAAGCCGGCTACCGTCACTCCCGTGGCCTCCACACTGGAGACCGCTCTGTTCTCCTTCTGCAAACTTGGCCTCATCATGGCGTACTTCTACTTCTGTGATCGGGCAAACCTCTACATGAAGGAGAACAAGTTTTATACCCACTCGGCCTTCTTCATCCCCATTATCTATATCCTTGTGCTGGGGGTCTTCTACAATGAGGACACAAAAGAGGTAATAGCCAATATCCTATCGGTGTAGTGTGCCTTGTGTACAGTGGGGGTAGTGTGGTGCGTGGTGAGCAGGGGTATTGTAAGAGGTGTCGGTGATGGCTTAAGGTCCAAACGATTTTGCCAGTTCCAGAAGCATATGGGAACACCAAGCGTTTCATGGGCGTTCCCATGAGAACACTGGGCCTTCTCATGCTAATTGGCTGATCGGGCGGGCAGCTGACAATACTGACACCCCGGCGGGTCACCGTTGCTACCGATCTCACTGGGTGCACACGTCGTTCAGTGTAATAACCATTGAGTGGAGGCAGCCAACTGCTCTCAGTGTAGAATGTCAGTACAGATTGTAAACTTGCTGCATCTGTTTATTACTTGCTACCTAAAATCATTCTTTCTATATAGTAAAGTTCTATATAGAGTCTTCCGTGGGCATTTTGGATGTGATGTATACTTAGCTTATATCCGCAGTTGGCAGCCGAGCAGGAATGAATAGAGACCAACGTCAACTTTTCTAGTACAGGGGTGGCCAAACCTGTCCTCAAGATCTACCAACAGTGCATGTGTCTCAGGCAACCTGTGGATCTGTAGTAGGAATGAATGCAGCAGGTTTGAAAATGTGACAGTTAGTAATGACTACAGCTGTGCACAAGCTAGTAGATCTGGGAAATGTGACAGTTAGTAATGACTACAGCTGTGCACCAGCTAGGTGATCTGGGAAATGTGACAGTTAGTAGTGACTACAGCTGTGCACCAGCTAGGCGATCTGGGGAATGTGACAGTTAGTAATGACTACAGGTGTGCACCAGCTAGGTGGTCTGGGGAATGTGACAGTTAGTAATGACTACAGGTGGGCACCAGCTAGGTGGTCTGGGGAATGTGACAGTTAGTAATGACTACAGGTGTGCACCAGCTAGGTGATCTGGGAATGTGACAGTTAGTACTGACTACAGCTGTGCACAAGCTAGTAGATCTGGGAAATGTGACAGTTAGTACTGACTACAGCTGTGCACCAGCTAGGTGATCTGGGAAATGTGACAGTTAGTAACGACTACAGCTGTGCACCAGCTAGGTGATCTGGGAATGTGACAGTTAGTAACGACTACAGCTGTGCACCAGCTAGGTGATCTGGGAATGTGACAGTTAGTACTGACTACAGCTGTGCACAAGCTAGTAGATCTGGGAAATGTGACAGTTAGTACTGACTACAGCTGTGAACCAGCTAGGTGATCTGGGAAATGTGACAGTTAGTAATGACTACAGCTGTGCACCAGCTAGGCGATCTGGGGAATGTGACAGTTAGTAATGACTACAGGTGTGCACCAGCTAGGTGGTCTGGGGAATGTGACAGTTAGTAATGACTACAGGTGGGCACCAGCTAGGTGGTCTGGGGAATGTGACAGTTAGTAATGACTACAGGTGTGCACCAGCTAGGTGACTTGGAAAATGTGGACCGTTGGTAGATCTCGAGGACCGGTTTGGCCAGCCCTGTTCTAGACCATCAGAAGTAGTCAGGAAAAAATATATATTTTAGTTTGGTTATAAGTTGGTGTATTCGGTCCCTGCCCCAGTGGAGCTTGCAATCTATATTTTCTATTTCATTGACGCAAACATACACCCATCAATCTGTGGGTTAATTTTTGCCAGGAGGCAAGTAACCTCCAAGTATATTTTTTGGAGTGTAGGAGAAAATGGAAGCACCTAGAGAAGCAATCCAAACAAACACAGGGAGAACATATAGACCCCACATTGGTTGGGCTTTGGCTGGAATCAAGACAAATGTTCTCAGTGCAGTGAGGCAGCAAAACTAACCATTGCTCTACATTGCTTCCCCTTTGTCTGCCATATATTTACTGATGAATGAGACATTCTGGGTTATCACATCCCATGTTCCTGGGCTTAGTAATGCTCCACTCTTATGTCCTCTGTCTTACGTAATGATCTCCTGTATCTGACATATTACTTCTGTATATTGGTGTACATTTCCTACAGATGCGTCCGCATTCATCTAACCTCAGTACGCCATGCAGCGCAAAATAGCTGGTACCAGTGAGCCGCCAGGTCCCCTGCAGCTCCGCTAATAGCAGGCATCTTTTTTTTTTTTTTTACTGGAATTTTGTCTTAGTTGCAACACAAAGTGACGAGGGCGCACAAGGAGACTGTGCTGAATAATGTCGTATGACACTTGTTGTATATTGTCTGTTTACAGACCAGAACAGAACCTAGGCGGTTATTCTGGTTCACTCGCAAAGGCAAATTCACTCTCTAATAGACAAAACCCTGGCCCTTATTCTGATCGGTGCGGCCCGATCAGAATATGCGGCCGCAACCGTGCAGGCGAATCCCCGCCTTCCATACGGATCGCCACCTGCCGTCCGTACGCGGATATGTGGCGATCCGCATGAAATTGTACGGGGATACGCCTCCTCCATGGTGGGAGCAGCCCCTGCATTCGATGGTCGCCGAACATCGAATGCAGGGCCGCACGCTCCACCAGGTCCCGCAACACAAGACCACACGGACACTTGTCCGTGTGAAATCATGTATAGGGGCGGGCAGCTGACATCCGGCGATGTCAGATGCCCGCCCCGTACCCACGCGTCACGGCCTCATTACCATGCATACGCCCCGCGTTTGCATGGGAACGCCCATGAAACGGGGGGCGTATGCATAGGGTAATGAGGCTAAGTAGCCCCTCACGCCCCTCTACGCCCCCTGTGCGGCGTATAAAGAATCCGTGCGGCGAAATCGCCTGCACATGCGCAGACTGACCTCTGCACATGCGCAGACGATCAACATCGGCGGTCCGTCCGCATGCGGGAATTTCCGCACCGATCAGAATAAGGGCCCATGTGCACTGCAGTGGCGGCTGATGTAACATGTGCAGAGAGAGTTAGATTTGGGTGGGGTTTGTAATTCAAACTGATATCTATATTGCAGTGTAAAAATGAAGCAGCCAGTATTCTCCCTTCACAGAAACAAAATAACTCACCCAAATCTAATTGTCTCCGCACATTTTACATCTGCCCCCCTGCAGTGCACATGGTTTTGTCCATCTAAGAAGGATTTTGTCAGAAAGAGTGAACTAGAATAAACAGTGTAACAGTGTAAAAATAAAGCAGCCAGGGTACTTGTTTCCTAGCACGGCGCCCATGATATTCAGTCGTATTGCATCGCATCGCATGCCATATGCCCGCATGCGATGCAATGCGATTTTAAATTGTATAAGCCCCTATACTATTTTTAATTGTATAAGCACCCTAATGGGTGCTTAGAATGTTAAATGCACCCCCACGCCACCCCCACTATCAACGCCAACCCAAAGTGTGCCCGCGAGGGTCGGCGGTACACGTCATCCAACCTTTTCATACCCCCACTATCCACGTCGGCGGGGAGTTGATTTTATATAGTGTGGCAAGCGCAGCAATCCACCGAGCCCGAAGCGTGGCGAGCGGATTCGTATTACTTTACATGTATTCCGCGCGCTCTCGCCACGCTTCGGGCTCGCTGCGCTCACCACACTATATAAAATCAACTCCACGCCGACAGGGATAGTGGGGGTATGAAAAGGTCAAAGGACGCGTACCGCAGACCCTCGCGGGCTCACTGCGCTCACCATGCTTTGTGTTGGCGTTGATAGTACGGGTGGCGTGGGGGTGCTTTTAACATTGTAAGCACCCATTACGGTGCTTATAAAATTTTAAATCGTATACCATTGTATATGGCATACAATGCAATGGTATACAATTTAAAATTGTATAACATCGGCTGCCATCGCGCAACATCGCATACCATCGTATGCCTTATGGTATGCGATGCGATGTGCGCCGTGCTAGGAAACAAGTACCGCAGCCAGTATTTACCCTGCACAGAAACAAAATAACTCACCCAAATATAACTCTCTCTGCACATGTTACATCTGCCCCACCTGCAGTGCACATGGTTTTGTCCATTAGAGAGTGAATTTGCCTTTGAGTGTGAACCAGAATAACCCCCCTTGTGTACAGACTCTGAGACACAGTCGCACACAGATATACAAGTGTCAGGAGTCAGTTCACTCAGTGCAGCTTCCCAGTGCATCCTCTCGCATTGTGTTGCGATCCAGATGCATTTTCGACAAAAAAGAAAATAGGGTTGACTCTCACGTGACCTGGCGCGCTGGGAGAGGCGCGTCTGCAGCACAGATATACAAGGATACATTCTTATAATTGATTTGTGCCCCAGTGTGATCAGTCCCTTTTCTTAGTTAACCTTATTTTAGTTAAGCTCTATATGTTTAGTGTCATAGATGTGATGGTGTCTTAAACCTGCGAGTGTCATCTACCACAAATGTCTCTTCTTATACAGACTAAGTTGTTGAACCGAGAACAGACTGACGAGTGGAAGGGGTGGATGCAGCTGGTCATACTAATCTATCATATGTCCGGAGCCAGTTCTGTAAGTACTGCTAGACGGTATCATTGTATTGCCCAGGCTAAAGCTGTCTGTGATTCGGGCCACAATTAGTATTATGCACCAGGTCAGGGCTTTCCTCTTATATCCGCACCATGTATATTACCGTACATGGTCTGTGACCTGTTATTAGGCTGCGGCATTATTACCCGCTATCCAATGCTGTGCAATATATTACATTTATCCATTATCCTACTGTTCGTTCATTCTAGATTTCATTTTCTGCTCAATCTGTTTTTCCTGCTACCTGAGCGTGGCCCCTTGCCTGGACATGATCAGTGCATTGGGAGCCGGGCTGCTGTCCCTGCACATAGGAGACCCAGATAAGATAGAACTTGGGGAAAGCAGGAACTTTGAGGCCAATTCAGACCTGACGACTCAGACGCGAATTCAGCTCTGTCCCCGACGGTCGGGGTATGTGCATGAGCGAATAGGGGACCTCCCTCCCCAGGGGGCGGGCAGCGGGACCCGTCCAAGCAGCGGGGGCGGCTGGGAGCTTGTAGCGCCGTTTTGCCAGGCGGCGGGGTGGGATGCGGCCAGGGGCGTAGCTAAGGGTTCATGGGCCCTGGTGCGAAAGGTCAGCTTGGGGCCCCCCTACATACAACAAAATTAAAATCTCGGTCTGGAGTCAGTGCTGTTGTGGAACTACACGTCCCAGCATGCCCTGCCACAGATTTTAGATAATGGATTTCTAAAACTGTGACAGGGCATGCTGGGACGTGTAGTTCCACTGTAACAGTGGAACTACACATCCCAGCAGTTTTAGCTATTTTCCCCATAATCTTAAAAGCCTGACAGACTGGACTCACTGTAGTCTGTGACTCTGTCCGATATAGGGCGCCGGGCGGTCCTGCTCCTGAGTCCTGTCCTAGCACAGCCTACACGTGCTGTGTGATGGCATTGGCGCGGAAGCGGTGGGAGAGGGAGGTTGGAGCCCGCGTGCGTCGCGCTGACGTCACGCGGCAAGGGGTCCCCTTCCTATTGGCTGCCTGCGGCTGGGGACGCTGCAGCCAATCACAGCTGAGATACGGCCACCGTGTCCCGTCCCCAGCCGCAGGCAGCCAATAGGAAGGGGACCCCTTACCGCGTGACGTCACCGCGACGCACGCGGGCCCGCAAAGCAGCACTGGGAACGGGTGCGTCCTGTTCGCATCCCTTTCCCAGGCCAGTGGCGGGGGTTGGGCCCCCCTGGCTCAGGGGCCCGGTCGCATCTGCGACCGCTGCGACCCCTGAAGCTACGCCACTGGATGCGGCTGCTGAATATTTTGAAATTACTGGCCGGATGTCGATTGGCTGAGAGAATTCTCTCAGCCAATCAGATTCGCTCGGCGGGATAACAACCGGTCTGAATCGGGCCCTTCGTGCATTTCTCCTGTCACTGTTTTGAGTTTGGTTCAGATACTGTAACAACCCATTCCCCTCTCTTTACCCCCCTCCCAGTTCTTGCCGGTGTACATGCACGTCAGGGTTTTGGTCGCAGCCTATTTATTTCAGACGGGCTACGGACACTTTTCCTATTTCTGGCTGAAGGGCGACTTCGGAATGTATCGCATTTCCCAGGTATGAGCACATCTATGTAACATATACAGTATGGTCACTTTCCCAATGTCACTAAACCGTTCTCACAGAGGAAATGTACATTGCTGAGGGGAAACTCCCATTCCTGATATCACCAATGATAAAGTACCTGTACAGCATATGCTGTTTTATAAATGTACTCCCAGTGTATTTCTCATTATATACAGTCTGCTCTGACAGCGTGTGGCACATGCTTTAATATGCCTCAATATGATGATCTGATCTATGCAGCTGAAAAGGTCTAAAGGGGTGTACACACGGGGAGATTTTGACTAATGGGCAATTTTGACTAAGCAATGTTGGGAGAGATTTTGGCTAGATGCACTGGAGTTTTTGACTAAGCAATGATAGTCTATGATCTAGTCAAAATTTTCTTGCCTGCACAGACAGTCTATGCCAGTGGTAGCCAACCCTAGCCCTCGAGAGCTACCAACAGTGCACATTTTCCAGACAACCTAGCTGCTGCACAGCTGCACTCATTAATCACTGATACATTTTAAAAGATACACAGATGGAGCTAATTAGATTCTGTGAGGAGACCTGCAAAACATGCACTGTTGGTAGCTCTCGAGGACTAGGGTTGGCTACCCCAGGTCTATGCTAAGCAATTTCTGCTAGACAATATTGACTAAAGGTCCATACACACTGGGCGACTATGCCCAGCGTGTATGGACAGCGATGATGTCAATCATCGCTGCTGGGAAAGCCACTCAGTGCATACACACTGTCCGGCTTTCCCCCTGCCCGGCGCCGGCGGAGGGGGGAGGGCGATGTTGCATAGCGGAGCACTATGCAAAGCCGTCCTGAAAGCCGCTCATCTGCTGGTATAACCAGCAGATGAAAGGCCTTCCCTGCGATGTTGCGGGAGCGCACAGCGGCGCTCATCGTCCGGGCCATACACACTGGGCGGCTTTGAGCTGAAAGCCGCTCAAACCTGCTGTTTTGAGCGACTTTCAGCTGAAAGTCGCCCAGTGTGTATGGGCCTTAAGCAGGAGAAAAATAGGGAGTTTTGGCTAACCTTCTAGGAGATTTTGATTATCTAGTCAAAATCTCCTGTTAAAAGTTCTCCGTGTGTACACCCCCTTTACATTTCTTCAAATCAAGAGTTGCAAATATAAGGTACAGGCTAATCTCAAAAGAAACACTTTTAGAAACACGCAAACAGCTGCGATATTTCCCAGGTTAAAACAGTACCTGGTATGCGAGGATTTCATCACTTCATCCTGTATCTAAATTTTCCATAGGAACAAAGCTACTCAGTTCAGACAAAAATGTAAGTTATGTCTTCCATTTCTCAGCTTCAGAATTAGTCATTATGTCACAAATCATAGTGTTCCTAGTAGGAACCGGGCAGGGCAGGGCTGCGACGTCACCAAAGGGGGCGAGCTGGCCCACAACATCACCGAAGGGGGCAGGCCAGGCACACCGAGGTAACTTCCGGGGAAGCGCTGGGCTTTAACGTGGGATCTGGGCTTTCCCGTTGCATCGGCAGCAGGCTGTTCTAGCAGGGCGCTGTTAGAGGGGCAGTGCAAATTTTGCCCTTTAAAAATTGGGCAGGGCGCTTCGCCCAGCTAATACAGCCTAGCGGGAACACAAAATCAGTACAAATCCATACATAGCATGTGTTTAATATAGTCTTTGTTTTTTTTTTTGGGGGGGGGGGGGGATTGTTAGTTTCAAAAGATAAGGAGGAATATGATAAAATTTAAGTTCATGCACCCCTATGGACCTGCTCGAACATTTCACTGTCCTCTACAGAAGAAAAAAGACATGTTCTGTTCCTGTGTGCAATATAATTTCCTATTTCAGCACTCCTATCAGGAACAGAAGTACAGTCTCAACTTACGTTAGACATCAGGCATCTGTTAAAAAGGGGGTACTTGTGTAATATCTGGGCGCCCGATTTTTTTCATTGTATTGCATTGCATGCAATATAGTGGCATACAATTCATGCAATGCGATTTTTCATTGTAAAGACCCGATTTTTAATTGTATAGTCACCCATGGGTGATTTCATACCCCCACTATCCAACTACGCATGCAGTTGAGTATATATAGTGTGGCGAGCGGACGCAGAATACATGTAAAGTAATCCGCGTCCCCTCGCGGGGCTCGCCACGCTTCGGGCTCGGTGTCTCGCTGCGCTCGCCACACTATATAAAATCAACTCCATGTGTAGTTTGATTGTGGGGGTATGAAATCACCCATGGGTGACTATACAATTAAAAATCGGATCTTTACAATGAAAAATCGCATCGCATGCCTTAAGTAGTGGCATGCGATGAAAAAATCGGGCGCCCAGATAATATACAAGTACCAAAAGGGGTTCTGAACAAAACATCTACCTTCGAATAGCGATTTTCCCCAACTTTGCACCTTCTGTAAGTACTAGGTGAAGTGAAATTCACTGTAAAACGATTGCCAGTAAATGATTGCAGCTCATTGAATAGGGTTTTTCACGATTCACTGTACAATCGCAGTTAAGTCCTGTTGGAGAAAGTGAGCTATATAAATCAAACTTGCTTTTTCACATGAAAAAGGGTTATCACTGCTAATTGAATATCCCCATATATATATATATATATATATATATACACACAAGGCTCCGACTGGCGGGGGGGGGGGAGCGGCACTCGGCGGTCTCCAACGTAGTAATGAACAGCAAACAATCAAATGATCAACGTTTCGGTTTATTAAAACCTTTGTCAACATCTTGACAAAGGTTTTAATAAACCGAAACGTTGATCATTTGATTGTTTGCTGTTCATTACTACGTTGGAGACCGCCGAGTGCCGCTCCCCCCCCCCCGCCAGTCGGAGCCTTGTGTATATTGTGGCCCTTTGGCCTCGTGGAGGTGGCACCGGGGCACCTACCTCTTGTGATTGGAGTGCCTGATCATCTTCACCCATATATATATATATATATATATATATATATATATATATATATATATATATATATACACAAGTATACAACTTAAAATACCCCCCTGGCTGGAAAAATTATACATAATGGAAATTTTCATTTTTACAGATAGAATTGTAATCAAACATTAAAATACTCACACAGGCAATTGAAATCCCAGTATTTTTCTTTCATAGCCTTATGAAGTATACTTTAACCCTTTCAGTGCCATCGTTGCTGTGAGTAATCTTCAAAATATCCGCTAAAATCTCAGCGTCGCTCGTAACGACCGTTCTTTTAACATAAATAAATACAAGTACCGCCAAGTCAATTAATTGAAGATTAGGTAAATATTGCACCCAAAAAAACGCAGTCGATGCAAGCTGCGCTGCCATTTTCTACGGCTGTTGTGAGAGATTCACAGCAATGTTGGCACCCAACGGGTTAAGGTTCAATTTAAGCAGAAAAGGGAAATGCTCATTTATCTGCCTTAGCTTGATAATGCTTATTGAGCCCACTTTCTTTTTCACACCCATTTGTGTGAAATAAAGGAATGTAGAATGACTCTGAGTCAGGCAAGATTGATCAAACATTTTTTCTGTAATCTCCATGTTTTGAATGATAAAGGGTTCAAGTTGCCAAGTGATATATGTGAATTAGTTACTGAGAGAGGAATATTTTTTTAACATACACCTCGGAGCATCAGGAGTGTCAATTCTGAGCAATTTTTCAAAACTCAAAAACTGAGGCGTAGATAATTTTTTTTTTTTTTTGCATGGTTTGATAGCTATGTTGTAGTATTACTTGTACGAAGTATCATGCAAATTTGAGTCGGTGGCTGTCATGCCTGGTTGAACTGACAGGGAATGACCCCTTTGGGCCTTTTACCTTTATTAAAAAAGGGTCAGAATATCCTTTAAAATGCACCCATCTCCATTCAGACATTTTTTTTTTTTTTAAATAAACCTATATTTATGGGAATGCAGCTTACAAAGTTAGGTCACCAAACTACACAAGAATCCAAAAGTTTATTGTTGAGAAATTCAGCAAAAATTATTAAAATAAGTCCGTTGCTATAAGCACGATTGTGGTGGTGGTGGACAAGGTGGTGCTTGGCTTTGTCCATGTATTCTCTGATAGGCACATCTGGTGCTGGTGGCGGCCAATCAAATGGACCATAAATAATTTGATTTGGTCCTGAATCCACCAACCCTACAAGAGTGACCACAGCACCCAGTTCTGGTTTACACCATTGAGTTCCAGCAACTGCAACACCTTGTTGCAACAATGTGGGCAGAAGAGACATTTACTCGGAGTACGGATTCTATAAAAGGTAGCACAGCTACAAACCATAGTTAAAAATAAACCCACAAACTGCCTACACCTAAGCAAATGGAGAATATGACAGCGTGGGAATGGAACGGCCCCTGGAATCTGCTTTGTGTTGCCAGTAAATGCAGAAAAGTACTTACATTGTTTTGTTTTTCATTTTAACCAGGTGGTTTTCCGGCTCAACTTCTTGGTGGTTGTCCTGTGTATAGTGATGGATCGCCCCTACCAGTTCTATTACTTCGTTCCATTAGTTACCTTCTGGTTCATGGTGATTTATGGGTCAATGGCATTATGGCCGCAAATTATCCAGAAGAAAGCCAATGGTATATATATATTTTTTTTTTTTTTAATTTGTATATACATATGTGTACTCATTTTTGCTGCGTTACTATGCGCAGAAGCATGTTTTCTGTACAGAATGATGTATCCACTATATGGGCCTTATTCTAGTTCACACTTTCTGACAAAATCCTTCTTAGATGGACAAAACCATGTGCACTGCAGGGGGCAGATTTTACTTTTTCAGAGAGAATTAGATTTGGGTGGGGTTTTACTTCAAAGTGAGATCTATATTGCAGTGTAAAAGTAAAACAGCCAGTATTTACCCTGCACAGAAAACAAAATAACTCACCCAAATCTAATTATCTCACATTTTACATCTGCCCCCCTGCAGTGCACATGGGGCCTTATTTTGGTTCATTCTTTCTGACAAAATCCTTCTTAGATGGACAAAACCATGTGCACTGCAGGGGGGGCAGATGTAACATGTGCAGAGAGAATTAGATTTGGGTGAGTAATTTTGTTTCTGTGCAGGGAAAAACTGACTGCTTTATTTTTACACTGCAATATAGATCTCACTTTGAAGTAAAACCCCACCCGAATCTAATTCTCTCTGCACAAGTAACACCTGCCCCACCTGCAGTGCACATGGTTTTGCCCATCTAAGAAGGATTTTGTCAGAAAGAATGAACCAAATTAAGGCCCATGGTTATGTCCATCTAAGAAGGAATTTGCCAGAAAGAGTGAACTAGAATAAGGCCCTATGTTCTGTAGACTTATCCTATACATTTTCAAATAAATCGTATTCAAATATTAGTTATCCCTTTTAAATGCCCCCTCCCCCCACCCAATTGGATTCTGCAGACATGTCGGCATAGTTATAGTGTTAATAAGTTTGTACTGTTAACGTTCAGCATGTTGACACTAATGTTATGTGGACGGTATTAGAACGTCGTACTGTTTTTCATGTTATTCTGTTGCTATCGGTAACCCTAAGCCTCATGGAACAGTCAGCATTTTTACAATGTACATTTCCAAAGTCGACTTCTAATGTTGATCATGTCACTTGACCAACATAGGCCACCTGGTGTTGACATTGTAAATGTTGAAATCAGGAATGTCAAGGTTATCTCCTTTGGTGGAATTTTTGCCTTGGAATGAATCAATGTGTGTGCAGCTGATCAGTGGGATAAGTACAGATGTGTCCACATACATCTTTTCTCCATACGACACAAGTGGCATTATGTGTAACATGTGAGCTTTATGTGACTCTGTAGCACGGGGTGTATTTTTTTCTGTCGTTTTCCGTTTAAATGCATCTTATTTGAAAAAAAATACAGCGAATGGGATGCACAAGCAGCTTCTGCTGAATAAAATGATATGCGGCAGACTTTTACTCATTGCGTGACTGCCGCTGTAAGAAATGGAAACTTCGTGGGGTTTTTTTTCCGGAAAACACTCAAGTAGCATTTTGTATGCAGATACAGCGGCAATCGCACACAGAATATAGGCATGCAGCATATCATTTTATTCAGCAGATGCCGCTTGTGCGGAATTCACTCCATTTTGCAAATCGGATGCATTTTAACCAAAAAATCCTCCTGGTGCTACAGTAGGGCTGTTTGACCAGTGGAGGCCAGATGTACATGGACACATCTGTAGTGACATCACTCAGACCTAAAGCTTCTGGTAATTGGTTCTGCTCACTAAACAGCTGGGTCTTCATGTTCACTTTTATATTTCTCGTTCCTATGCTTCCTACACGTAACATTATCCCAATTATCAGATACTGTATGTAACATTGTGATCTCTAATCAGAAGCCAATTCCGGCCCATTTCTTTCAATCCCGGGATTTGGGAACCGGGATTGGCCTCCTGACTGCTTAGAAGCAGTCCTTTTGCAACTTACTTAGTGCGCGTAGGCAACGGACAGGGCGGGCGAGCGGAGGCCGCAGACAAGGTGGCTGAGCGGCAGAAGGGGACGCACGGCTAGAGACCATGCAGGCAGGGAACTGCAGACGCAGCGATTGGGACCGGCAGACATTGGAGACTCCAATCCCAGGATTGAAATCCCGGCTTAAAAAAAGCCCAAAATCCCGGGATCCCGCCAATCCCGATCCCGGCATTGGCATCCCTAATACTGTAGTTACAGAATTTTATGTATTATGTACATTATACAGAATAAAACCGGTGATGGCTAAATAGGTGTACTGTGTCCACACGCATACCACAGCTGTATAACACACGGAACATCATTAATACATTTCTCTTCTGTTTCCTACAGGGAACTACCTGTGGAATTTTGGCCTTATTTTAAAGCTTGCTTTCCTGATGCTGTGCATATACCTGCTCTCCTGCTCTCAGGTACGGCTACATGCTCTTTTCTCTTGGTGTAGGTTATTTGTGTTATTGATGTGGTGTCGGTCATTGTTATAACGCTATTATTAATTCCAGTAATAATTAATCAAAGGTCTCGGGGACCTGTAACGAGCACCCTGAGAGAAATCTAGCACCTAGATCAGTGGTCCTCAACCTCGGTACTCAGGACCCCTCAACAGTTCACATTTTCCAGGTCTCCACACAGAATCACAAGTGAAGTAATTACCCCCACCTGTGGATCTTTTAAAATGTGTCAGTGAATAATATGTGTACCTTTGCACCTGCAGGGTGACCTGGAAACCGTGCACTGTTGGGGGGTCCTGAGGACCAAGGTTGAGAACCACTGACCTAGAAGCCATGACCAGCTAGTGAAACACTGCTTGCTGTAACTCTTCAGCCGTCTCCTGATGCTACTGTAGCTTGCTTTTGCAACCTTGTATTTAATTGAGTTAACCCCATCACTTAAACCTCTGTCCCCATCCGTGCGCATGTGACAATTCTGTGATTCTCTAGCACACTGTACTGTGTGACCTGAGCTATGTAATCATGACCAGTATAACCAGTGGTGCTGTTTGTTCCATCAAGGGTTCTTTCGAGAATATCTTTTCTCTATGGCCGATATCCAAGCTGTTTGAGTTGAACGGAGACGTCTATGAATGGTGGTTTAGATGGAAGTTAGACCGATATGTAAGTCTGTTATGATCTTCCTACTAGACATGAATATTTATTGTACTAATCTTTAATAATGTCTGCTGTGTCAGAGCGCCTTCTATGCAGCAGAAATAGTGACTGCTACAGAGGTTTTTTTTTTTTAAATTCTGTTTTTATTGAGTTAAAGTATTCAAGTACAGAAATTAGAGAAGTAATAAACATGTATCTTTGCGAATGATTTAGGTTACAGATGTTGACATTACATTTACAGTAATCGTTACAGTATTGCAGTCTCGAATATAACAGCATAACATACAAGGGTATTCTTCTAACCAAGGAAAGATAGGAGGAGGGGGGGGGGGGGGTTCGGGATTGGAGGGTTTCTAGAGTTGAGTGTGAGTAGGGGGGGGGGGTGAGGGGGTTGTCCAATCCTTAGTAGTATCCTTTAATTAGTTGTAGAGTTGCAAAGTGATGGAAGAGAGGATTGATTGGGTCTTCCATGGGCCACCACATAGTCTTTGTATAGGTTGGAAGATTTGTAGTTTAACCATGGAAGCCAAATGGCCGTGAATTCTGGCATCCTATCTTTAGAGCTGAGGAGCAAGTCCTCCATGTTCATGTAATAGTCTATCCTCGAAAACCAGGTAAGACGGGTGGGTGGATTCTGGGACTTCCAGAGAGCAGGGATTACTGCACGAGCTGCGTTGCTTAGGTGCCGTAGTATGGATTTTTTATGTGAGGAAAGCGGTATAGTTGAGTGGTTTAGCAACCAGAAGGAGGGGTTGGAGGGGATAGGAGTATGTGTTATGTCCGATGACACAGAGATTACCTCCCTCCAGAATGGTTGAATTAGAGGGCATGACCACCATATATGCACCATTGTGCCTAAATCTTTCCGGCACCTCCAGCAGGTAGGGGAGTTTGACGGGGATATTGTGTGGAGAAGGGATGGGTGTCTGTACCATCTCATCAGAACTTTATATTGGGTTTCTTTGACTTGAGTGCATATGGAGCTTGTATGGGTTTTCATGAAGATAGCCTCCCATTCCCTCTCTGTGATTTTGATATCTAGGTCTTTTTCCCACTTCCTGAGAAAGGGCATGGTTTCCTGAGGAGTGTGTTGTTGTAGGATTTGGTATAGGGAAGAAATTATACGTTTAGGGTGGGCAGGGGAGATACATAGTCTCTCGAAGGGGGATAGTTCTCTAGAGGCATGTTTTAGTGTGTTCTTTGTGTGAAGGAAATGCCTAACCTGGAGATATTTCCAGAAGTCTGATTGTGGGATATCCCATTTTTTCCGGATGTCAGAGAATTGCAGCACCACCGAGTTTTGTGTTAGTTGGCCTAGCCTAAAGAGGCCTTCCAGGGCCCACGGTTTGTAGTGGGAGAGAGTAATGCCTGGTGTGAAAGCTGGGTTCCCTAGGAAGGATGTGAGGGGGCCTATATCTGAGGAAATCATCGATTTCTTGCGTAAGAGCTTCCATGCCTTCAATGTAGGGGAGATGGTCGGGTGTTGATGTGGGAGTTTAGGAAGGGATGGAAGCCAGGGGAAAATTTCGGGGTACTGTTGAGCATATAGTCCCTCCAGAACCACCCATTGTTTGAGCTCCCTACTTCGTGTCCAATCTAGGACCCTACCTAACATGATGGCTTGGTGATATTTTCTAATATCCGGAAGTTGGAATCCACCTTGAGCAGTTGGCCGCGTCAGGGTGGATTTGCTAATCCTGGGGGTTTTGCGAGCCCAGATAAACTGTTGGATCAGGGATTGGATGGTCTGAAACCAGGAGTCTGGGAGCTTAATCGGGAGCGCTTGAAGGAGATACAGTAGGCGAGGGAGTGTGTTCATTTTGACCACGCCGATACGACCTAACCATGAAATTGTTTTGTATTGCCATCTGCAAAAATCCTTTTTGATAGCTTTGAGGATGGGGTGGAAGTTTAGGGTGAATAGTTGTGAGAGATCTCTAGGGAGTTGAACCCCCAGGTATGTGATATGGGAGTCTTTCCAAATAAATGGATAGAGGGCTTTTAGGGCATTTATTTCTTTGGGAGGTGCGGAGATGTTCAGGGCATATGATTTAGTGGTGTTCACTTTAAAGTTGGAAAGGGCGCTAAAAGTGTTCAGTTCCTGCATAAAATGTGGGAGTGAGTGGGAGGGTTTTGTGAGGATTGTCAGGACATCATCTGCGAATAGGGCTAGTTTGTAATTGGTGTCGTCAACTTGTAGGCCTGTAATTTGGTTATTCTTCCTAATTGCCCTAGCGAGGGCTTCGATACATAAGACAAAGATGAGGGGGGAGAGTGGGCAACCCTGTCTTGTACCATTGCTAATGGAAAAAGTGTCAGATAGGGTTCCGTTTACTTTAACTCTGGCATAGGGATGTGAGTAAAGAGCCATTATTCTGTGGAGTGATACCTGCCCTAACCCAATGTGTTCCAGCACTGCCCTCATGAAGTCCCAGTTGACCCTGTCGAAAGCCTTTTCGGCATCGGTCGACAGTAAAATGGTAGGATTTTGGCTCTTGGAGGCTAGATGAATTAAAGAGATTATTTTTGTAGTGTTGTCTTTTGCCTCGCGGCCGGGTACGAAGCCGACTTGGTCATTGTGTATGAGCATGGGGAGAAATTCGTTCAGTCTAGTGGCCAGTAATTTTGCATACAGTTTTAGATCTACATTGAGCAGGGATATAGGTCTGTAGCTGGGGCATATAGAGGGATCTTTTCCTTGTTTTGGGATTACAGTGATTTGAGCTTCTAGGGACTGAGGGGGAAAATAATGGGTAGCTGTTATGGAGTTAAAGACTTGGACTATTTTGGGGGTAAGGACTTCTTTGAAGGTTTTGTAGTATGTCGCCGGGAATCCGTCCGGGCCGGGGCTTTTGCCTGAAGGCAGAGAGACTATGGCACGGTCTACCTCCAGTGTCGTGAAGGGTTCGTCTAGGGAGGTTCTAGCTGCCGACGGGAGTGTGGGATATGCGACCTTTTCTAGGTATCGTTTAGAATTAATTAGGTTTGGGATAGGGTTTGTTGTTGAGGATGGGTCTGTGAGGTTGTGTAGTGCCGAGTAGTATTCTTTAAAACAGGCTGCAATTTCCGGTGTTTTAAAGCAGAGTGTACCTGATTTATTTTTCATGTTTGAAATAAAGGAGGCTGTTTTCTGGGCCCTAAGAGCCTGAGCCAGTAGGCGTCCGGGCTTGTTGCCCCACTGGTAGTATCTGTATTTACATTTTCGTATGGATGCTTGAGTTTTAAGGTTGAGTAGTTTTTTCAGTTGGTCGCGGGCTTCAGCTAGGTCTAGGAGGTCACCAGGTGCTAGGGAGGATTTGTGGCGAGTTTCTAGGAGGTGAATTTTTTGTAGTAGTGATTCTACAGCTGTTGATCTAGATTTTTTCATATATGAGCCTAGTTGGATCAGTTTACCTCGCATTACGCATTTATGCGCTTCCCAGAGGATCGTTTTGGAGACCTCGTCTGTCTCGTTGATAGAGAAGTAATCGGCTAAAGTTTTATCTAGTTCGGATTTGCAATATTTGTCTTGAAGGAGAGAATCATTGAGACGCCAAGACCATTGGGCTGGGTTGCGGTAGGAAGTCGCTAGGGTCAGGAAAACTGGGGCGTGGTCTGATAGATGGATCGATCCGACTTCGGCTTGAGTTATCTGTGGGAGGTGTCTGTGGCTAATAAATAGGTAGTCTAGTCGGGAGTAAGTTTGGTGTGGATGGGAGAAAAAGGTATAGTCGCGGCCATTAGGGTTCAAAACTCTCCACGAGTCAGCTAGTTGTGAGTTGTGTAATAGCTTCCTTACTTGTCTATGCTTGCGTATTGAAAATCTAGGAGAGGGGGGGGAGGTGTCTACAGGTGGGTCCATGGTCCAATTGAGGTCACCTCCTAAAATAACAGTTCCCTTATATAGAGGTTCTAATTTTGATAAGTGGGAGCTAAGAAATGAAGGTTGATTGCTGTTAGGGGCGTAGAGGGCTATGAATGTGTAGGGACTGGAGAAGATTGTGCAAGTGACTACTAGTATTCTACCTGGAACTATTTTATGGGTCTTGATTTCCGTAACTTGTAGGGATCGTGAGAATACAACAGCTACACCTTTCGTTTTGCTGTCAGGATTGTTTGAGTAGTATGCTAAGGGGAATCTATAATTGGTCAGGGATGGAGGACGTGTGGATCCTTTAAAGTGAGTTTCTTGTATCAGAGCTACATCCACCCTCTCTGACCAAAGCATATTCAGTAATTGAGATCTTTTTTCGGGGATGTTCAGACCTCTAGCGTTGAATGAGACAATTTTAAGTTTACCTGGACTTGACATCCTGGGTAGGGTTTGGTTTAGCAGAAGGACGTTCGGATTGGACTGAGGGGACAAGAGTATATGAGGGTGGGATGGGGGAAAACACAGGGTAAAAAAGTACAAGAAAAATAAACATCGGTAATATGTAACAATCCGCCATGAGACTACCAGTTGTATTGTACATTCGGTGTCTCATTGGGCCAAGTAGGCCAAGTGCGGGGTATGGGGGTAACTAGGGAACGCCACCTGGGGCGCCACATTGAGAGTGTTGCATAATACACTTCAAGAAGATAATTACAATGTTAGTGAAACCAACCTTAACTTAATAGTAAGAAAAAACATTTAAACTTTGTAATAAAGGAACAAAAAAGAACTGCGGAGACCAGTCTGTCTCACTAATATGTAGTAGGGGCGTCATTAGACGGGGTTTTTTTTTTTTTTTTGGTGAGCAGGTGAAAGGGTATGTCTCACCCGACCTTCGACACCCAGGAAGTCCATGGATCGCTGGAGTCTAGGAGATAATCATGTCGACCCAGAAGGTGATGGATCTTTGGCGGGAATGTTCTGGATGCAGGCCTGAGCCAGGGAGGATTTCTTGCTAGAGTCTCGAGTAGTTTGCCATGGTGTTCCATTTTTGTTCAGCTGGGGAGGGGTCAAGTCTGGTGGGTTAAATTCCCAATCCGGAATCTTCATGGGGGGAAGGCCTAGACCAGAGCAAAAGGTTGGGAGATCTGAGGGAGATTGTAGGGAGTAGATTTTCCCCGACAGTGCTACTTGTAGTTGAAAGGGGAATCCCCATCTGTATTTTAGTTGGCGTTTTCGTAGCTCGTCGGTAATGGGTTTGAGAGTTTTCCGCTGCTGGAGGGTGTGCCATGAAAGATCTTGGTATAGGGCAATGGGTTCGTTGTTGAAAGTTAGCCCGTCTAGTCTCCTCACTTTATTCATTATCTCCTCCTTTTGGGAGAAATAGTGTAGGCGGCATATAACGTCTCTTGGGCGGTCTGCAGAGAGACCTCTTGGTTTGAGCGCTCGGTGTGCTCGATCAAAGGTGATAGTGTTTGAAGAGTCTTTCCCCAGGATCTCGTTGAAGATCTTTGTTAAGACATCTATGAGGTTTGCCGGGGGGACATCTTCAGGGATGCCTCTTACTCTGATGTTATTACGACGGCCTCTGTTGTCCAGGTCTAGGACCCGTGTTCTGAGGGATTTGATTTCGAGTGTTTGGGCTGCGATGACTTCGCAGAGGGATTTTGTGAATGTGTCAGCAGACTCCTGATGTTCCTCGAGGACATCCACTCTTTCAGTTAGTTGAGTTACATCTTGCTTGATCGTTGCCAACTCCTTACGCATGATGTTTTGTATATATTGTTCGGTGGGTAAGGTTTTCATGTACGCCATGAGTTCCTTGAGAGTGGGTTCCCCTTGGGTGGGGGAGGAGGGATGTTCCATTGTCTTGGGGGAAGGGGGTATAGAGGAGCAGTTGAGAAGTGGGCTTGGGGGGGTGTTAGTTTCAGAGTCACTCGGTATGGCAGAGAGTAAAAAGGGTCTCAGATCTCCCTGGGTCGGATTCGCTTTTGGTTTCGGGGTGCTTCCTTTCTTTTTACCAGACTTGACCATGCTGGTGAGAAGGCAGTTCACATCTAGGCGGTCATGGGGCCGCCAGGTTGGTAGCTAAAAGTAGTAAAAGAGTAGCGTGGCGAAGTCCCGGCCGCGTTCCCTCATTGGCCTGGCATCAGCAGGTTTTCGGGTAAATCATCTCAAGTGGGAAGACGGGTCAGTGTGGAGTGAGGTCATCATCTCCGGTTTCTGCTCTGGGGCTGTATTCTCTAGACGGCAGGTGGGCCCCCCAACCACTTCGCGGGGCTCTGGGCGGGGTGTGTAAATTGCGTCCGATCTTCAGTATGTTGATGGGTAGCTGTTATTTTGCCACGCTATGATCTGCGCTGTGGGCGGGGCTGTCTCAGTCGTAGCAAAGGGGGGCGCAGTGTGGGTCCAATGCAGGTTCTGGTATTATAATAATATAGCCAGATGTTTGAGTGTGGGGAAGGGGATCAGTCTCTTGTAGTACTGCTTTTTAACCTCTGCACTGGGGATTGCAGGAGGGCTGGTTGATAGTCCTGAGGTGGCTGGTGATTTCTCTGCCTGAGAGGCACCATCCACACTCAGCAGGGCAGAGGGAGGGAGACAGGTAGTTTTCTTGTAATGAAGGGCAGAAATCAGCACTGCAGCTTAACTGTTCAGCCTAAAGAGCTGTCTGTGTGCAGAGGTGTTTAGCTCTGCCACCTTCAAGATGGCCGCCGCTCAGAAGGCCAGGAGCTGGGGTTAATAGGGGGGTTTTATGAGGGTGGGGACGGGCACAGACCTTGTGTGTGGCGCTGGGGGGGTCTCCGGGTGGTTGTCCGAGCAGGGGGTGAGTGCTGGCGTCTCCGCGCGCTGTTTCGCGGCAGACGTCCGCTGTGGAGCCCGCAGTGCGGCCGGCCGTTGAAATTTAGGCCGCGGCTTCCGGGGATCGGGTAGGCCGCAATCCGCGAGCGGGCGCAAACGGCCGCCCCGACTCCGCTGCCACCCGCCGGTAGCTCCGCTAGCCTCTGGGGGTCTCTGGGAGGCTGTGCGGCCAGCTGCTGAGTTCTGTAGGTGCCTGGATAGGAGCTTTCAGCCTGCGTTGTGCTGGAGCTAAACGGAGCCACGTCTTGCTCTAATGGCTGCCAGCCTGCTACAGAGGTTAATGTCAGCACTTATATGCTGACGGATGACGGCAGGATGTCTACAGAGAGGGATGTAGTCATAATGTTGGAATATGCTATGTCAACGATGAACGTTTCGGCATGTGCAGGGTGTTGAAGTGCCGAGATTCTACTTTGATCAGCAGCAGAGGCACTAAATTGTGTAAGGGGGGGTTAGGATACGGAGCCGGGTAAGGATTAGGCTACAGGAGGAGAGGTTAGGGTTAGGCACTAGGGTGAGTGTTAGTATACGGCAGGGGAGGGTAAGGGATAGGCTACAGAAGGAAGGGTTAGGCACTAGGTGGAGGGGGTACAGTACCGCAGGGGAGGGTAAGAGAAAGGCTACAGGGGGGAGGTTAGGGTTAGGCACAAGGGTGAGGGTAGGGTACCGTAGGTGAGGGTAAGGGATAGGCTACAGGAGGGGAGGTTAGGGTTAGGCACTAGGTGGAGACATGGGTTCTAGGAGGGGAGGGTAAGGGATAGGCTACAGGAGGAGAGGTTAGGCACCAGGGTGAGGGGAACAGTACTGCAGGGGAGGGTAAGTGAAAGGTTTCAGAAGGAACAGTTAGGGTTAGGCACTTGGGGGGGGGGGGGTACAGTACCGCAGGGGAGGGTAAGGGATAGGCTACAGGAGGAGAGGTTAGGCACCAGGGTGAGGGGAACAGTACTGCAGGGGAGGGTAAGTGAAAGGTTTCAGAAGGAACGGTTAGGGTTAGGCACTTGGGGGGGGGGGGGGGGGGGGTACAGTACCGCAGGGGAGGGTAAGGGATAGGCTACAGGTGGAGAGGTTAGGCACCAGGGTGAGGGGAACAGTACCGCAGGGGAGGGTAAGGGATAGGCTATAGGAGGGGAGGTTAGGGTTAGGCACTAGGTGGAGACATGGGTTCTGGGAGGGGAGGGTAAGGTATAGGCTACAGGAGGAGAGGTTAGGCACTAGGGTGGGGGGGGGGGGGGGGGGGGGGTGTGCAGTACCGTACCGCAGAAAGGATACAGAAGGAATGGTTAGGGTTAGGCACTAGCGGGAGGGGCTAAGATTAGTCATATCACTGAAAGATATGAAGGATCCTCTGGAAGTCACCCTAACTGCTGCCAACACACCGTACTAGGAAGGTCACCAGTAGACCCCATGTGATATTTTGGCCACATTCTAAGCATTTCATCAGTATGGACATGATGACTGTCCGCATGGTAATTCTCATGTTGACATATTGAGTATCAACAAAATACACCACACCCTGACAATGACATCCCAGTGTTGGCTTTCTCATGTGTACACCGTATCTGTGGACATATCTCTGTGGATGTTAGAGCACTATATACTGTGGTATTTATATTGTGCCTATTCCCCTGTCTAGGCTGTCTTCCACGGCATGCTGTTTGCCTTTGTGTACCTGGCGCTACAGAAGCTCCAAGTGCTATCGGAGGGGAAAGGAGATCCGCTGTTTTCCAACAAAGTGTCAAACGTTTTACTCTTCTTTTCTGTGGTTTCTTTTCTGGTAAGTTTATAAAAAATAGAAAATTTCCAATTAACCGCCTAAGCGCAGCGGACAAGTGGCCCTCCTGTTCCCAGCATGCATCAGCCACGGTGACCTAGCAGGCTTCTTCTCCCCTTGCCCACACGAAGGCCGTGTGGGGTCATACAGAAGCTTCGTACACAATAGGACATTTAATACAATTTTTAGTTTGGAAGCGCTAGAGTGCTGGGGAGGGGGGGATTGCAGTAAATGAAGCATCCTCTTGCCTGGTAGCTATAGGTAATGTCCGCTTTATGATAAGACCATAAAACCAGCTGACATTTGTAGTACACTTCCCATTTGTCCATTTGCAGAAACCTCCTTCTATTTGATTGCGCAGTTTTGTTGTTGCTAGCAGTGATTGATTGCCGGCCTCTCACAAAGGCGGCACATTTGCATTTTATGTTGTGTATCCAATCTGCGAGGGCACAATTTCTGCTGCTACCTCAACCATGGCGAATGTGAATTCAAATAAAAACAAGATTGCATACGGGCATCAGCGTGATGGCTGTGAGTTATTCCTGCCGTCATCCTCGCGTCTGTGATCTGTTCCCGGATAAAACAATCTCTGCCCACGTTCCGGCTCCGGTGGGGTCAGTTAGAACCCACGACTCTAATTCGTTCAGTTACAGATGCTTTATAGCAGGGCCACAGTGAGTTTATAGTAAGTGGCAGAGACCCAGCAGTCAAGGAGCAAACGCACAATGGGAAGTCTGGGTGTCGCTCTCTGCTGTGATGTTTCTAGCACATGTCTAGTCTGCATATCAGTGCTGAGATACAGACTGCACTGTGCTACAAGTCCACTGCAAAAAGCGACAGCTCAGGGAGGGAAAGGGGACTGCATGGGTTTTGGAAGATGCAGGGTGCTACAGTGAACACTACATAGCTATAAATGGTGCAATCAGGTAAAATAGTCATCTTGTTGTTAAATATGCATTTTCTTGCTTGCCATAATGAAAAACCGGGTACCTCTTAGGCGGGTACGGGTCATTGGGTCGACATGCATTGGGTCGACCGCTGAAGGTCGAAATGGCTTAGGTCGACATGGATGGAATGTCGACACAAGCATTAGGTCAGCAATGGCTAGGTCGACAGTCAAATGGTCGACATGGGTTTTTCACTTCTCTTTTTTTTTTTTCCATCTGGAATGTTGACATGGACACCATATCGGTGCACCGCGTCCCCTCGCCATGCTTCGGGCACTCTCTTCTATTCTCCCGCCACGCCCTATTGGATAGTAGGGCATGAAATACCGCCTGTCGGCACAAAAAAAAAAGAAAGTGAAAAACCTATGTCGATCTCTTGACTGTCGACCTAGCCATTGTCGACCTAATGCTTGTGTCAACCTTCTATCCATGTCAACCTTTAGTGGTCGACGCAATGCATGTCACCCTATGGTGTGTCAAATGAACGACCTTATACCCTTGAGGCAGATAAATGATAAAGTACAGAAATTCTCGGTGGAGTGATGATACGTAGCCATTAGCAATCATTATCCATGCATCTATTCATTGTACCAGTGCTTCAGTATAATAGAGAGAGGTACAGTAGGATTTGCTGCCTCTCTGCAGATGTACAGTACGTTACCTCTGCAATAGAGCACAGGCCACGGTGACACCTCCAATATCACGTACTGTATTAGTCATTTAAACACTGCTTTGGTGAATACAGTTGATGGCGGTGGGCCTAATTCGCAGTTGTGTGCTAATGCATTCGCAGCTGCAATCCTGTACTTGGAAAGATATACTAATGCAGCCATCAGACCACGTATTCTGACACCCACAGGCTGCATTGCAAATCCTAGCAGCATTTTCCAATGCCAGCACCACTTAGACACACGCGCAGGATGCCAGTAATCCTTCATCTGTGAGAACATCGATAGAGCGCACATCTCCGACCAGGCATGCACTTGGTAAGGTCATTAGAAGTCTCACCTCTCCTCCGCCTTCTCTCCATAGACCTACTCCATATGGGCCAGCAGCTGTAAAAACAAAACGCAGTGTAACGAGATGCACCCGTCGGTCTCTGTCGTACAGGTACTGGATTCTGATTGTCTGGATCATGGGGAGAAATGTTCTCTAAGCCTCCTACTAGGCATGCTGGGATTTGTAGTCCTAACGCAGTGATAGCATTTCTATGCCTTTTTAGCATTTTAGAATATATGTTGTAACATCCAAAGTGAGTTTCATCTACCTTACCGTTACTCAGAGGCGTAACTCTGGGAGACATCTGCCACCGGGCTCCTGCTCCCAAGGGGCACCTCTCCTGCCAGTTTGAATCAGTTCATTGAAAGCCGTCGATATCGCTTCAGTAGCTGAATCCGCCTCCTAAGTCACACACCTTACTGGTTGAGCTGTTTGGGGGCGGGGGGGGGGGGCACCAATATTTATCTTGCCTCCTGGCAACTGGGACGAAATGATGCCACTTTGTTACTTAAATAATTAGGTTTGTTCCAGATTCTACAATTCTTTAAAAGGCACCAGTCATGTCCAAATTTATATAAGATCTGCTCCTTGGCTTTTATTTACGTGCTGTGTTTAAGTAACGATGACGTACCCAAAACCAGAGCAAACAATGCCAGCATACTATACCCTTACTATGTATTGTCTTGGTAAAAAGCGGGAACATTAATATTTTAGTATTTTGCTACATTGTGTGTTTTTGTCTTCCATGCAGATTTTAGCTTTTGTTCTTATAAGGAACATTCCCGGATACGCCCGCTCTGTGTACAGCTCCTTCTTCGCCTGGTTTGGAAAAATTTCTTTGGAGGTAAGTACCTGATACTAAGCGCTATCCGTTCCGGTTATAATCTGTCTGTACGTTTTATAGTACTGCTCCCGGTGTATTATCTGATGCCCATCGCTAGGAACCAACCACTTGTGTCATTACTCTGCGGGGCCACTGGTCCCTAGTGGCTGCATTCTGGAAGGTTCTTTACTAAGCGCTATGCACGTCCTCAGTGTCCTACTTCTCTGGATACAGTATGGCACCTGTAAAAGCATGGCCCGTGGAACATTAGCTGCTGTTGTGCTAATTCAGGTGCATTGTGGTTCCAGCTCTGCTGTTGCGCTGATCGCTGATTCTTCTCCGCTTCACAAATTGCCTCTGTTATGTGCAGCTGATGACTCTGACTCACCTTTAGAGAAAGACGTGTGGGAGAGATAATGGCAAAGGCACAGAATAAGAATAATCCACCTGCTGTCACAGTAGGTGTATAATTAGGTGTGAAGTACTGTACAGCCTTCCCGTCATCATGTCCTGCCCACAGATTGTGCCAGAGACATTGGCATCTTGCGCTGCTCCTGCAGCCGTTACATCCGAGCCCTGAGCTGACTTCCTACATAGCGAACTGCTTATTGGTCATCAGTACGGCCATTAGAGGCATCGGATGGGAGATGGTGAAACTCCGGTATATAAATGATATATTCTGGGATGTATGTATATAAGAAGCCACTGTGGCGATCAGTTGTGGGGCTCGCACTGTGGGGTAGATGTATGAAGCAGTGATAAGGGAGGAGAAGTGAGCCAGAGGAGGAGTGGCCTGTAACAACCAATCAGCACTGAGGTAACATCTACAATTTGCATAATATAAAATTATACAGAGCAGCTGATTGGTTGCCGTGGGCCACTCCTCCTCTGGCTCACTTCTCCCTTATCACTGCTTCACACACATTTAAAAGGATGGCATTGAGGAAAAAAAAAAATCGGCCAAGGGATTTTTTTTAGCTGAACCCAGTGGGCCCCCTCCGGGCATGGTGTCTGCTCCGCTTCCCTCGCCACAACTGACTGCCATAAATACTTGTATACATTAATAGTAAAATAAGCAAAAGTCAATAAAACAAAAGTCCGTCGACCATGTGGGTTGGCCATTTCTACTTCAGCATTCTGTACTGTCAACCCTATGGCGTCGACCTATTAATTGTCGTTCTATTATCTACCACCCCGCACTCATGTATCAGTACCTGAATCGGGCCCCATATCATTCAATGCAAAGCCTGTAGCTATAGGACCTTATTGTGGTCCGTTCACAGCAAGCGTTCGTTCGTACAGGGACCGATGTTTGGCGTATGCGCAGCCGCATTTCTGTGCATGTGCCGGGTGTGTGCGGCCATGGCGAACAGGCTGCGGGCGTGGGCCGGCATATAGTCACACCCATGGGAACGCCCAGCATCTCACGGGCGTTCCCATGTAAACACTGGGCGTTCCCATGGTTATCGGGCCATGACATCGGTGCCGGGGCAGGCAGTTGATATGTCGGCTGCCCGCCCACTTTCTTCCGAGGTTGCACGTAAATCTAAGTGACCTGAGAGTCCTTTAGATATGCGAGCACATTCCGCATCATTCACCCACAGGCGGCGAATGGATGTTTAACATAAACATCCATTGACAGGCCCTGCGTGCGAACACACGCTGCGAATTCACACCGAATTCGACCAGAATAAGCCCTATATTGTACAAAATGTAAATGACTTTTCTTGCACATTTATAGAACAATCTATATGAATGATCCTGTTACCAATGTGTATATATGTAAGTACCATTATGGGACAAAGCTGTTTTAGTAACACATTATTTTTCCTTCCAGTTATTTATCTGCCAGTATCACATATGGTTGGCGGCTGACACAAAGGGAATACTGGTCCTCATACCCGGGAACCCAATGCTGAACATCATAATTAGCACTTTCATATTTGTGTGCGTGGCACATGAAATCTCGCACATCACCAATGACCTGGCGCAGATCTTAGTCCCCAAGGACCGCTCAGCACTTCTAAAGAGCATAACGGGCTTCACCAGCTTCACTTTCCTCCTAATGTTCTTATCTGCGTTCCAGCACTAACAGGACATCCTATAAGAACTGGTACGACGTCTGAGACTGCAGGAACAGTGTCTACCTACCGCCCCTGAGGCCGACGGGCGCCAGCGGGCACCTCGATTATGTCTTCATGAAAACAATCTCTAGAAAGCAAAACGGATCAAGATGCTGCCTCGGTGGGGTCCAGGAACGACTCCCTACCAGGCGGCGATTTTTCTAAAAAAAAAAAACGACTTCCGTTTGCGCTTTTTTTTTGTTGGTTAAAGTGGAGATGCAGAGCGCGTGGTTCTCCTATGACTCTTGGAACGCATCGCTGACCACTCAAGCTGTGAAGCAGACCTTTTCGTTGCACGAGAGCGCTGGGTTTATGCAGCTCTCGCTAAAGCAGTGAGCAAGTGTGTGTGTGTGTGTTTGTGTACTGATTGTGCAATCGTTAAAGGAAAACCACCAACGGCAAACTATTTTTTAAATGGATTGCGTAAAATTTAAATTGGACAAAACTTGGTAACTTATTTCATAATAAAAGGAATATCTATTTATTACGTTTACAGGTTTTTTTATGACGCTCCTCCCTTTTAAGTATGTTTTTGTAAACTGCAGGTGGCGCTGTTTCAACCGCTTGCTGTCAAAGTTGATTTAGGGGTAGATTTATCAAAGTTTGGATAGACCTAAAGACCCAACCAATCAGCTCTGGGCATTTTTTTCAAACGCAGCCTGCAACATGACCGTTAGAAGCTGATTGGATAGTACTTTATCTCTCTCCAACCTATCATAAATAACCCTCTTAAGTCGGAGAGCATGCGCTCTCCAGAGCTATTAATGTACTAAGGGGGAGAAGTATTAGTACTTGGTGTGTACCTGTCATCTGCACACTGTGTAGGCGGCCATTGTATCTAGCATGCTGATTTGCTACAAAGCAGTAACCTAACTTCATGAGTCATTGCCATACCTCTTACCTCAGTGATGGATCTTTGATGGCAGAAGATGGGCAGTGTTTGCACGAACATCCTTTCAGAGCACTGATTGGCTGCCTACGCTGTGTGTGGATGACGGTATATCTTTTTTATAACACTTGAATGTTTCTCTAGAAAGAGGGAAAAAAAAAGAAAAAAACTGTTCAAGTTTAATTTATACACTTTTAAAAATCAAGTTTTTTTTGTTGGTTCTCCTTTAATTTCAGCTAGGGAAGATAGGTGATATATGACGAGAATAATCCGGAGTCCTTCACTTCCGTGGGCATTGCTTCTGAGTTTGTTTTCTTTTTGTTTCTGTGTGTCAGTCGGTGTGAATGTGTGTGGATGTTAGCATTGTACATATTTTTAAAAGCCATTTTATTTATTTTGAAAATGTTTTGCTTTATTTTTATATATTTTATTTTTATTCTACTTCCCTTTCATTAATATCGTACCCCCCTGTATCCCCCACCCGCTAAGCACTGGGGCAGTGGTGTGGGTGAATCGCGCTGTAGCAGACCATGAATGCAGTCGTAGCCAGCAGAAATTGAATAAAGAAAGCTTTAATGCCAGTGATGCTAGCTAGGTAATGTATCCGCGAAGACCACAGGCCTGAGATTCTTACCGCTCGCTCTTTTATGTGGATCAAGCCCCCCCCCCCCAAAAAAAATCTTAAGCACATCTACACAGGATAGGATGTTTGACAGTTCCACCCCCCCCCCCCCCACACAGACACACACACAGGTGGTATTTCAGGCCCTACCATCCACTACGGCGTGGAGAGAGAATAGAATAGTGTGCCAAGCGCATCGGGGCACTGTGCCCGAAGAATGGCTTGCCATGCGAGGGGATGCGGTGTGATTTTTTTTTTTTTTTTACTTGTGTCAATCTTTTGACCCTGTCAACCTTATTAGTGTCGACCCAACAACCCATACCCAAATGAGAAGTCTCCACAGTTTGGGCTGGAATTATTCTTTATACAGAACTTCATTCATGAAACATTCTGTTACCTGCCATTATGTCCTAAAAGAAAATGTTCTTTTCCCATATATTCTAAAAAAAAAAGTGTGCTCCCTTATGTGAGCGAGGTCATTAATGTCTGCTGACACATACATTACTGCTAACTCTACACCGTTCTTTACCCAGCCAATGACATCGGGTGGGATGTGGGGGGGACACTCACAGAAATGTGGCATTACGCAGAAAGCAACTACAGGCTGCTCTGTTGATTGTAGAGCATTTTTATTTTCTATTAAATCCTCTGATAGGACACCACACTTGGCACATAATGGTCTGTTCAGATCTACTGTAATACATTCTGCATACTTCTCAGCCCAATAACGGATAGGGTGATAGATTCTGCAGCAGACATGGAAGCTTATTGGTGGATTACAACAGGTGTCCAAACTAGGATGCATACAAAGTACAAGATGATCAGTGAGTAGATGTTAGGCGCCAACCAGCCCTATTACCACTTGTCTCATTGGGTTTTATGAGAAAGGCTTAATATACTAATTCATTGCATTAGCTTACAGTAGTTTCTCTTAACCACATTAACCAATCAGACGCTTGGTTTCATTGATGTACTTTTGTATGGCCAACTGGCTGCTGTGTTGTAAATGGCGTGTTTTGCACCTCAGTTTTACAGATGCAGGAGGGGGTTGGGTCCAAGTGGCAAATGTGGGTGGAGTGTGGATATGGATCCTGTCCTAAACCGCTTTAGGTCAACCGACAGGTCTGCAAGGTGGGAAACGACTATTTTATGCTACGTAGCGGATAAAAATGACTCATTGTGGCTGGTATGCTTTATTATTATAAGCGATCCTGAAGGAAGAACCACTAATTTAATGAGAATCTTAATGAAGAAAGTTTGCTAGCTCCATTTCTGTCCGCAGAACACAATGTAACAGTGAAATGGTAACCCAGGTGCACAATCCTAGATTTCGTTTGCCAACCCGGGCAAATATAACCCGAGTGTATCATTTAGGGTGGCTGAAACTCGTAGCACCGGTGTGACGTGAGTACAGTGTGTGGGTGAGCGTTCTGTTTGTTTCCTTTTGCAATAATAATAATTCATTGGGGTCTCGGCTGTTTTGAATGAACTTTGTGATGTTTTAAGTGTTGTTTATTACGTTATTTTATGTTATTTATACATGCGTGCATGTGTTTACATCCTGATAAAGGTCTTTTTGATTGGCGTTATTCTTTACTTATGTTATGAAGTGTATACTAAGTATCTGGTTGAGTAAATGATGGGTAAATAAATATTATTACGTTTTCTTTCAAAATTATTTATTGGGAAAAGTGCATTGTCTCCAAAAGTACATGAGTTCCACAGTTTGCCAGGGGACTGATTAAAATCAGGCGTGTCCAAACTATGTCCCTCCAGCTGTTGTGAAACTACATGACCCATCATGCCTTGCCACAGTGTAGCTATTAGGGGATGGTAAAACTATGGCAAGGCATGCTGGGATGTGTAGTTTCACAACAGCTGGAGGGCCACAGTTTGGACATGCCTGGGTTAAATAGTTTTAGTGATATCTATGCAGAGAGCACTATAGATTTACAGACATTAAGGAAAGTATTCACTCAGGCCGCCATGTGTAAGTCGATTTGGGGGAGAGGCGTCAGACCTTCTAAAATGGAAAAGTTGCCTAGCAACTAATCATCGCCCAGTTGTTATTTATCAAGTACATAAAATGATAACCTGATTATATCGAACCTTTGAAGAGAAAGTCAACCAATGAACTGTCATTTCATAGAATGTGCTAAAGTAATGATTCATTGGAGATTGATTACTTTGGACTTCTTCACTTTAGCTCTCCAGAAGGATCTACCCCCCCCCCCCCCCCCCCTCATAGGCTGAAGGAAGACCATTTATAGTAAAATGACTGTTTATAGCAAACAGATTTATTTTACTTTATTTAGCACCTTCTAGAAGATAATAAATTCTAATTGGTTGCTGTGGGCAACATCCCATCTTCAATAGAACTCCCATCTATGTGAATTTACCCCTAAGGTAAGGTTCTATCTGATTTAACAAGTCCAGTCCGGTGTCTAATATGTTTTTTAACAATTATTACTTGGTGTAGACAGTAAATTGTTAGTTTTACACAGAAATTCCGCTACTGGGGGGCAGATGTATTAAGCCTTAAAAAGAGATAAACGCGAGGGTGATTTAAGGTACCCATAGACGGTCCGTACCCGGACCGTCCATTTTGTACTATGCGATGCGCGCTCCCGCGCATCACATAGTACGGTACAAAAAGTATGTGCTGCACATACTTTTTGTACTAGCTAAACATCGTATCGGATCGCATTGCATGCACTAGGCATGCGATCCGATACGATGCATGCTAATTAAGACCCAAACGGATCCGTTTAACGGACCGTGTATGGGCACCTTAAGACTGATCAACATCCAGCCAATCCACTACTAACAGCCATTTTTAAAACACAGCCTATAACATGACAGCTGGGAGCTGATTGGCTGGACATTTATCACTATCACCCTCGCGTGTATCACTCTTTAACCCCTTCAGTGGTGCTTGTGTAGTTTCACGGCGGCAGTTACGCCGTCAGCGTAGCGTTCCTGTCAGAATCAGCGTAATGTTCCCGTGACCAGCGTAGTTAGCATAGTCAGTCAGAAGTAGCGTAGTGTTCCCGCGGCAGCTTAAGTGTCCCTGGCTACGTTATCAGCATAGGCTGCCGCCGCGAAACTACACAAGTAACTACTGCATCTCTGTCCCTGGCAAGCCTACTCAGCGCCTCTCTCACACCGCCGGCACCAGCATGATCCCCTCTCTTTGGCAGAGATGGGATCACGCTGGCACCGGCGGAGAGGCACTCCATCTGTTTGACACACAGGAGCGTCTCAGACGCTCCAGCAATGAGACGCTCCTGCATCTGAGTAGCTATTTCGGCAGGGTACAGCAACCCTGCCTACAGGGTTAGGGGTTCTGTAGCGCCTTTTCAAACCCCCACTATCCACGGCAGCCCGAAGCGTGGCATACGGATGCGTTACGCGTCCACCCGACTTTTTCATACCCCCACTATCCACGTCGGCGTGGGGTTGTTTTTATATAGTGTGGCAAGCTCAGCTAGCCACCGAAGCGTGGCGAGGGGACGTGGATTACCTTACATGTAATCCACGCCAAAGTGGATAATGGGGGTATGAAAAGGTCGGGTGGACACGTAACTCGTCCCCTCGTGGGGCTCGCCACGCTTCGGGCTGCCGTGGATAGTGGGGGTTTGAAAAGGCACTACAGAACACCTAACCCTGTAGGCAGGGTTGCTGTACCCTGCCGTAATAGCTACTCAGACGCAGGAGCGTCTCATTGCTGGAGCGTCTGAGACGCTACTGCGTGTCAAACAGATGGAGTGCCTCTCCGCTGGCGCCAGCATGATCCCCCTCTCCGCCAAAGAGAGGGGATCATGCCTGCGCCGGCGGTGTGAGAAAGACGCTGAGTAGGCTTGCCAGGGACACTGGGGACAGAGATGCAGTTCCCGGCAACAGTACAGTAGTTACTTGTGTAGTTTCACAGCGACAGCCTACGCTGATAACGTAGCTTAGGCTGCTGCCGTGAAACTACACAAGTACTGAATTTTCTGGGGTTTGCTCCAGTGCGCACACTGGCAAACCCGGACAATTCTCGGGAGTGCCACTACCTGCGCTCCCTGTTGCCGGGCAGCGCCGCTGAGTTTTGAGATCAGCGTCGCACTCGGCTTCGGCTGATGCCCAGCCCTGTCTCCCTCCCCCCTGCTGTGTGCAGCCTGATCTTGTAACGTCACGCTGCACATTCCCGGGGGCAGGGCCGGGCAGCAACTATAACACAGTTCAGCTGCGGCGTCCAGACCCGGGGACACAGTGGTGGGAGGTTTTTTTTTTTTTTTAGGGAGCGCTCCCCAGAAAAAACTTGCCCAGTCTGGAGCGCTAAATAAAAAAAAGGGGGTTAATGCTTTATACACCTGCCCCATTTCTCTGCATAGGTGAAAGCAAGGAATCCTGTCCCGTTTGATGGCACAGTGATGACAGCCCAGGTTAGTATATTGGAACACCTGAAATGTCACCACATTTCCTACTTTAACCCTTTCAGGTCCAAAATCTAGTCAGGCTCGACAGCCCTAGCGCTAGTAGCAGGTCCATTTTAAAATAAGAGCATTAACATCGTTCATCATTTAATGTAGACCATTTTTGAATTAAAACTAAACAAATTACAATTAATTTAAACCATACTGTTTGAATTGCAAAAAAAATTGGGACTGCAAAGGGTTAAAGTCTATTAAGAAAAAGGTGCGTTTAAACACTATCTGAAGGCACATATGTTATCTAATATATAGAAAACAAACAGATAAAAAGTTTTAAATACAATACGTTCTTTTGTTGTTTTTTTTAAAGCAAATCTCTGTTGCGAGTCTGTCCGTATCCGGAGTCCGGGAGGGTTCTTTAAGGGTTCTCAGATCATGTGAAAATAAATAAAAAAAAAAAAGCACAATGTGTATTAACGTACACTTAAAGTGAAAATGCACCCAACAGTGTACAAAAGACCAAGGACGTGATTAGGGGCGTATGTACCCTGACTCACACTTAAGGCAATAGTAATGGACTAATCAAGGTTTCTTTCAAAGGTTAAATGCGTTCTTTTCTGCAAACTACCGCCACCTTTTTAGATTGTTACAGTAGTACATACGTGTTGCGTGAACCACACTCACATCAAATGTAGGCGGGGTGAAACATATCAAGGTTTCTTTCATGTGTGAATGCTGGAGCTGGTGTTTTTAAAGCAAATAAAGGTTTCTTTTCCAAAGCATACGTATCGTATACGCGGGAAAAAAAAGACCTCTCCAATGTAAAAACAAGGTTTTTAATCTATCGCAAGTGCACAATATTTTATAGTCACACGTTTTGCTCATGTCAGAACTGTTTTTTTCCTGAATTTAATTAATTTTAGATTCAAGTCTGGGAAGAACAATCTAGAAGTGGCAGCTAAGCCGGTGAGTACTGTTGGCGGGACAGAGCTACGGTATATCATGCGGCATGATTACGTAGGAGAGTATGAAAACAAAACGTAGAGATGAAAATGTAAAACAAACAAGAACAAATAACGAATGTTAAAATATACGTTTATTTTAAAATGCAACCAAGTTAGACAACAACTGTTAAAGGAAATTATTGGCAAATAAAACAAATCTCAGTATTCAGCCTCAGATATAGATAGGAAGATAACCGATACTGAAAATCAATTTACGTCCGCTGGTAATAGGTGTGGTGCACAACCAATGTCTCAGATGTCATGAAGACGTACCAGTGGTTATACTAGGGAAATATATGTGGTTACGTGGAATGAAACAGGGTGGGTATAACAGAAAGTAGTGCAATTGCAGTAGGTTGGTTAGAATGTTGTACGTATAGCAACATCTGCAGATGGCGTTAATGCACTCTCAGCAAAAATGGTTGGATGTGGGGGGTGGCCACGCCCCCTCATTTTACAGAGCTGATGATGCTCCTGGATCCACCCTGCGTTCTGGGATGCAGCATTGGATCATCTATGATGTCACTGGTCATGATCATGCAAGCCAGCTGCCACTGAAACAACAAGGAGGCCAGGAAATCTGCCTTCCGATGGAGATTCTGCACTCCCCCACAACAGCGTAAAAGGTACTTGTGTATTTTGGCGGCGCCCGATTTGTGCATCGTACGATGATCGTATCACATCGCATGCCATGTACCCGATGGCATGCAATGCGATACGATTTTGACCCCCATACGATGAAAAAACGTATAAGCACCCTAATGGGTGCTTACAGTGTTAAATGCACCCCCACGCCACCCCCCCACTATAAACGTGAACCCGAAGCGTGGCGAGCGGCGGCGGTACGCGTCCTACGACCTTTTCATACCCCCACTATCCACGTCGGCGTGGAGTTGAGAATAGATTAGTGTGGCGAGCGCAGCAAGCCACCGAGCCCGAAGTGTGGCAAGCGCACGCGGATACCTTCACAGGTAAACGCGTCCCTTCGCGGGCTTCACAGGTATCCGCGTGGCTCGCCACGCTTCGGGCTCGGTGGCTCGCTGCGCTCGCCCCACTAATCTATTCTCAACTCCACGCCGACGTGGATAGTGGGGGTATGAAAAGGTCGTAGGACGCGTACCGCCGCCCCTCGCGGGCTCGCTGCTCTCGCCACGCTTCGGGTTCACGTTTATAGTGGGGGGGTGGCGTGGGGGTTCGTTTAACATTGTAAGCACCCATTAGGGTGCTTATACAATGTTTAATCGCATCGTATGGCATTGTATGCCATGTACAATGGCATACAATTTGAAAATTGTATGCCATCGTACACTAATCACCGAAATCGCATCGCATACCATCGCATGCGTTATGGTATGCGATGCGATGGGCGCTGCCAAAATACACAAGTACCGCGTAAAATATTACTAAGTTAATTAGCATCAACCCAGGGGGCCAAGTATAGTCTCCACAAGCCACGGACTGACGGGACTTTTCCAGCTGGGCCGCTAAAGGTGGCCATACACACGCAGATTTATCTGCAGATCTGTCTGGTTGGAACAAAAACATGGTTATGGATGAGAGCAAATGACAGTTAACCATTTGCTTGGAAATGCTGGAAAACTGACAAACTGTCATTCAGAAATTACCAGGTGTTTGTTCCAACCAGCCAGATCTGAAGATAAATCTTACTAGTGTATGGGCACTTAAGGTTAGCGAGTTACTCTCGCTGCCAGGTAATGCAGATCTGACGATCAGTATCCAACAAACCCCAGTAGTATTGTATGGATTTCATGCACCAGCCTTTCTCGTGCATTGTACCAAAATGCCACATTGGTGCAATCAGGTCTCCATCTGTGTTCAAAGTGTGAGTATGGCGATTACAATGCACACATTAAGTGTGGATACACAAAGGTAGTACATGACAATAACACATTGCTATGGAGTAGGCATGGCCGGCACGAGGGAAATAAGGAGTGGAGCCACCAAACAGACTACGGCATACCACCCAACTGTTCCAATTTTTGAGGCACAGTCTGGTTTTTTGGGGACTGTCCTGCATTGAACTCAGGGCCGTCAGTGTCCTGTGGTAAGGAAGGCAGTTGGGAGTCCCTCCTGGCCTTTACTGCTGTGCTAAGGGCATGCGCACAGCATCTATTCAGGGAGACCACAGCGAGACTAAAGGTGCGACACGGTGCGACAGGGCAGTGCGATGAGATCCCTGCGCACAGCCCATCACACAGCACATAAAGTCTGTGCAGCCCGTGCTTTTAGTACTAGATTGCATCGTATAGAGTAAAAACAGCACGGTGCTGTAGCACATTGGGCGGTATTCAATGAGGCTGATTCGCCATGTTTTTATGGCGATTTTGTGCTGTAAGGCGAATTTCTGACTAAAACGGTGAATCACCCTATTCAATGATCAGATGGCGAATACATTTCAAGGTTTTTTTCGCCATGATTCACCGAGTAGCAATCGCCATCTTTTTATGGTGAAGTGGAATGTGAACTTTTAAAATAAAGTGTTTTGTTTTTTTACATTTGGTGTCAAAAAATCAGGAATTTTATTCTGAGGAGGGGCATGCTATTTTTATTCATGTGCTTACAGCACATGAATATATATTTAATTTAAAAAAAAAAAAAAAAAAAATATATATATATATATATATATCTG
Organism: Crinia signifera; assembly: GCF_055691185.1. Classification (NCBI taxonomy): domain Eukaryota; kingdom Metazoa; phylum Chordata; class Amphibia; order Anura; family Myobatrachidae; genus Crinia; species Crinia signifera. The sequence continues at coordinate 304,466,232 of NC_139221.1, read as the reverse complement.
GAAAGAAAAAAAGGGGGACAGGGGGGCGCCCAATAGTGCCATATCTTTTTATTTAAAAAAGCGAACTTTTAAAACACACAGGATGTCACTTCTAGTGTGCAGTACTCGTACCGAGTGTTACGTCTGGAGTGGGCTGGTTACCACTAGATTTCAAACAATTAATTCCACTGGCAAGATCAGCATGCTCTACTGTCACCGCTACAGAGTGGTTGCATACGATACCGGCCAAACGAACGCCATCCTGCAGCAGCCGGAGACGCCGGCAACTACCTCCGTCCTGCCTTGCAGAGGTCCCGTGAGTTACAACCACTCTGTAGCGGTGACAGTAGAGCATGCTGATCTTGCCAGTGGAATTAATTGTTTGAAATCTAGTGGTAACCAGCCCACTCCAGACGTAACACTCGGTACGAGTACTGCACACTAGAAGTGACATCCTGTGTGTTTTAAAAGTTTGCTTTTTAAAATAAAAAGATATTGCACTATTGGGCGCCCCCCTGTCCCCCTTTTTTTCTTTCCAGAATCTACTAGGAGTCTTAGGAAAGGACCCTATAACAGTGGGGAGCAGCGGTCCAAGACTAAAAAGGACAAGTGCCACAGTAATTTCTATTGCTACCTGGAGAGCTTTATAGCCCTGAGAAGGACTAATTGACAGCAGGTGTCAGCGCTCCATTGCCCAAAAAAACTGTTTGATATATATATATATTTACACAGACCAGCCAGCAGGGGGCCGGGAGCCGATCCGTTCATTAGATATTCATATATTCACTTCACCCGATCATTACATATGCATGATCGGGTGTAGTGAATATACCCGGTCCCCTGCTGACACCCCCGGGGGACAGCCTGTGCTGCCTGGCACCCAGGGAGCCCACCTCCCCCCCACAAACGTTCTGGGGCAGGCAGGGAGACTTCTATCTCCCTGCCTGCCGCCGTCCTTAGGCTCCCTGCGGCATCACCGCAGGAGTTAAAATTCGCCGGTCAGGGGCAACGAGCCCCTGACTCGTTGAATACTGGAGCCGGCGAGGCTCCGGACCGCGGCGACCAGTGGCGAATGTGCAGCGAATCCTAAACAGGATTCGCTGCACATCGCCAAAATCATCATTGAATACAGCCCATTGTATGCTTTTTGTACTAGATCAGGCCTGGCCAACCTGTGGCTCTCCAGATGTGAAACTACAAATCCCATCATGCCTTGCCACAGTTTTGCTATAAGGGAATGTTAAAACTGTGGCAAGGCATGCTGGGATTTGTAGTTTCACAACATCTGGAGAGCCACAGGTTGGCTTGTCCTGTTCTAGATGCCATGCAATCTAGTACTGAAATCACGGAGTTCATCGCACCGTGTATGGGCACCTTTAGTGGAGCAATGCAATTGTTGGCCACACCCTTTGGCCGTGAGGTCACATGGCCAAATTTCAGAGATGAAGGGACCACTCGAAACTAGTGTTTAGGCGCTAATAAATCCAAAAATAATTATATAATATTTAAACACTGTTTGTTTGAAAATATAAAAATAAGCAGCAGACCTCTGTATGTACAATAAACTGTCCTTTTCCTGGATCTCAAATATGTAGATACAGGGTAGGGACAGAGAGAGACTAAAAGTAACCAAGGGGTGGAGATTCTGCGCTAATAAATGGTGCTCTAAATACAATTTATTGGTGCAGAATCTCCACCCCTTGGTTACAAATTTCAGAGATCCCTAATTGCAGATTCACAAAGTTGGGAGATATAGGCTACGGGCCAGGTGTACTAAGCTTCAAAAAGTGACAAAGTGGAGAGTGATAAACTACCAGCCAATCAGCTCCTAACTGTCATGTGACAGGTTGGGTAAAAAATTACAGTTAGGCTCTGACTGGTCATTTATCACTCTCCACTTTATCACTTTTTGAAGCAAAGAAATTATGGCCCTTAAGGCACCCATACACTCTGCAACTTCTCTGAGGGGAGAAGTCCTATCCGATCCCCCTTGATACATTGCTTGCTGTCAATGTGATGTATCACTTGCCATCCCCCTCCCTGCCACTGGGAGGCGGTCTTACTCGATGGTGAGACGTGCAGCACATCTGACCTCTTGTCTGTTGCACACGGGGCCGCACATGTCATACACATGCAATTGTGGCCGATTTCACACGATTTCTCAGCCAGATCTGCCAGAATCGGGTGAAATCAGGCCTACTGTAAATAGTGTATGGGGGCCTTTAGTGATAATCGGAGCATTTCCCAGCAGCTGCCTAGATCCGTACCATTATGTTTAGTCAAGTGAAAACATTTATACAATTGGAAGTAGATAAAAGCCTCGCCAATCCATACCTCCCAACAGTCCCGATTACAGCGGGACAGTCCCTATTATCAGGGCCTGTCCCGCTGTCCCTCTCGCGGCCGGCAGTGTCCCGCGGTGAGGGGGGGCTGTTGGCTGGGGGCTAGCCATGCCCCCAGTCCCCCCAGGGGGCTGGGGGCATGGCTAGAGGCTCACAGAGCCTCTGGGTCATGCCCCCATAGCGGCAAAATGGGTACGTGGCCTCGCGGGAGAGCCGTGAGTATAGGCCAAGCCCCCTGAATTAGGCCACGCCCCTTTCAGACGTACCTACGGCGCGCAGCAGCTACGTCCCGCCACGGGGATGTCAGAAGTTGGGAGGTATGCCAATCTGGAATAACATCTCTGTGTTTTCCTCCTTACCTATAGTCTCGCTCCAATCCATACAGAAAGTAAACAACAATATGGTCGTAAATACAGCTAAAGGAGGAGGAGGAGGAGGAGGAGGAGGAGGAGGAGAGGGCTGCCATAAGGGGGGGTGCTGTGGGCACAGCTGTCCCCGGCCTCTCTGACAGAGAGGAAAGGGCCCCGGGCCAATCATTCTGCCCACCACACCCCCTGACTGCCTCCCCTGAGCTGCCCCCACCGAAATCCACTGCTCTCGGAGCGCACCGTCTGGTGAGTGAGCCAATCAGAGCTCGTGGGTCAACACCGTTAGGTCGACATGAGGATAGGTCAACATGGGTCAAGGTCGACATGGGTTTAGGTCGACAGGTGGTCATTAGGTCAACACAAGCATTAGGTTGACAGTGTCTAGGTCGACATGGGGTTTTTCACTGTTTTTTGAACCGACATGTGCCGACAGGCGGTTTTTCATGCCCTACCATCCACTAGGGTGTGGTGGAAGAATAAAATAAAACAGTGTGCCGAGCGCAGCGAACCAAGTGTCGACATTCGAGTAAAAAAACTGTGAAAACCTCATGTCAACCTTTTGACTGTCGACCTAATGCTTGTGTCGACCTAGAACCCTGTCGACCTTTCCCTATATCGACCTAATGCTTGTCAACCAACATACTGTAGCCCAAACAATCCCAACCCATCCCAGAATCCCCCATTCTGTTGCTAAGGCCCAATAATCTGCTTTTACTAGAAAATATTTAATTATTTTCATTCTTTTGGATTCAAAATGGTAAATGTTTGAAACCTGCTTCAAAAAACAGGTGGAGAATTTGCACATAGCAACCCATCCGCTTCTCCTATTTATCTAGAACATTAAATAGAATGATTGGTAGACTCTGGTTGCTAAGGGCAACTACCCCACATGTTCTTCCTAGAAGGTTTGATACTGTACTGTACATCTGTCTCATTATAAGAACACTACTCCAGTGCTGCATCTATAATGGGTGCAAAGTGTACACGGGCCCTTGGCACCAGATGGGGGCCCACACTGCACACCCTGCATCCATTGTTGCGTCTCGGCTGCCTCTCTCCCCAGCGCGGCACACGGTGCTACAAAGTGGGCACACCAGCACTTCACACTTCTCTGAGCATTCACCGGCACTTCACACTTCTCTGAGCATTCACCGGCACTTCACACTTCTCTGAGCATTCACCGGCACTTCACACTTCTCTGAGCATTCACCGGCACTTCACACTTCTCTGAGCATTCACCAGGACATTCTGAGACAGACTTTAAATGTGAACCTTTCATCCTGGTTATTTAATTATGCCTGAAAAATAAATGTAGACTGGAAGCAACTGTATATAAATATAAACAGATAAAGGAAAACTGACGGCAGATAAGATACACTTGTCCCAGCTCGTCTCGGTACCCGGTCGGTAGGTTGAAAGTCAATAGGTCGACCACAATTGGTGGACATATGAAAAAAAGGTCAACATGGTCTAGTCCACGGGTGGCCAAACCGGTCCACGAGATCTACCAACGGTCCACATTTTCCAGGTTACCTAGATCCACAGGTTGCCTGACACACATAAACTGTTGGTAGATCTTGCGGACAGGTTTGGCCACCCCTGGTCTAGGTCAACACAAGCCTCTACCACCTCTGATGGGAGGCTATTCCACTCTAGAAACAAATTATATATATATTTTGTAGTGTACACCGGTAATTTCTAGATTTCTGGATGAATTTGGATTTAATGATTCCTACATACAATATTTTAGCTTTTATTTTGTTGCCTTCTGTTATCTGCATACACTTATCCATCCAGAGTGGTAAATCCTTGGTAGGAATCCAAATAATCCAGCAATATTAATAAATTGTCCACTGATCCAACATGTACAGATATTAGTTACTCTTAGCGAGTTTGAAAATGTCATAAAAAATCCCCCAGATTTAAATGAAACCAATCTGCAGAGTGACGTAACATAATGCAGTTAGACACGTTCCGTGGGCCATGCTGGTTCCATCTTTGTTCCAAAGCTGCAAAGTTTGTAGAAAAATATTGCCTGTGACTTGGCGCGTGTGTTATAAATTCATGGCTTCTGTCAGTTTCCGCTCCTCAGGTATACCATTGACCTGCGAAGAAGATTCAATCGTTACTTTTCACAAAGCAAAATGCTTATGCAAGAGAAATAATATTAACATTTACTAATCCAGAGTAGGAGTATTAAAAGGTCAGATTAGACCAGGCATGTCCAAACTGTGGCCCTCCAGCTGTTGTGAAACTACACATCCCAGCATGCCTTGCCATAGTTTTAGCATTCCCTTATAGCAAAACTGTGGCAAGGCATGATGGGACTTGTAGTTTCACCACAGCTGGAGGGCCATCGTTTGGACATGCCTAGAGTAGGCCAATTTGCCTATATAGTCGACTGACTGCTGCAGTGATGCTAAAAGGTCTGAAAACCACCATCAACCGGATGCATTAATATATTAATCTGCGGTATCCAGTGTAGGACTGAAGTATGATGGGCCCATCTGGGAATTCAGCGTTATGGGCCCAAGCTTAAGGGGTGTGGCCAGCCAAGACCGATGGACTTGGCCAAACACTAGAGAGGACATAGACTGGAGAAAGAACAGGGGCCTTTTATACAGGAATGGGCAATGGTCTGTCAGGATCAGTAGGGCTAATCTCAGGGCTGCCTACTTTCTGGCTGCCCTCGACCAGGAGATAGCAGCCAGTTCCTTGAGGTGGGATGGAGACAGAGCTACAGAGGAATGTCACGCTTTGGGGGCGTGGTCAGCACAAATGCCATGTTACAGGCTGTGTTTGCAAAATGAGTTAGGAACATATTGGTTTGTACTTTATCACTCTCCAAGGCTGATACAACTCCCCACAAAAGTTAAACGGCATGTAATATAGGACAGATTTCCGCCAGATTCTGGATAAAACTGTGTAGAGTACCTGTGTATCGTTTGTTTCAGGATTGATATACCCCTAACACAACACCCCTTATGCCAATCCTTAAGCACTTTGCATTACAGAATACATTTTATACTCACCTCAAATCTTTGAAAGGTTGTCATGCGAAACTCTCCTTTAGATCCCGAAAGCAACAATAAAGAGGAAGAACAATGAAATCCCCAAATACTCTTTTAATCTACAGTATTCTAAAGCAGCACTTAGCATTAGGCTTACGGCATCTGCTTCTGCCCATTCTAGATAAAGTTGTATAGAATTGTTGTACAGTTACATACAGAACCCATAGGGTGGTCCTCTGTTCCCATCCCGCACCAGCAGTGCATGTGTTGCGGCTACAGGAGTATAGATCAGCATCCCAACAGGCTGATCATATATCCACCGTAACTCCTGTGAGCAGAACCGCTACATGTACTGGGGGAGGATAAGGAACGTTTAGCACAGGCATGTCCAAACTATGGCTCTCCAGCTGTTGTGAAACTACAAGTCCCATCATGCCTTGCCACAGTTTTGCTATTAGGGACAGCAAGGCATGCTGGGATGTGTAGTTTCAAAACAGCTGGAGGGCCACAGTTTGGACATGCCTGGTTTAGCAGCTACTGGTGCACGGTATATAAAACAGATTATTCACACACATTTGCAAATACACGCACACACACACACATACACACCCACCCGCACACACACAATACTTTGAAGGAGAAATGAATAATATTGGAACATTTATTTTTATTTTTCTAATGTCGTTTTAATATTGAGGTTACTAAATAAATCTAACTATTTACAATAATTGCTGGTGAGGTCTCATCTACATGGACACTTTGAAGCAGCTGCTCTACTAACGTGAATTTCAATTAAAATAAATTTCAATGTTTTAGCTACAGTAGTTTATGGTAATATCAATATCTGTTGATAACTTAGGTATCGCCAATATCTGTTGATAACTTAATACTGCTTTCACATTGCAGAAATGGGTAATGACACGGTATTCTTAAATGGGACTTTAAAACGGGTCTGAGCCTTGAGACCTTTCACATTGCAGGTGAAAACCGTTTTAAAAATCATTTAATACCATTCAAACATTCAACCCGTTTAACCCCCAAGGGACACGTTTCAAGCCATTGAAATAGAGCTGTTCAAACTGCCCAAAAAACGGCTTTAAAACGTGTAGGACTCTGCTTTTTAACCGTGTTGAAATACCGGTTAACTTTAACCGGTAAATCAATTCTGGCACCTTCACACTGCAGCCTTAAACGTTTTAAAATGGAAAAAAAACGGCAATATACCGTTTTAAAAGTGCGATGTGAAAGGGGTATTAGGTATCTCCAGTTATTCTTTATTTATCTTTAGATTTGTATACCTTTTTATATTTTAACATAATTACACTTTAAACTCCATTATTATATCGGAGTGCGCTAAACTCGTTAATGGAACACCACCCAACGACTTCATCAGGGGCATAGCAAAATGAGGATCTTATACTTAGATCTGGACATCAAAGAGAAAATTCTTTATGGTACACAGGGGCTAAAGTGAGGTGGAACATTTTGACCTCCACTTTGGCCCTGGACAGTAATTTTCACAGAAAAGCATTCTAATTTGCAGGGGGGATGCCAAAACCCTACCACTGGCCCTGTCTCTGCCTAATGGGGTGGAGGGGAGTAATTAGGTGGCATAGAGAAATGAGTTCCCCCACCTCTGCATGACCACTTTAAGCCCTGATGGTACATATAATAAAATCACGTTAAGCTGGTAAGGTGAAACAAAAAAGGTAAGGCCTAGTTTATAGGGGCCACAGTAAAATCTTGCGTCTTAGTAATGGGGCAACGATCACAATGGGAAACCCAGAGCCACAATACAGTCTACAGCAGCCTTTCCATCCACAAATATATATATTTCGAAAGCTTGATGTAACAAATACAATTAGTTTCTTTCGTTTTCTTCATAAAATGCTTCTGGAGTGCCATTTATTGCTGCAATGGGTAAGATATTTTTCATGGGCACCGGAGCTGGTTGTACATTTATTCCTTGAGTGCCGGCTGATTTGGAGACATATATATATGCATACAGACTGAGCGGCTTTCCCCCTGCCCGGCGCTGACGGAGGGAGGAGGACGGCGTTGCATAGCGGAGCGCTATGCAAAGCCATCCTGAAAGCCGCTCATCTGCTGGTATAACCAGCAGATGAACGGCTTTCCCGGCAATGTTGCGGGGGAGTGCGCAGCAGCGCTCATCGTCTGGGCCATACACTGGGCGGCTTTGAGCTGAAAGCCGCGCCAACCTGCTGTTTTGAGTGACTTTCAGCTCAAAGTCGCCCAGTGTGTATGGGCCTTTAGAGACGTACTACATGTATGATACTGTACGTTCTTTTTCTACACATAGAGGTTCTCTATAAAAATTATTTTAAGGAAAAACGGTGTAAAAAAGGTCATTTTTTTCATAAATAACATAGAAAAGTAACTTTTTAAATATATAATACTAAGTTACTGTCATGCATAGAGTTATGTACAAATTTATTTTTATTATACAAAAAGTGCACAAAATTTTTTATTATAAAAATAGTTTATTGTGGTTTACTATACATTCCATAAATGCTAAAGGTTTTCTTTACCCATTAAAAAAAAAATGAATTACGTAGTTTTCAAGATAAAATAAATCTAATTTAATGTTGGTTTAATATTAAACAGACTTGGTAGGAATTTTCTAGAATATGGGGCAGGGTAGAATAAAGTACGAGTTCAGCAGATGTGCGGATGCCGGGAAAACTAAATAAAAAAAAAAAGAAAGTGGCAATTGCTCTCAATGCAAAACCATGCCTTGTAAATGATCTCCCCTTAAAAAAAAAGTCACCTGCTCATTACCAGGCGATTCCTCCTGTCTGCCCCATTAAAATTATGCCTCCCAAAGCGGCCACCAGACTCCTCTAGCATCCATAATAACTATCTACTATGAGGCAGTGGCCATTTTGGGAGAGACATTTTCAGTGGAGACAGGCGTGACAGGAACGCTGATGAGCATATTGTCTGTGGTCCAGGCAGTGGAAGCAATAACCCCCATAGACCCCAAACGCCCACAAGCCAGTCAGTGTCTCCAAGCCACTACTGGCCCATGGGTGTTCTGTCTTCTGTCTCTTCTTATACACTGCATTCATTACGTTATAACAGAAATGGGTTATCTGTGCTTCTTCAACTGGTCTGGAACTAAAAATCTCAGTATTCTGGGAGTCTTAGTTCCACTACAGAAGGAGAATTTAGAAATTGTCTACTCCTGGATATTAGCAATTCTGGTATATGAGATCCTAATAGTTATAATTCCTGAAACCAAAACTTTCCCGTGATTGGCCTACTAACCTGCATTTTGCTGCTGATGTTGCGGTATCGGAGTCTGATGTGGCAAAGTCCTTGGAAAGACGAGATAGGTGAAAAAAATATCAGTTATCAATGATTTGTTCCCGCCGCTGCCGACATCTTTTCTAGAGTAAATTGATCCCAAAGTAATTATCTGGTTGTGACAATGACAATAGTACAGTAATTACCAAACAATATGTGTATATGTCAATCACCGCTCCTTGTATGACCACCTTCAGCAATACTCACAAAGAATGTACTAGAAACTCAAATACGGAGACCTACCTAGAAGTTGTATAGTTATTGCCTACAATCCAAGGGTGCCAGGTATTGTACTTCTTGGTTTCCAGCTCACCTAGAACTTATTGTTCCCTGGAGTGAGGCACTTGATCAGGGTGCTTACGGTTCTCCATCCCATCCTACCTAGAACTTATTATTGTCTACCGTCACTGAGGCATTTTCTCCGGGCGCAGGTATTTGTTCATCTTCAGCTTGCCTAGAACTTCTTCCTTAGAAAACATGCCCTGCAGATACGTACTTTATACATACACATCTCTGGCCATGCGACATCAGGGAGACACCTACAGTACAGTACTGTACCATTTCTAGTTAACATGAATTTACCATTTGTGCAGAAAAGTAGCACGGTAGCAAAAATAACACTTTCTACCAATTTAGAAATAGAACTAATAACAATGTTTAACAGAGTATAAGATGTGTTTGCATTGGCACGGGGTATTGGCATAGGGTATTTTGTAGAATATACCAAAATCTATGATTATGCAGCCTGCCACTTTACCAAGAACTATGGACACTCTCCCTCTGTTCAACTGTTTCATGGATATTGAGCGCGCACAATCGCTAAGTCCATTGGAACCAAATTTCAAATTTGAACTGAATTCAGTTAGTTCTGTACCCTGGAGAGACCACTTCTACAATGTAGGACATGTTTGCAGTTGGTGGGGTGTGTCCATGGCAAATTAAAATCAGAGAAATAAAATAAGCGGCAGATTTTACCTATACGGGGGTGTGGGACTGCCACCCCCATGCTATTACTGCCACTTCCATGCTATCAGCAGCAGCCCTATGTGAATCTATGGTCTGCAGCTTATGCAGTCCCTAGAACCTTATTCTTTTTTACAGCCGTCAATCACCGGGACGGCAGGGAGCCAGATGGAGATGACCTTACAGGTATGAAACCGCTGCTGTAGCCGGCCATGATTTGGTCTGAATTACCCCCATTGTGGCTGATGTCACTTTGAAGGCGCGTTACTTTGCGTAACATATTTTACATCTTAACATTGGAGGTGCCGAGCATTTTTTAGTAAAAAAAAAAAAAAAGGTTTGTTGATGGGCATCCAAGGAACCTTTCACCTCTGTGCGCATTTGACATTAGTTAATGACAGAGGGGCATATCACATTGATGGCGTGATATATAAACCTATAACCATACTTGCCTACTTTCATTTTCACCTCTCCGGGAGAAGCCCGGAGAGGCAACACATCAGGGGGCGGGAGCAAGGCTGACATCACTTGGCCCCGCCCCCTCATGACGGAAAACTCCGTGATTCACGGGTCGCGAAGAGGGGGCAGGGCTTAAATGACGCAAAATGCTGCAACCGCATCATTTAAGCCCTGCCCCCTCCCCACGGACGCGCAATTTCAGGTAATTACACCAGCGGGCAAGGGGGGATTGGGGGCAATTAGCAGAATGCGGGAGACTTGCCCACCTTCCCGGGAGGCCGGGAGGCGGACCCGATTTCCGGGAGGCTCCCGGCCATTCCGGGAGGGAAGGCAAGCCTGCCTATAACTGACTGTGAAGAACTGTTAGGGCGCAGATACTCACTGATGGGTTTGCATGAGGGGCATGTTGGTGTTATCGTAGGTGTCCGTATGGAGCGGCGGAACCATCTCGCCAGTCACTGGGTGGAAAACCGGGAGCGTTGAAAGAGGCCAGGCGATCTCTCTGTTCTTAGACATGTCACGCAGCTCCTTCGTAGATTTCTGGATAGCACTGTGGTGAACAAGTTGGATGCTGTATTAAAAAGATAAGTTACAATATTACGTCCAGTTCTATATCTACAAATAGTAGTCTGGAATAATAGAACCCACAAGCTTACAATATAATAATAAGAAGCCTCTGTGATCATATAAGGGGAGGTTTATCAAAGCTTGGAGAAAGCTAAAACGGAGAGAGAGAGAGAGAGAGAGAGAGAGAGAGAGAGAGAGAGAGAGAGAGAGAGAGAGAGAGAGAGACAGACAGAGAGAAAGTACTGATCAATCAGCTCATACTTACCTACTTTTGAAAACTAGTTTCAGGGAGATTATATATGGTAATAGAATTTTACACATTGCCCCATTGAGGGTGCGTGTCATTCTCCACCCAAAGGGCGTGTCTAGTTCCATATATGGAGAGATTGTGAAAAGAGATTGTGAACGTGGCACCTGGAAGCGTGGGTGTGTACTGCTACATCTGAGAGAAATCTTTTAAAATGACTTATATCCAAATGTAGGTGAGCCCCAAAGCAGTTAGTAGGAGCTACTATACTTGGTAAAGTGCTGGGAAATGGCGCTGATGATTCAATGTAAATGTATCTGTCTCTCATTTCTTTTTCCCAAAAAAATGTAACAGTGTAATGTGGGCTAGGTGACATGAGGGAGATTGGTGGACTAATGAGGGAGAGAGGGAGATTGCTGCTATTTCAGGGAGTCTCCTGCAGAATGCAGGAGGATAGGCAACTATGAATCAGCTACGAACTGACACGTGTTTGAAAAATCAGAGTTAGAAGTTGATTGGTTGATACTTTAGGGTAGCTGTATGAAGCAGTGATAATCGAGAAGTGAGCCAGAGGAGAAGTGGCCAATGGCAACCAATCAGCTGCTCTGTATAATTGTATATTATGCAAATTATCGATGTTACGTCAGTGCTGATTGGTTGACATGGGCCACTTCTCCTCTGGCTCACTACTCCCTTATCACTGCTTCATACATCTACCCCATTATCTCTCTCCAAGCTGTAATATATCTCCTCCATAGAGAGAGAGAGGTACTGTACAACACTGGGGGCATTGTGTTTTCACATTGAACAGACACTGACCGCTGGCACACTTATAATATGCATGTGAAAAGAATTTTATTTCTTATATTATTTCCAAATTAACACTATTACATCAATATTCACTGTTAATACCAGTATGCAGCCGTTAGGTCCACATGCAGAAAATCGACACATGAAAAAGGTCGACATCCATTAGGTTATGGATTATGTCTGGATTACTGTACATAACAATATAGAATGTGCAACGACATTTTATAAGGGTATGGGTCATTGGGTCAACATGCATTGGGTTGACCACTGAAGATCGACACCTGAAATAGGTTGACACAAGCATTAGGCCGACAGTCAAAGGGTCGTCATAAGCTTTTTTCACGTTTTTGTCCCGAACGTTTAAGTGTACCGCGTCCCCTCGCATGGCTCGCTGCTCTCGCCATGCTTCAGGCACAGCGCCTCACTGAGCATGTGACATTGTTTTATTCTCCCACCATAGTGTATGGTAGGGCATGAAATACCGCCTGTCGGCACATGCCGGCTCAAAAAAATATGAAAAACTCATGTCAACATTTTGACTGTTGTCCTTCCCATTGTCAACCTAATGCTTTTATCGACCTTCCGACCCTGTCAATCTTACCCGTGTCGACCAAATTACCATATCCCTTTTATAATATGCTGACTCGAGTAGTTGTGCAGAACCCAAGCACAGCTGCAGAAAGTGTCAGAGTAGATGGATCCCGCAGTGGAACTGAGTGCTGCATTCATTCAGTGCCAGAGCAGCAGAGGGAGAACACCGCACTAACGGGACAGTAGTAGATGAGAAGGTCACTCATCCGCTAGGGCTGCTGTAAGCCACACAAAGCATGCTGCACCTCCAACCGAGAAAGCTGCCAACCTTGCAGACAAAAGCTGCAGGTCTCGTTCAAAGAGCTGCCAATCTACAGGAAGAGATTGCTACACCTAGGTGCCGGACTAATAGATAGAACTTCCAATCTCCTAAGGATAACTGTAATGCTAGTTACATATCCCAGGGATGTGACGCAGAAGGGCATGCAGCAAAGGCGGCGGTGCAAACATCGGATCCATACACGATAATCAGCCCTGGGTGCTGCACCAATCAATGAGGTGTGGACCTAGCATTACGCACTGCGAGAAAATCAAACCGGCCAGTCAGGCGTCGGCTGATGGGTCTGATTATTGCACAGTGGGCCTGATTCAGACCCGCTCACTAAGCAGATCATTCTGGTATGACTTTTATCTGTTCTGGAGATGGCAGAAAAGGGCGCGGGCGCTGACGTCATTGCTATGAGCCTACAAACATTGCTTACACATATTTTCCATTGAACTTATCTGTGCCCACATCCAAGGGACAGATATCCTGATTCAGATTCTTTCGCACAGCACATTAGGTTTGCTAATAGACAAAACAGTGCTGCACTGCAGGTGGGGCAGATGAAACCTTTGCAGAGAGAGAGTTAGAGTTGGGGTGGAGTCATTTTGTTTCTGTGCAGGGTAAATACTGGCTGCTTTATTCTTAAACTGCAGTATAGATATCAGTTTGAAGTACAACCCCCACCCAAATCTAATTCTCTCTGCACATGTTACATCTGCCCCACCTGCAGTGCACATGGTTTTGTCCATTAGCAGACCAAGGGCCTTATTCTGGTTCACTTGCTCTCCTGCCGGTTCGCATGGGAGATCAATGTATTTTTGTCTGCGTGTGCGCATTTCTGCACATGTGCAGCTGCATGGTGCAAGCGGTGACGGGCTGCGCCCATGGGGATGCTCAGCGTTTCATGGGCATTCCATTGCAAACGCTGGGTGTTCCCATGCAAATGGTGCCATGACGCGGGTGCCGGGGGCGGGCAGTTGACGTCACCGAATGTGCTTTGTGAATGAACCTGAATCACCCCCCCCCCTCCCCCCCAGTATTCCTTGCTGTACAATAAATGTCCCTTTGCTCTTCCTCAATATTATTACCCATCAGAGCGGCTTCTGTTTTCAGTATTGATATTAAGGGGGGTATTCAATGTTCGGGTCACGGCAGACGAGCTTGCTCGCCTGCCGTGACCCAGTCCCGTTCTCGGTCAGCTCGACCGAGAACATGCAGGCGGGATTCAATGTCCCGCCTGCAGCGGGGCGAGAAGGGGGTGTGGCCGCGAGTTGCGGCCGGGAAGTGACGAGCTGCAGCCGGCAGCTCATCACTTCCCTGCTGTTCTCGGCAGAACGAGCCCGACAGCTAGAGATGTCGGGCTCGTTCTGACAGGAAACCCTGTTCAATGCTGTCGGGCAAGACAGCATTGAATAGGGCCCGTCGAGCATCTCCCCCACGGGAGATGCTCGACGGCGATTGAATCTCCCCCTAAGCTGTAATTCCATCTACCTACTGGTGGTTTATACCGTGGTGCAAAGTTCTATCGATTCAATCTCAGTTCAGCTTTTCCTATGCTGTTTCACCTTGAATGTGTAAGTTCCGCATTTTGCCTACGTTGTAGTATTTCAATACAGCTGGGACGACAATAAATTAATTCTGCACTGCGGCATGCCCGATAAAGCACAACAATAATAGGGGAAGTTCCACATGTAACGCATAAAATTATTCTGACCAAAAAAGTGCACAAAATTCCATACACAAATGTAAAATTTGCCTACAGTATTCCATGGAATCGTTTCAAAATGGCCGTCATCCATAGATGGAGGAATGTGATTGGTTAGCCACAGCTATCCAATGTCAAATCATTTTTCTGTTTTCACTGCAGCCAGTAATAGAACTGGGATATAACTTTGTATAAGGATAGAGTGATATCCTAAGCATGTGACAGCCTACAATCAGCTGCCCTCCTCATCATGACCGCCGCATTGCCCACAATTGCATCCATAACTCCATCTTGATGCACCTACATATTGCACTAAGTTCTGTATAAATCCCTTGCAAACAAATGTTATCACACTTTTATATTAAGACAAAGCAAAATGTTAAATTAATAACAGAGACAAACATAAAACTACTTGTAAGAACTTCTAAACCAGTTATCCAATAGTTAAACTATGGCTCTTAGCTAAGCACGATGAGGGCAGCCATTTGGGAGGGCTGAACCAATTATTAGTTAGGAATCATTTTTAATATTGTTGATTTGTAAGGCACCACAGCGCTCCACAGCGCCACACAGTGGAGAAAATTGAAAATATATATAAACAGAGACACAATGGGGGAAATTTAAGATAGGAGTTTTATTTCACATGGGATGTTGCTATGGGCAATCAATCAGATACTGGGCCAGCGCCACCACTAGGCAGCTCTAGGCATTTGCCTAGGGCGCCGGCACCTGGAGGGTGTCAGCTCGACCCTCACCCCCAGCGAACTGTGTAAAAAAAATTGCTGCCCCGGCGTCCCTGCAGTGCTGGGGTGGTCAGGGGTGTCCGTGCCGTAGGGGTACCTGCGGCGCCGTCATGTGTATAAAGCTGGCTGCGGCCGGTGGGATCCCTGTAGTGAATAGCAAATAACTAGCGCTATGCGCGCGGCGGTGCGGGAAGCGCTAGTTATTTGCTATTCACTACAGGGACCCCGCCGGCCGCAGCCAGCTTTATACACATGACGGCGCCGCAGGTACCCCTACAGCACGGACACCCCTGACCGCCCCAGCACTGCAGGGACGCCGGGGCAGCAATTTTTTTACACAGGTACCACCCTCCCTCCCCCCGGCACCGGGGCGCCCCCACCCCGACTCGCCTGGGGCGCCCCGGTGTCTTGCACCGGCCCTGATCAGATATTATCTATTATCTTTTAGAAGGTGCTAAATAAATAAAATATGAAAAAAAATGTTTTGAAAAGCCAATCAGCGGCCAGTCTTTCAAAATATTTTTTTAAATTTAGCACCCGCTTCACGCCCCGCTGCCCGGCAAATGCTGCTACCAGCTCCGCACCGCTATTAGCTTCCCGGTATCCGCAGCTATCAGCTGCACGGACCCCGCTGCCTGCCCCCCGCCGTTGCCAGCCCCTGCACATACTGTAGGTGTGTGCCAGCAGTGCTTCTTCACTGGCACACATCTACGGATCGGACCCAACACATCGTCAGTGCTAAAAAGCACCTGTGATGTGCCAGTGATGGGTCCGATCCGATTGATTGAACCTGCAGCAAGGACCGCTCATCAGGTCGGACTGGATGTCAAACACATCCGATTCAGGCCGAGACGTTAGGATCGGGTGAAATCGGCCCAAATTGGATAAGTGTATGGGCACTTTTAGGTCTTTTTCAAATTCAATTAACATAATTCACCATGGGGTACGGTAATTAGGAATATCAGGGAAAATACATATCAGACAATTATTACTCTTTCAAAAAAAGGACTCTGTATTGCTGTTATGCCAGCTGCATACGTTATTCCCTGCGCATGCCTGGCATGGTCATCATGTGGAGGTAGCAGTGTCATTACGTAGCATGTACACCTGTCTATTCCAAACGGGGCCATCTTAACGTATGGGCTCAATGGGCAGCTGCACAAGGGCCCCCAATTCTAGAGGCTTTTGAGCCAGGGCAGATTGGGTTGTGGGCATCTGACTCCTGAGCTTCTGGGGAAGCAGTAGAGAAAGCTGCCTGGTCACAATGATTGTGAATCACACACAAACAGAGCGACCAGGCAGCATTCTCTTCCTGCTTCCCTGTCTGCTGACAGTAAATAGCTATCAGCATGCTGATTGGTGAATGTCTGGAGCTATCCACCAATCAGAGTTCAGCATTCTCTAGCTGCCTCTCAGCTGCAGCCAAACAGTGAATGGCTGTCAGCATGCTCATTGGTGGATAGCTGACAGTCATTCACGTATAGAAACAAGTGGAGAAATGGCACGGGACCACAGGAGGGGCGTTTTATGTTTTGATTTTTTACATTTTGCCTGTGAACGGGTGTGGAGGGGCCCCAAATGCATTGCTTTGTCTGGGTCCTTCAATGCTGTTAAGACAGCCCTGATTCCAGATGGGAAATCAAGACAATTTAGGACTTAGTCGTTAGCCAGACCTGCACTTAACCGTTCAGGCAGTCTTAATGACATCATTTCTTTTTAGGACTGCTAAGATAATAGGGGATGTATTGGTTACGCCTCTTATTTTAAAGTCAATGTAATAATTGACTGCCGTATGATATTTATTTAATTCAGATATATATTATAAAATTAGTAATAATTATTATTATTATTCTTTTTTAAGCCCCTGGATAACAAAATATAATTTTCTTCACTTTATTTTCTATGATATTTGCCCTAATAATAATGATAATTTATCAGCTTATTATGACAATTATGTCATAATAATTATATCAGCTGTGAACCTACAGAAAGGAACCCAGGGGGCATAATTTAATTTTAGATGACTTCTTACTTTTCTTTTAAGTAGTATACAAATATTTTCCAGCTCAGTATTTTACTATATGAGGATGGTGAAAATCCACAGGAAGTGTTTGTTGTACAGGAAGTGCCTCTGCAGCCATCGTTTAGCATCACTGCAGCTACTAAAGACACACTTCTGCAGCTCTACAGAATCCTGTGGTGATTTTCCCCACTTTCAGAATACCCTTCCAAAATTCTTCATTTTAACGATGTAACAGTTCTTCAAAGAGTTTCATATGGGGGTATTAAATTTCAATGATTCACTTTAAAACGCTTACAGAAAAAAAACTATTTTGGTTTGACAGCTCTGCCCATCATCTGAAGGCAGTTGTCCAAATGATCTTCACAGGCTGTTGAGATTAAATTAACCAACAGCCTCAACTGATTTTTAGAACTGTCCAATCTTTTAATTTAATAAAACATTCAGAATGTAGAGATGACATTTACACACAAGGATTAGACTTTGGGTTAAAACAATTCTCTTCAATAAAGCAAGTTATCTATAAACTAATTTGATCTCTTGTGATATTGTTCTATTTAATTGGCTGATACATTGCATAGTCACGGAAACATACCTAGCTTCTGTGAATTCAGTTCTACACTTTTCTTTAGATAATTAGTATATTTGAAGAACAGTTATATGTATGTATACTGTTGATTATTATAGAGGCAAAAAGTTATTTAGAGAAAAAAAATCCACCCAATGAAATAGTTTAGTAAGCCCACATCATATAACACTTCCAAGTTAAAAAAAAAAAAAACGTTTTCTGCTGATATTCTAGTACAAGTTGAGTATCCCTTATCCGAAATGCTAGGGACCACTAGAATTTCGGAAGAGGTTTTTTTCAGTTTTTAAAATTTTATTTTTTAACATATTTACCTGATCCCCTGTTGGCTCCCCGATGGTCCCCCAATATCCACGGTGTCCCCCAGCAACCACGGTGGCCTTCAGGATCCTCGTCAGCAGTTCCTGGATGCATTGCGTGAGTGCACAGATGCACCGTGACGTCACCAGCATGCCCGCGCACTCGCGCAATGCACCACAAAGACTGGAGATGCCGCTGAAGAGGATCCTGCAGCCCGCCTTGGACACCAGGGGTATGAAAAATGGGTCAGGGGAAGAAAAAAAAACAGAATATTCTGAACAACCACGGGTTTTGGAATATTTTAGTTTTTGGATATACGGATATGGGATACTCAACCTGTTTCTGCGTCTCACCTTTCTGAATGTTGTATCAAGGCTAGGGATGGGCATCATCCATCGATGGTTGGAAACCATTGATAGTTTTATGATGACGGTAATCAGCCTTGTTATCAATGGGCAGCCATCAATCATATACATCAACGGCCTACATCCATTTGTGGATGGAATTCGCAATCTTTGGTGGTTTGAAATCATTAACCTGTCTGGGGAACTTTGGACAGGGCCCAAATATGTTTCTATTCAAGCTTCTCCAGACTATTATTTACGAGCACAGGTGTCTAGTATGAGTAACGGCCAAATAACAATGATCACGGGTATGGAATAGTCTAGTTGGACAAGCTGGGGACAGAAAGAAACTTGACGAGATCTAAAGAGGATTTCCACTTTATTTAAGAAGTTAATTAAATACCATCTTTCCCAATACTCACATTGGATAGCGTCCATTGATCTTACCCTTCGCCTTCACTGATATATTTAATTTCTCTAAGAGGGAGGTTTATACAATCTTCTAAAGAGAAAACAGGGAGGTTTTTCCCGTAGCAACCAGATTCCATATTTAATTTTAAAGAGTGTATAAGATAAATGATCGCTAGAATATAATTGGCTGATATGTGCAACACCTCCACTTTTTCTTTAGAAGGTTTGAAAAGTCTTCCCTTAAGTCCAACATCCTCACACTACTTCCAGAGAACACTTCTAGAGGAGGAAAGGGTCTACTCTGATAGAACACATGGAAAGCATAAGAGTGGTGGGGTCCCCCTACGGAAATACTGCTATTGCAACAAAAGACGAGTCAGTCAACCTTTTAAATAGAGTGGAGAGTTCCCATTAACCATCAACTGAGTAGAGCTTATATACAAATGAGCAAAAGTCCTAAACTGCATTTCAAATTTCTAAAACTGTCAAGTTCCCAAGATACCTATAAAAAAAACGAAGGCTGCAGAACATTTCTTGGTTTTACCAAAGCAAAGTGAAGAGAAATTACCTATCTGACTGTTTCCATACATTAGCATTGACATCACTATCTTTGTGTTATCACTACGCACCTACTAAACCTACTACTCTTGTAGCAGCATTCGCTAAGAGCTGATGAGTGGATGTTGATGGGGAGCATGAAACACATGAGTGAGGGGTGACCAGCTACGGCGAGGTGAGTATTACATGACAAGATAACAGAGAAGACACTTACTCTGGTGTTTGCATGTTTCTCTTTTCCCTAGAAACAAAACAAAATGTATGAATTAAATAATAGCATTGATATTCACAGCACTTCTTAAGCTACAGGCGAATGATGGATCTACATGAGCCATAAATGCTGCTGTAAGTACTGGAGAGCAACAGTAATGTACATCAGTATTTATCATCATGGCTGGGATGATGATGCTCTACAGGTGACCTAGAGTCATAAAGCTGCTTGGAATGCATGGGTGGATGGATGGATGGATGAAGGAATGCTAGTAGGATTTAAGGCTCTAGGGTGATCCCATATAATAAACTGAAGTATCTCTTCCCTAGCAGATAAATGCATATGCCAATGATCCTGACCATTGGATCGATTTATCACATGTAAATCCGGGGGAGCTGCAGGAGAGCAGGGGGGGGGGGAATGGGGACCAGAGACTGGAGAGCAGGGTCCGGTCCATGGGAGCTGCAGAGGGGGTAGTCAGCTAGCGGCAGGAGAGGTGGCGGGGAGCGGGGTCCGGTCCAACTGCAGGAGGGGTAGTGGGATAACGGGTGGACTGGAGAGGTAGCGGCAGGCGGGGAGCGTGCGGCACGGTGCATAACAGAGAGTACGGTCCGGGTAGCGGCAAGCGGGAGAATAGGAAACATCCTATTCAAAAGACTAGGCGGCCGCTGATTGGCTGGGAGCTCGGCAAATCAGCGACCACCCTGCCCACCCAGTCTTTTGAATAGGATGTTTCCTATTCTCCCGCCGGCTGCTACTCGGACTCTGTTATGCGCCATGCGCTCCCCGCCTGCCGCTACCTCTCCAGTCCACCCGCTAGCCCACTACCCCTCCTGCAGCTGGACCGGACCCCGCTCCCCGCCAGCTCTCCTGCCGCTAGATGACTACCCCCTCTGCATCACCCACGGACCGGACCCTGCTCTCCGGTCCCCACTCCCCCAGACCAGCTCAATGCCGGCTGCACTTAAGATATATCTTATGTGCAGACCGTCCGACATCCAGATCTGATCCGAAGCGCACGGGACCTCGCATCGGATCAGATTGGATGTCACACCCTACGCGATTTGGGCAATTTCACTCGATTTCTCAGCCCGATCCTCCAGAATCGGGTGAAATCGGGCCCAAATCGCGTAGTGTATGGGGGCCTTAAGTCCTGTGGAAGCCCACAAGCACTGGAAATCTTGGGCGCTCATCACAATTATCTTGTAATGGGGCAGATGTATTAAGCCTTAACAAGAGACAAATGCAAGGGTGAAAAAGAGAGATAAACGTCCAGCCAATCATATCCTAAATTACTTTTTTCAAACACAGCCTGTGACATGGCAGTTAGGAGGTGATTGGCTGATAGTAATATACTTTCAAGATCAATTAAAAAATAAATGTAACTCATTGTCACAGGGCCCATTACTAAAGTGCCAAGCAATCAGCTCCTATCATTTTTACGTACACAGCCTTCTAACATGACGATTAGAAGTTGATATGTCTCTCCAATCTTTCATTATTCTCCCACTGAGGGCGATATGTACTAAGCCTTGAAAAGTGATAAAATGGAGAGAGATAAAAAAACAAAACCAACCAATCAGCTGCTAACTGCCATGCTGCAGGCTGTGTTTGAAAAATGTCAGGTAGGAGCTGATTGCTTGGTTGTTTATCACTCTCAGGGTTATTCACTTTTGAAGCTTAGTACATCTGGCTCATAGTCAGAAGCTGACTGGAACTTCATCCCTCCCCACTTTATATCTCTCCAATGTTTGATACATCTCACCAAGGATTAGGGATAGTATCAAGGGTGTAGCTACCATGTACGCATTTTTGGCCACTTAGGGAATCCTATAGATATTGACTTACTCAAGTCCCTAGTTACAAGTTAGATAGGTTGAACTCGATGGACTAACGTATTTTTTCAGCCTTAATTACTATGTTACTATGAGTACCGCTGCTATGGGGCCCAGAGCAGAAAGGGGCCCACCGTCCCAGTCTAATTA
Organism: Crinia signifera; assembly: GCF_055691185.1. Classification (NCBI taxonomy): domain Eukaryota; kingdom Metazoa; phylum Chordata; class Amphibia; order Anura; family Myobatrachidae; genus Crinia; species Crinia signifera. The sequence continues at coordinate 304,444,440 of NC_139221.1, read as the reverse complement.
ACGTGCACATACATGTTTTCACCATTGGGTTGTACATACTGTAGGGGCCCAAACTTTTGCAATTGGGCCTACAAATATCTAGTTGGATAGAATTATATTTAAGTAGCTAGTAGCAGACAACCCAAGTTTTGTCATTAGAAATTGGTCAACCATTTGGAATCCATATTTTGTTTGACTCGTAAGCCTTAACTTGGTAAACCAGGTGTGGATCAATGAAACGACAATGTTGTGGCCAACAGCCATTAGGTTGACACCAAATGGTCAACATGCCTGACAGATACAAAAGGTCGACAAGTTCAAACAGTTGGCATGACAGTGGTGGACAACCAAATTGTCGACATGTGTTTTCTTGGGCATCACATATATTAGCATAGTTTTTGATTCTGGATCATTAACCTCTGTACTGTCCGTCTTGGTTTGAAACATATACGTTCTAGATCCAATGTAGTAGGATTACTAAGGGGCAGGCTATGAAAGCTGACGATCCTCAACTATAAAACGGCAATAGGAATAAATGGTAATCCAGACTAGCACTAAAGGGTACATTTACTATAGCTTCTATAAAGCCCCATAGCAACCAATCAGATTCTGTGTATGATTTCTCTATTGCACCATAGGAAATGATAGACAGAATCTAATTGGTTACTTTGGAGAACATCCCCTCTTTTCATTTTTAGAAACTTTAGTAACTAATATTCAAGTTTTGTAGTTCCCCAAATCTAAATGTGAAAATATTGATAGGAGACGATGGAGATTGATGGAGACGCTTTCAGCCAATCAGGGCTGAGCTATGTGTCTCCATGGAGACAGTTCACCTGTATAAAGCAATGTTATGTATGAATGATTTAACCCTATCAGGCCAGCGTCCAAAGCCCACGGACACTGGTGACAGCCCCGGGCTTCAATCCCAGGATGGGTACCCCTGTCCAAGGCTGACCAGCCACGGTGCTCATGGTATGGCCGGGGGACCTTATGTAAAAAGTGTCCCCCGGCTGTGGCATGACACCGCGGGCTGTTGGAGCCCGGTACTGGTTTCAAAATATGGGGGACCCCCAGATTTTTTTGTCCCCCGTATTTTTAGAACTAGCACCGGTCCAAGAGTCCGGGGCTGGTTTCAGAAATACGGGGGACCCCTACGCTTTTTGTACCCCGTATTTTTGGAACCAGGTCCGACTCAATGAGCTCGGGGCTGGTTATGCTCAGAAGGGGGTACCTCACGCCATTTATTTTCTTTTTTTAAACACAAAATCGCACATTTCCTCAAATTTCCGCACATAATCACACTTTATAGCACTTTTTTGCCCGGAATACGCAGCTCATTAAATATGCGAATTTGCGGCAAAAAATGCGATTTAAAAAAGTGCGATAATGGGCGATTTTGGAAAGTGACTAAAAATCTCTTCCCATTAAATGTCACCCGTAGTATCTCACGAACAGGGCTCTCTTCCCTCAAGTGCTTTTTCTTCACTTACGTAAACCATCTTCTATGGCACCAAATCCTGAGGTTTTCTGCCACCCTGATACTTACATCAGGAACTGTGTGGGAAATCCCCCAAAAATAGACATTTCCATATCCCCCACAAATATTAAGGATTGCTTCAATCTATGGGCCAGATTCTCTAAGCTTCATAAGTGATAAAATGGAGAGTGATAAACAACCAGCCAATCAGCTCCTGCCTGACATTTTTTCAAACACAGTCTGTGACATGGCAGGTAGGAGCTGATTGGCTGGTTGTTTATCACTCTCCATTTTATCACTTTTGAAGCTTAGAGGACCTGGCCCTGTGTATGGTTGACCACTTCATATATCGGAGATTTGTAATGATTCATTTATCAAGCCTGGAACCAGGTCACTATGATGAATGGCATATATAGATGGCATTAACCATTGTACATACTTTGCAACATTTTCCAGGAAATGGATCTGTAGGATCCATCCCTGGTACTCCCAGCATGCACATGTGCTGAATGGTACTTTATCTCCATCCACTTTACCTGTCTCCGAGGCTTAGTAAATAGATTCTAAATTTGTTATTCCCAGTATAATCACTGCTAAGAAATTATAATTATTGAGGACAATTCCTGATGTAAAATCCCACTTTATGACATCATCAATTATAGGGTCAAACGTCATAATCAGACTGGACACAATGATTTGTCAGAGGCAAATACTGTATCACCATACATTAGGATCTAACAAGCGTGCAATAAGTGAGCAGAAGAAGTGATGTATGAAACGTGAGGAGAGGGGAGCAATAAGTGTCTCACATTCACCCACATCTTCTCATTCCTCAGTGCCAGGAGCTAGCGCTGAGCCTGTAGTCACCCATTCCCCAGTGCCAGGAGCTAGCGCTGAGCCTGTAATCACCCATTCCCCAGTGCCAGGAGCTAGCGCTGAGCCTATAGTCACCCATTCCCCAGTGCCAGGAGCTAGCGCTGAGCCTGTAATCACCCATTCCCCAGTGCCAGGAGCTAGCGCTGATCCTCTAATCACCCATTCCACAGTGCCAGGAGCTAGCGCTGAGCCTGTAATCACCCATTCCCCAGTGCCAGGAGCTAGCGCTGAGCCTGTAGTCACCCATTCCCCAGTGCCAGGAGCTAGCGCTGAGCCTGTAGTCACCCATTCCCCAGTGCCAGGAGCTAGCGCTGAGCCTGTAATCACCCATTCCTCAGTGCCAGCAGCTAGCGCTGAGCCTGTAATCACCCATTCTCCAGTGCCAGGAGCTAGCGCTGATCCTGTAATCACCCATTCCCCAGTGCCAGGAGCTAGCGCTGAGCCTGTAATCACCCATTCCCCAGTGCCAGGAGCTAGCGCTGAGCCTGTAGTCACCCATTCCCCAGTGCCAGGAGCTAGCGCTGAGCCTGTAATCACCCATTCCTCAGTGCCAGCAGCTAGCGCTGAGCCTGTAATCACCCATTCCCCAGTGCCAGGAGCTAGCGCTGATCCTGTAATCACCCATTCCCCAGTGCCAGGAGCTAGCGCTGAGCCTGTAATCACCCATTCCCCAGTGCCAGGAGCTAGCGCTGAGCCTGTAATCACCCATTCCCCAGTGCCAGGAGCTAGCACTGAGCCTGTGATCACCCATTCCCCAGTGCCAGGAGCTAGCGCTGAGCCAGTGATCACCCATTCCCCAGTGCCAGGAGCTAGCGCTGAGCCAGTGATCAACCATTCCCCAGTGCCAGGAGCTAGCGCTGAGCCTGTAATCACCCATTCCCCAGTGCCAGGAGCTAGCGCTGAGCCTGTAGTCACCCATTCCCCAGTGCCAGGAGCTAGCGCTGAGCCTGTAATCACCCATTCCCCAGTGCCAGGAGCTAGTGCTGAGCCTGCGATCACCCATTCCCCAGTGCCAGGAGCTAGCGCTGATCCTGTAATCACCCATTCCCCAGTGCCAGGAGCTAGCACTGAGCCTGTAATCACCCATTTCCCAGTGCCAGGAGCTAGCGCTGATCCTGTAATCACCCATTCCCCAGTGCCAGGAGCTAGCGCTGATCCTGTAATCACCCATTCCCCAGTGCCAGGAGCTAGCGCTGTGCCTGTAATCACCCATTCCCCAGTGCCAGGAGCTAGCGCTGATCCTGTAATCACCCATTCCACAGTGCCAGGAGCTAGCGCTGATCCTGTAATACCCATTCCCCAGTGCCAGGAGCTAGCGCTCATCCTGTAATCACCCATTCCCCAGTGCCAGGAGCTAGCTCTGAGCCTGTAGTCACCCATTCCCAGTGCCAGGAGCTAGCGCTAAGATCCTGTAATCACCCATTCCCCAGTGCCAGGAGCTAGCGCTGAGCCTGTAATCACCCATTCCCCAGTGCCAGGAGCTAGCGCTGATCCTGTAATCACCCATTCCCCAGTGCCAGGAGCTAGCGCTGAGCCTGTAGTCACCCATTCCCAGTGCCAGGAGCTAGCGCTGATCCTGTAATACCCATTCCCCAGTGCCAGGAGCTAGCGCTGAGCCTGTAATCACCCATTCCCCAGTGCCAGGAGCTAGCGCTGATCCTGTAATCACCCATTCCCCAGTGCCAGGAGCTAGCGCTGAGCCTGTAATCACCCATTCCCCAGTGCCAGGAGCTAGCGCTGATCCTGTAATCACCCATTCCCCAGTGCCAGGAGCTAGCGCTGATCCTGTAATATCCATTCCCCAGTGCCAGGAGCTAGCACTGAGCCTGTAATCACCCATTCCCCAGTGCCAGGAGCTAGCGCTGATCCTGTAATCACCCATTCCCCAGTGCCAGGAGCTAGTGCTGAGCCTGCGATCACCCATTCCCCAGTGCCAGGAGCTATCACTGAGCCTGTAATCACCCATTTCCCAGTGCCAGGAGCTAGCGCTGAGCCTGTGATCACCCATTCCCCAGTGCCAGGAGCTAGCGCTGATCCTGTAATCACCCATTCCCCAGTGCCAGGAGCTAGCGCTGATCCTGTAATCACCCATTCCCCAGTGCCAGGAGCTAGCGCTGTGCCTGTAATCACCCATTCCCCAGTGCCAGGAGCTAGCGCTGATCCTGTAATACCCATTCCCCAGTGCCAGGAGCTAGCGCTGATCCTGTAATCACCCATTCCCCAGTGCCAGGAGCTAGCTCTGAGCCTGTAGTCACCCATTCCCAGTGCCAGGAGCTAGCGCTAAGATCCTGTAATCACCCATTCCCCAGTGCCAGGAGCTATCGCTGAGCCTGTAATCACCCATTCCCCAGTGCCAGGAGCTAGCGCTGATCCTGTAATCACCCATTCCCCAGTGCCAGGAGCTAGCGCTGAGCCTGTAGTCACCCATTCCCAGTGCCAGGAGCTAGCGCTGAGCCTGTAATCACCCATTCCCCAGTGCCAGGAGCTAGCGCTGATCCTGTAATCACCCATTCCCCAGTGCCAGGAGCTAGCGCTGAGCCTGTAGTCACCCATTCCCCAGTGCCAGGAGCTAGCGCTAAGCCTGTAATCACCCATTCCCCAGTGCCAGGAGCTAGCGCTGATCCTGTAATACCCATTCCCCAGTGCCAGGAGCTAGCGCTGATCCTGTAATCACCCATTCCCCAGTGCCAGGAGCTAGCTCTGAGCCTGTAGTCACCCATTCCCAGTGCCAGGAGCTAGCGCTAAGATCCTGTAATCACCCATTCCCCAGTGCCAGGAGCTAGCGCTGAGCCTGTAATCACCCATTCCCCAGTGCCAGGAGCTAGCGCTGAGCCTGTAATCACCCATTCCCCAGTGCCAGGAGCTAGCGCTGAGCCTGTAGTCACCCATTCCCAGTGCCAGGAGCTAGCGCTGAGCCTGTAATCGCCCATTCCCCAGTGCCAGGAGCTAGCGCTGATCCTGTAATCACCCATTCCCCAGTGCCAGGAGCTAGCGCTGAGCCTGTAGTCACCCATTCCCAGTGCCAGGAGCTAGCGCTGAGCCTGTAATCACCCATTCCCCAGTGCCAGGAGCTAGCGCTGAGCCTGTAATCACCCATTCCCCAGTGCCAGGAGCTAGCGCTGAGCCTGTAGTCACCCATTCCCCAGTGCCAGGAGCTAGCACTGAGCCTGTAGTCACCCATTCCCCAGTGCCAGGAGCTAGTGCTGAGCCTGTAATCACCCATTCCACAGTGCCAGGAGCTAGCGCTGAGCCTGTAGTCACCCATTCCCCAGTGCCAGGAGCTAGCGCTGAGCCTGTAATCACCCATTCCCCAGTGCCAGGAGCTAGCACTGAGCCTGTAATCACCCATTCCCCAGTGCCAGGAGCTAGCGCTGATCCTGTAATCACCCATTCCCCAGTGCCAGGAGCTAGCACTGAGCCTGTAATCACCCATTCCCCAGTGCCAGGAGCTAGCGCTGATCCTGTAATACCCATTCCCCAGTGCCAGGAGCTAGCGCTGAGCCTGTAATCACCCATTCCCCAGTGCCAGGAGCTAGCTCTGAGCCTGCGATCACCCATTCCCCAGTGCCAGGAGCTATCGCTGAGCCTGTAATCACCCATTCCCCAGTGCCAGGAGCTAGCACTAAGCCTGTAGTCACCCATTCCCCAGTGCCAGGAGCTAGCACTGAGCCTGTAATACCCATTCCCCAGTGCCAGGAGCTAGCGCTGAGCCTGTAATCACCCATTCCCCAGTGCCAGGAGCTAGCGCTGATCCTGTAATCACCCATTCCCCAGTGCCAGGAGCTAGCGCTGATCCTGTAATCACCCATTCCCCAGTGCCAGGAGCTAGCGCTGAGCCTGTAATCACCCATTCCCCAGTGCCAGGAGCTAGCGCTGATCCTGTAATCACCCATTCCACAGTGCCAGGAGCTAGCGCTGATCCTGTAATACCCATTCCCCAGTGCCAGGAGCTAGCACTGAGCCTGTAATCACCCATTCCCCAGTGCCAGGAGCTAGCGCTGATCCTGTAATCACCCATTCCCCAGTGCCAGGAGCTAGTGCTGAGCCTGCGATCACCCATTCCCCAGTGCCAGGAGCTATCACTGAGCCTGTAATCACCCATTCCCCAGTGCCAGGAGCTAGCGCTGAGCCTGTAATCACCCATTCCCCAGTGCCAGGAGCTAGCGCTGAGCCTGTAATCACCCATTCCCCAGTGCCAGGAGCTAGCGCTGATCCTGTAATCACCCATTCCACAGTGCCAGGAGCTAGCGCTGATCCTGTAATCACCCATTCCACAGTGCCAGGAGCTAGCGCTGAGCCTGTAATCACCCATTCCCCAGTGCCAGGAGCTAGCGCTGATCCTGTAATCACCCATTCCCCAGTGCCAGGAGCTAGCGCTGAGCCCGTAATCACCCATTCCCCAGTGCCAGGAGCTAGCGCTGAGCCTGTAGTCACCGATTACCGAGTTCCAGGAGCTAGCACTGAGCCTGTAATCACCCATTCCCCAGTGCCAGGAGCTGAGCCCGTAATACCCATTCCCCAGTGCCAGGAGCTAGCGCTGAGCCTGTAATCACCCATTCCCCAGTGCCAGGAGCTAGCGCTGAGCCTGTAACACCCATTCCCCAGTGCCAGGAGCTAGCGCTGATCCTGTAATCACCCATTCCACAGTGCCAGGAGCTAGCGCTGATCCTGTAATACCCATTACCTAGTGCCAGGAGCTAGCGCTGAGCCTGTAATCACCCATTCCCCAGTGCCAGGAGCTGAGCCCGTAATACCCATTCCCCAGTGCCAGGAGCTAGCGCTGAGCCTGTAATCACCCATTCCCCAGTGCCAGGAGCTAGTGCTGATCCTGTAATCACCCATTCCCCCAGTGCCAGGAGATAGCGCTGAGCCTGTAATCACCCATTCCCCAGTGCCCGGAGCTAGCGCTGATCCTGTAATCACCCATTCCCTAGTGCCAGGAGCTAGCGCTGATCCTGTAATCACCCATTTCCTAGTGCCAGGAGCTAGCGCTGATCCTGTAATACCCATTCCCCAGTGCCAGGAGCTAGCGCTGATCCTGTAATCACCCATTCCCCAGTGCCAGGAGCTGAGCCCGTAATACCCATTCCCCAGTGCCAGGAGCTAGCGCTGAGCCTGTAATCACCCATTCCCCAGTGCCAGGAGCTAGCGCTGAGCCTGTAATCACCCATTCCCCAGTGCCAGGAGCTAGCGCTGAGCCTGTAACACCCATTCCCCAGTGCCAGGAGCTAGCGCTGAGCCTGTAATCACCCATTCCCCAGTGCCAGGAGCTAGCGCTGAGCCTGTAACACCCATTCCCCAGTGCCAGGAGCTAGCGCTGAGCCTGTAGTCACCCATTCAACAGTGCCAGGAGCTAGCGCTGATCCTGTAATCACCCATTCCCCAGTGCCAGGAGCTAGCGCTGAGCCTGTAATCACCCATTCCCCAGTGCCAGGAGCTAGCGCTGATCCTGTAATCACCCATTCCCCCAGTGCCAGGAGATAGCGCTGAGCCTGTAATCACCCATTCCCCAGTGCCCGGAGCTAGCGCTGATCCTGTAATCACCCATTCCCTAGAGCCAGGAGCTAGCGCTGATCCTGTAATCACCCATTCCCCAGTGCCAGGAGCTAGCGCTGAGCCTGTAGTCACCGATTACCGAGTTCCAGGAGCTAGCACTGAGCCTGTAATCACCCATTCCCCAGTGCCAGGAGCTGAGCCCGTAATACCCATTCCCCAGTGCCAGGAGCTAGCGCTGAGCCTGTAATCACCCATTCCCCAGTGCCAGGAGCTAGCGCTGAGCCTGTAACACCCATTCCCCAGTGCCAGGAGCTAGCGCTGATCCTGTAATCACCCATTCCACAGTGCCAGGAGCTAGCGCTGATCCTGTAATACCCATTACCTAGTGCCAGGAGCTAGCGCTGAGCCTGTAATCACCCATTCCCCAGTGCCAGGAGCTAGCGCTGAGCCTGTAATCACCCATTCCCCAGTGCCAGGAGCTGAGCCCGTAATACCCATTCCCCAGTGCCAGGAGCTAGCGCTGAGCCTGTAATCACCCATTCCCCAGTGCCAGGAGCTAGCGCTGATCCTGTAATCACCCATTCCCCCAGTGCCAGGAGATAGCGCTGAGCCTGTAATCACCCATTCCCCAGTGCCCGGAGCTAGCGCTGATCCTGTAATCACCCATTCCCTAGTGCCAGGAGCTAGCGCTGATCCTGTAATCACCCATTTCCTAGTGCCAGGAGCTAGCGCTGATCCTGTAATACCCATTCCCCAGTGCCAGGAGCAAGCGCTGATCCTGTAATCACCCATTCCCCAGTGCCAGGAGCTGAGCCCGTAATACCCATTCCCCAGTGCCAGGAGCTAGCGCTGAGCCTGTAATCACCCATTCCCCAGTGCCAGGAGCTAGCGCTGAGCCTGTAACACCCATTCCCCAGTGCCAGGAGCTAGCGCTGAGCCTGTAGTCACCCATTCAACAGTGCCAGGAGCTAGCGCTGATCCTGTAATCACCCATTCCCCAGTGCCAGGAGCTAGCGCTGAGCCTGTAATCACCCATTCCCCAGTGCCAGGAGCTAGCGCTGATCCTGTAATCACCCATTCCCCCAGTGCCAGGAGATAGCGCTGAGCCTGTAATCACCCATTCCCCAGTGCCCGGAGCTAGCGCTAATCCTGTAATCACCCATTCCCTAGAGCCAGGAGCTAGCGCTGATCCTGTAATCACCCATTCCCCAGTGCCAGGAGCTAGCGCTGATCCTGTATTCACCCATTTCCCAGTGCCAGGAGCTAGCGCTGAACCTGTAATACCCATTCCCCAGTGCGAGGAGCTAGCGCTGAGCCTGTAATCACCCATTCCCCAGTGCCAGGAGCTAGCGCTGAGCCTGTAGTCACCCATTCAACAGTGCCAGGAGCTAGCGCTGATACTGTAATCACCCATTCCCCAGTGCCAGGAGCTAGCGCTGAGCCCGTAATCACCCATTCCCCAGTGCCAGGAGCTAGCGCTGATCCTGTATTCACCCATTTCCCAGTGCCAGGAGCTAGCGCTGAACCTGTAATACCCATTCCCCAGTGCGAGGAGCTAGCGCTGAGCCTGTAGTCACCCATTCAACAGTGCCAGGATCTAGCTCTGAGCCCCATGTGGACAGGGACATATTTCAGTTTTGTTGCATGTGGCTGGATGCAGTTTGTTATATTGCAATGTACAACACTGCATAATGGGTGACATTTAATAGGAATCTATGTTTTTTTTGAGCAATTTTTTCTGGAGCATTTTCACACGTTTTCCGTAAATCGCACATTTTATAGGATGCGATTTGTGGGGGGAAAAAATTCACACTTTTTGACACAAATTCGCAAATTCTGACCTGGTTTTTTATAGGGTATCCAGACTATTTGTAGACAACAAGTAGATAGACACTCATTAGGTCGACACCATTATTTCGACAACTCAATAGGTCGACATGCTTTTAGGTCGACATACCATTAGGTCGACATGTCATTAGGTCGACATGTCATTAGGTCGACATGTCATTAGGTTGACACTGCCATTAGGTCGACACTGCCATTAGGTCGACACTGCCATTAGGTCGACACTGCCATTAGGTCGACAGTGTCTAGGTCGACAGTCAAAAGGTCAACATGGTTTTTTTTCACTGTTTTTTGAGCCGACATGTGCCGACAGGCGGTATTTCATGCCCTACTATCCACTAGGGCGCGGTGGGAGAATAAAATAGTGTGCCGAGCACAGCGAGGCACCGTGCCCGAAGCATCGCGAGTGAAGCGAGCGATGCGAGGGGCTGCGGTTCACTTCAAACTGTGTCATTTCAGCCAAAATAACAGTGAAAAAACCATGTTGACCTTTTGACTGTCGAACTAGACACTGTCGACCTAATGGCAGTGTCGACCTAATGACATGTCGACCTAATGACATGTCGACCTAATGACATGTCGACCTACTGGTATGTCGACCTACTGACATGTCGACCTAATGGTATGTCGACCTAAAAGCATGTCAACCTATTGAGTTGTCGAACTAATGGTGTCGACCTAATGGCTGTCTATCTACTTGTTGTCTACAAATGGTCCCACATCCGTTTTATAGTAACACTTCAATTGACATCCAGATGTTTTCCCATTATAAAGTATACAATTCGCAAATTTAATGGGATGAGATTTTTGGTAAACATTACTAAATATCACCAAACAAATAGACCAGGTTCTCACAGGCTAATTTGACAGAACCATGCGCAGATCATTGAGATCTGTGCATGGTTCTGTGTTAAAAACTTTGGGTAAAGGTAAGGTAAGGTAAAAAATGTTAAAAAATGGTGTGGGGTCCCCATCCTGAGCATAACCAGCACCGGGCTCAAAGAACTGGTCCTGGTTTCATAAAATCATGGGCCAAAACAAACAGGGGTCCCCTTGATTTTATTCATGTATAAAAAGTCTCCCCCTGGCTGTGGCATTACTCTGCTGGCTGCTGGTTCTTAAAATACGGGGGACCCCTATTCATTTTGTTCCCAGTATTTTGGGAACCAGGACCGGCCCTTGAGCCTGGTATTGGTTTAATAAAATCAAGGGGACCCCTATTTGTTTTGGCACTTGATTTTATGAAACCAGGACCAGTTCTTTGAGCCCGGTGCTGGTTATGCTCAGGACCATATCGCACTTAGGGATGGCCATCGTTGCCTTGGCTACCATCAATGGCAAAAGTGCAACTGACCATTGATAGTGTGGAAATATTCATTGGATAACCATTGATGTTTTTACATATCGATGGTCATCCATTTTCTTTAATTGATTGGTCTGTGGGCCAATCAAAATGTGGGGGTGGGGCTTAGCAGGTGCCGGGGGCCTGGACCTTGGGGAAAAAGCAAAAACGAAACTATTCGTTTAAGCTTGACATCGATGGTGGGAAACCATCTGGTTCTCCCCATCGATGGCAAAACTATTCAACATCAGTCATAAACCATCAATGATTTCCAATCATCGATGGTCGATGGCCATCCCTAATTGCACTTTTTTGCCGCAAATTGAATGAGAGGGGTTCCATGTATATATAAATGCCTACAAATCAGAGCTCTTGATTAATCTTCATAGTAATAGTTCATTAAATGTGGGTGCAAATTCCTGAGGAAGGTGTCAACTCTGGATGTCACAGGAAGAAAAAGTTTATGAATACACATGGAAGATAATATTCAGGGATGCCTCAAATGGATGATAATGCAGAATAATGAGGACAGACATATACTGTATATGGAGATTAAAGAACACGATTGGTTGAGTTAAGCTTCTGTGTATGGAAGAATGAAACCAATGAATGGTTATTTTGCTGTTACTTGCTGCTTTCCGTACCCATCTCAGCGCTACGATAATCTGACTAGTTTGGTTTTCCTTGACAAACAGTTACGGCTTGTACATCCTCACAAGTCATTATAACTTCCCCAGTATTTACCTCATTCACAAACACGGCATAACGGTGTCAACAGTAATCGCCTAGCAACTGATTTTAAGAACGTGACATTTATTAATGCTAAACCATTTATAAATCTGGTGCCAGTGACAAAACATTTTATGCCGAGACATTAAAATCTGATTTTCTTATTATGACCGTTCTTCAAATTGAATTTCGGTTTTGTAATTAGACGTAGCAGGGATACAAATGTTATTCCAGCTAAGGAACATTGACGCTACGGCAGTATTGCTACGGAATGATCTTTGTATTCAGTGGTTACTTTCCCCCCACTGCGGATAGCATATAAATTGATAATTAAACTGCTAAAAAACACAAAAACAACACACGTTTTTTTTTAAACTAAGCAGTGTTATAAAAAAAACAATTCACATTGCATACCATGTAATTATTGCTATTCACATTACCGTTATTTATATTGCAATTAAGGTCTGGATTATACATTCTGTACTCAACCAGAATAGTGCCCAGCTAGACCTTTTTAATACATTATGATATCAAAGACAGCAGGCTCAGATTTATCAATTCTCCAAAAATAAAATAATGAAAGGTTACTAATGTCAGCCAATCAAATTCTAGCTCTCCAAAATGTACCACTGTAGATAAATGATTGCTGAAATCTTATTGGTTGCTGTAGGCAAAGTCTCTACTAAAGGTTTAGAAGGTTTGATAAATGTCGCCAGCCTACAGTATATTCCACTACACACAGGGGTTGTATGGAAAAAGTGTGTGCTATGGAACAGGTGTGTAAAGTGGAGGTGTGGTGGGGGAGAGCACCTAGGTCTGGATGCAATAACTCAGTGTAAACATTAATGAAGTAATTTTGTCAGGGATCAAGCTAAATCCCGACGAGACCAGTGTCCATGCAGCTATAAGTTACTGGGGATCAGATTAGCCACCATTGCAGTGTTTAGAATGCTAATTTTCCCCACAGAAGGACTTAGGGGAAATGATGGTCGACCTCCCGCAGCCATCTCCCGACAGGGGAGATGGCAGGGCCGGCGCTACCACTAGGCAGCTTTAGGCAGCTGCCTAGGGTGTCTGGCACTGGAGGGCGCACTTGAGCTACCTCTTTTCTCCAAGCAGGGTTTTTTTTTTTTGTAATATGTTTCTGCGGTTTGCGGGTGGTAGATGGCGGGGCAGAAATTGAGAATTAGTGCATTAATCAAGCATCTGACACCCGCCCACCCCCCTCGCTGCCCTGCTGGGGAAGCGGTTTCTGGCTTCCAGTTATACAGCCCCAGGAGCAGGAAGAGGCTGGCTGAGGAGCTCTTTGGGCTCTGGTGCCTGGTCCTTCCTGCTGCTCAGCCCCCGCCCCGTCCGGCGCATGGATAGAGGGTCAGGTAGGCAACCCTGTGCTAGTATGTGTGATACAGTACACAGCTAGCTAGATCTACCTACTGTATATATTGTCTAGCTACCGCGCCATGCATCTCACCGATGCAGCACTCTGCTAAAGAGCTATCCTTAATACATGGCAGCCCCGGGCTCTCCCCATGCGCACAGCAGCAGTAGCGACACCTGTTACCTTGTGCACACACAGCCCAGGTGAGAGCAGCACCAGCAGCATCACACTCTGTCTGCCCTAAGTGACGGAGCTGGGAGTGGGAGGAAGTGGCCGGCGTGGGGCATTCCTTTTAGACCCGGCTATAATTCAAGCCCCTTCCAAAGTTCCCCCGGTGCTGCCGGAGGGCAGGGGGGGAAGGGGCATTGACAGGAGCGCTTGGTGTGTCCCCAGTATATACAGCGGCAGTAGGATGTGTGCCCGGCGCTCTACAGTGAGGAGCAGCTCAGCCTCAGACCCCGAGCGCAGCAGGTGAGCCAGGTTTCTGCAGCACTTAACAATTTATATATACAATTGCTGAATATTACACCCCGTGCATTCGCTTCATATTACCACTCCCCCTGCAAGTATCCTCACCCCCCCTTGCGCTTTCTGCATATCACCACTATCCCCCCCTCCCGTCTGCTTCATTCTACCACTCCTCCTACCCCCCCCCCCCCGGTGATTGCTTCCTTTGGAGAGGGGGTGGGGGGTCGGCGCAGGGGTAGCTTTGCCTAGGGCATCCAAATGCCTTGCACCGGCCCTGGGAGATGGCTGCGGGGCCCTATTCAATCTATCTTCCCCGACAGCATTGAACAGGGGTTCTCCGCAGAACGAGCCCGACATCACAAGCTGTCGGACTCATTCTGCCGAGAAAAGCCAGAGCTCGTCTATTTCCGTCCTCAGCTCGCGGCCACGCCCCCTTCTCGCCGCCCGGGACATTGAATCCCGACCGCCGAGCTCAAGTCAAGCAAAGCGAGAACGGGACAGAGGCACGGCTGTCGAGCTTGCTCAACAGCCGTACCCCTGACATTGAATACCCCCCTTAGACTGTGGTGTATATAGTTCCTATTGCTGTGTAAGTATCCGGTGGAAATATATAGTAGATCTTATTTTCTTGTTTATTAGTTGGCGTATGATTATCTGTAACTTGTGTAGTTCCTTCCATGCAGTTTATGAGTAAAGAAACTTCCTGTGTCCTCTTTCATGAAGGTTTATGTAATATAAGTCACAGGCTTAACATAGACTGTGTTCTGGAGTTTACAAGGGGGAAGTATTGCATATATGGAACACATATGGAAGCCAGTACAGCCAGATCGCTGTACCCAATGATGGCAAGATCCAAAAGTATACAGTAGGCAAGCCAGTGGGTAGGAGATATTGCCATAATTTGCCATGGGAAAATAGCCACTTGTTAGCTCAAGGGCCTGGGTACAATGCTGGAAAATGGCCACTTGTTAGGCCAAGGTCCATGCTGGAAAATGGCCACTTTTTATGCCAAGGGCCTGGGTACAATGCTGGAAAATGGCCCCTTGTTCACCAAGGGCCTAGTTACAATGCCGGAAAAAATGGCCACTTGTTCACCAAGGGTACCAAGGGTACGATGCTGGAAAATGGCCACTTGTTAGGCCAAGGTCAATGCTGGAAAATGGCCACTTGTTCACCAAGGGCCTAGTTACAATGCTGGAAAATGGCCACTTGTTCACCAAGGGTACCAAGGGTACGATGCTGGAAAATGGCCACTTGTTAGGCCAAGGTCAATGCTGGAAAATGGCCACTTGTTCACTAAGGGCCTGGTTACATTGCTAGAAAATGACCACTTGTTAGGCCAAGGTCAATGCTGGAAAATGGCCACTTGTTAGCTCAAGGGCCTGGTTATAATGCTGGAAAATGGCCACTTGTTAGCTCAAGGGCCTGGTTACAATGCTGGAAAATGTCAGCAAAATCAGCTTCATACCTATATACAGTATCTGGTCTCAGTAACATAAACAACAATTCGAAATATCCTAAACAAAAACCACACACTACAGAAAAAGTCTATTTTGCTCTCCAAGATCACAAGAACAAAACTGTTCAACCTAATATAAAAACTAAAAATCAAACTCTCATATCATGACAAAACCGATTTGCAGTCTAGGCAAGACTATAATGTTTGTACAGTTTAAATAAAGCTTGTTGTCTCTCATGTTTGAATAAATAAAAAGAACATGGTTACTCACATGCCTTCCCTCCGGCAGCACATGATGTAACCCAATATAGCAAACAGCACCAGGGCTACGGCAGAGGGCACTGCCAACGTGATGAGGAAGTCCGCATAATAATCCCGACTTTTCAGGGATTCCGAAGGAGGTTTATATTCTCCAGCGTCGGGTAGGATCCCTTCTCCGCGCACAATTTCCTGCGTTATATACACCTGCTTTGTTTTATCCACCTGGAACAGATTTATAGAATTAGAAGAAAGCCGTGTATCCAAATTAATTAAAATTTTCTGTAAGACAATTTGTACATTAGCTGTGTGTTCCTCAAAATACATCTAAAGTTTAAACCAGGCATGTCCAACGTTGGCCCTCCAGATGTTGTGAAACTACACATCCCAGCATGCTTTGCAATAGTTTTAGCATTCTCTAATAGCAAAGCTGTGGCAAAGCATGCTGGGATGTGTAGTTTCACAGCATCTGGAGGGCCAACGTTGGACATGCCTGGTTTAAACTATTATTTCACATATCACCTGCTATTTATATGGTGCCTATATTACGGAGAGCTTCCCCTCCCCTCCCTCTAAACGGGGACACATACGGGATGATGTGAGGGCTATTTCTAATCTATCTGACTAGATAGCTTAGAAATATGCACGGATTGCTCCGTGTGAAGGCCCCCCGGCGACGGCGATGCATGGTCCCCTGCGTCCCTACTATCACCTGCATGCAGTCAAAATCTAGCTATCGCCAGTGTTCTCACCAGAGAACACTGGCTGGCACGGATTGTGCAGCACGCATCGCGCGTATGCAGAAATGTGTGCTGAGCGATCCGTGCTTAAGGAGGGAGGAACTGATTGGCTGCTGATTTATCACTCTCCACTTTATCACTTTTTGAAGCTTGATACATCTGGCCCTAAATCTTCCTCCATTTTATTTCTACCTAAGGCTTAGTACATAGACCCCTTATTCAGTGTTCCCTCTAAGCTGTGCGCGCGTGCGCGCGCACACAACTCGACGAGCGTGCGCACAGACATTACAACAGAGCGCACAAAGCAGCAGTGGTCCTTTTTTGCAGTTGTGGACTCAATTATTGTGTGTTTCACCCATTAACTACATTTTGTGCTGTGTTTTGAATGTTTAAATGTTTAATATCATTTTGAAGTAAAGTTAACACAAATGCTGAACGTCATTTTCCAGTAATATATGTGACGCACAAAAAATTTAATTTCCTTCCAAAGTTGCACAGTCAATATCTTTTACCGCACACAGCCTTCGTAAAATTAGAGGGAACATTGCCCTTATTACCAGGCAATAACACTCTGATTCTCACTTCTGTTACAATGGGTCTCCACTTTTAAATACTTGGGAATCACCATTACCAATAACAGCAGTGACTACATTCCAAACAACCTTACCCCGTTGCTAGCTTATATTAAAGATAAGTCTTTGGCCTGGACTAGACGGCCGCTAAATGTCCTTGGTAGAGTTATAGTGTGTACACACCTTAATTAGTCTAGTTAAGATGATTGTGCAACCATACTGTATGCACTGCAACACTCACCGTTGTATATCCCCGCTTCTTTTTCCCGACACCTAAATAGCCTTCTACAGTATCCTCGCTTATATGGGCTAGGATAAGTCTAAACACTCTCACTAGGGTGAGAGCGGAGGGGGGTCTAGCTGTACCACACTTCAAACTTTATAACTATGCCTCTCAGCTCTCAAACCTCAGGGTATGGCTTCAGGACGATAGTCAATCATCGCTACATGTTGTTTTTGCGGAGCAGGTCTGTCCCACACTGTCTCTTCCCCAACTTCTCTTGGGTCAAAAGATACCTAATAATGCTCCCTTATTGCTTATTCAGGCTATTAAAATATGGCAAGCCATCCAACGCGATATGGGCTACGCTAATATTGACCCGGAGACTCCCCTCTGGCACTCCGCTCAGTTACCTGAACTTGGGCGGCTGTCGGGTAGGAGGCTCTGGTCTTCTCGTGGTGTGGTGACAATAGGAAAACTTTATGAGGCCAACATTCTAAAATCTTTTCAGCAGCTGAAGGAAGAATTTGGATTATCCCAGACATATTTTTTTAGATACCTGCAGCTTCGGCACGCCCTCAATACCCAATTCAATAATAGTCCTCCAGTGCTGGCGTCTTCCCCACTCAGGTCCTTTCTAGGTAACTTGGGCCAAACTAGGGCTATCTCCCTATCGTACTCCCTTTTATTGTCATATATACATAAGGCTCCTCTATTGGCTCTTAAAGCCAAGTGGGAAGCTGATGTGGGATACATTGGGGAGGAGGCACTGGCGCTCCCACGTGGTGCCACGGTCTCTGCTAGAATTCAACAAATACAATTGTTTATACTTCATAGGACATATATGACTCAGTCAGATTAGCTAGATTTGGGGGATGCGCTGTGGCGGACAGCCCCAAGTGTCACCACCTGCAATGCAACTTCTGGCACCTGATTTGGGACTGCCCTGTGGTTTCTGCTTTTTGGGAATCTGTTAAATCTACCTTGGTATCCATTGGGATCTCTGGCCAGTTCCTTACGCCTGTACTATGCGTGTTGGGGTGTAGGGAGAATGCTCCCCTCAGTAATCCGGAGAGTCAGTTGGTGATTAATCTCTGCTCTTTAGCTAAAGTGGTGATAGCCAGGACCTGGATGGCCACATCAGGAGCAGCAATGGGCGAATGGAAGGCAATTGTTAATAACACAATTCTACATGAAAAATGTTGAAATACAACCAACTGTATGTAGAATGATAATCTGGAAGCAATTTATTGCTATATGTAAACCTGCCTTATTGTTGTGACACTCTCTGTAAACACGTTTAAATGTGATACTTTGTATGCATTAACTTTATTGTCTAATAAAAAGACTTTATTTAAAAAAAAAAACTGACTCTGATTAATGAGCGAGGTTTATATATTCCTGAATAGATATCTAACGCTCGTCAGTCTTATTATATTTGTTCAGGAAACTCACAATAAAGACGGCACTGATCCCATTATTTCTACGTTCCTTTATCATTCTTGTGTAATAATAATAACCTCATAAACAAATCAGAGGATGAAGAAATATTATTCTCTAAAAGATTAGCGAAGATTACGCCTATTTTTACTTTGAGACGGCAGAGCTATTCTGAGCCAATACTTATTGGGTGTGATCGTATTGTCGACCCGACTTAGGTCAACAGTCATTAGGTCGACTTGGGTCGACAGGCAGCAAGGTCAACAGGGTTTTAGGTCGACAGGTGTCTAGGTCAACATGGTTTTAGGTCGACAAGGGTTAGGTCGACAGGTCGCGAGGTCGACATGGTTTATTTTTTACTGTTTTTTGACCCGAATGACAGTCGACATGGACACAGTTGGAAGTCAACCGCAGCCCCTGCTTCGCTCGCGATGCTTCGGGCACAGGTCCTCGCTGCGCTCGGCACACTATTTTATTCTCCCACCACGCCCTAGTGGATGGTAGGGCATGAAACATCGCCTGTCGGCACATGTCGGCTCCAAAAACAGTGAAAAAAACCCTGTCGGCCTAAACCATGTTGACTTAATGCATTTGCCGACCTAAAACCATGTGGACCTTGTCCCATGTCGACCTAGACACCTGTCGACCTTCATCCATGTTGACCTAGAACCCTGTCGACCTTGTTGCCTGTCAACCCAACGGTGTCGACCTAATGACTCTCGACCTAAGTCGGGTCGACAATACGACCGTATCCCTACTTATTACACAGACATTTCTCTGCATCATATCTTTATGTGTCTAGCCACAGATAATTCTACCTCAGTATAATAGGTCGATAAGGTTGAGGTCGACAATATCTAGGTCGACACCAAAGGTAGAAATGCACACGGTTGACATTGGAAAAAGGTTGACACAAGCCAAAGATCTACACGAAAAATGGAAATGAATTTAAGCGAGTCACGATTTTAAAGCAGAACTTGTATTTTGAAGTTATTTTACATTTTGGGCCAAACTAGAACCAAAAGGGGTTTCATGTAACCATACTTACCAGTGAGATCTTACACCAGTCTATACTGAACTGGGCTCTGAACTTTTTATCACAGCTAATTGCAGGCTCCATCTCTTGGCTGCACCTCAGCTGATTCTGGGGGTTCTCAACTTCCCGAAGACATGACGAGAACGGAACATCTGCTCCGACCATGACGTAGACACTAGGAAAAAACAATGAAATAATATTACATGTTTGTGTTTTGTGTGAAATATCTTCTATAGAATAGTCACGCCCCCTCCCACTGCCGCCTCCACGGCTGTACCCCAATACACTCTCCACCTCCACCTCAAAAAAATTAAGAATAAATAAGAATTTAGAAGAAAAAAGAAGGAAGAATGAAGTAGGAGCATGAAGAAGAAGAAGTAGAATCAAGAAGAAAGAGGAAGAAAGAAGACTAAAGAAGAAGAAGAATGGAAAAAAAAGAAGACTAAGGGGCCCATTTATCATTGATCGCATTTACAATGCGATCTGGGCAGAATATTACCGCCCAGGATCGCATTGTAAAATGCGATCATATCACCTAAAATGTATCACCTGCCAGGAGCAGGGACAGGGCTCCGAAAATGAGCCCGTCCCTGCGATGTCTTTAGCCGGAAGCTGTTGGGTCTGCGCATGCACGGTTAGCACTGACCCCCATTAACCCCGTTGCCCTCACGGCCCTGGCGGCGGTGCGATCCGGTAGCCCATAGGCTACAATGGGCTATCGCCCAGGGATGTGAAGCCGGGCTGCCCGATGTTGAAACATCATTTAGCTCTGCATCCCTCATAGAAACCTATGGGTGAGGTGGCCGGTGGCGGTGCAGGAGGGTTCGCGGCATGGTTCAGAGATTCCTGCTGCGGTCCCACTTTGGTATATTAGGTGATAATTTATATTTGCGGCTAACCCCCGAAAACATGGGATTTAGCCGCAAATATTGCCTGATAAATGTGTCCCCACATCTCCTGGGTAACATGCGCGGGAAGTGTAGGAGAGCACATCCCCTCGGAAGCAGCCGCCAGCAGGAGAAATCATTTGATGGTTGCCAACCATCGAATGATTTCTCCCGCCATCGCAAATAAAAGTCATATGAAATGACTTTTATTTTCCAAATCTGAATCGGTCTGAATCGGGCCCTAAACCACTTTATCTCTCCCCCCTGCCAAAAAGTTTGTTCTGCCATGGCCGCACCCACGCTGTGGCTGACTCACCTCCGGTGCTCAGCCAGTGGACAGTGACAGGCAGCATATCAGTGCATTGAGCGAGTGCCGGTGCCCACACAGACCATGCTGCTGCTTGCTCCCCCATGCGACAGCTGGGACTGCCTTACAGTAGTTACGCCACTGGTCTGAGGCTTAGTTTTCCCTGTGGCTTGAGGGATGGAGATGGTTTCCTTAGCCAAGAGAGGAACGATAGAATGCAGTGCAGCTGTGTCACTGATATAACACAGATCTAGGGAAGCAATGCAGGGGAGTCTTATCTTAATTAGGAAAAGTAATTAAATACTGTATAATAAATGAACAAGGTACTTTATGGTGGCGATCAAGTTTAAAAAGATACTTGCAGAAACCTGTAAAGCAAATGATGTGATCTCCGGGTTCCTCGTCCAATTTGTACTAAGAAAGTAAGAGATTTGTATAAAAACATCATGTACTAGTCCTGGAGCCACCGGCCCTGACTGCCGGAGCCATGTAATTTGTCTCTTCACTAATAACAGACTTCGCGGCATCTCGGGCTAGTCTGCAACCAATTATTTCGGCATTACTGATGCGTGACTGCTTGTATTTCAAGTTAAAAGAGAAATTAGCCACTGAGTATTTTTATACAGAGGGAAGAAAAGCCGGAATGGAGGCACAAAACGATGCACAGTATTTAACATGAATAGAAAATAAATCCGGGCCCATCAGGAACCCATGCCAAGTGGCACAGCAGGAGCCCGGGCTGTGTGGTTGCCAAAGGATGCCCACTCCAGATCCCAAATTACTATGTTTATATTGTGACAACATAATTTGAAACCATGTATTGTTAGAAAGTGACTGTTTCTTTTCAATAAGTTTATACTAAAACTTTAGAAAAACAAATAAATCTTAAAAGGGATATTTTAATCATGGGAAAATTGTCATAAGGGTTATGTGGATAGTAATAACTGGCTTTTTACATTGATAAAGCTGTATGGGAGTGGTATGACTGTCCGACGGTTGGGATCCTGACGGCCAGTATACCGACATCGGAATCCCGGACGCCGGTACTCCGACAGGAGGGAGGAGCGCAAAAAAGCCCATTGTGGGCTCGCTGCAGACTCGGAGTCTTGCTGCACTTGCCACAGGTTCCGGGGGCATGGATCCCCACAAGGGAGAATAGCCCCTGTTGGTCAGGATCCCAACTGTAGGGCAGTTGAACAGTCAGGATTTTTATGTCGGTATACTGACTGTCGGGATCTTGACCTATGGCCAATAATCCGGCATCCAGCTGTATATTAGACAATTTAGCTAATGAAAATAATAAAGCATGTAGAGGCTAGTGTTTTATAGTAATTTATAAGATATGTTGCTTTTCCCCCTACTTCCTGTTAAAAGAGTGTGTACTGTGTAGATGCCAGTATTCCTGTTCTCAAAAGAAGTTTCATGCACTGTCCCAAGATGGCCACCAAAATCTCTACTCAGCATGTACAGAAGCCATCTTGAGACCTAGTTATTACTTGATTTAAAGCTTTTCCAGAATCCCTGTTTTCAGCAACACTCAATTACCAATGTACCATTTAACCAAAACCAGTGGTTAAGTAACTGAGCTGTCCATAGTGCGAGTCTTCTCCTGGTATGAGTCTATATAAACCTGCATTAGCAGCACCTCCACACACATCTTAGAGCAGTTGGGGGTTTCACCCATGTCCGAAACTACTGTAGGGATTTGTAAGACTTTCCCAAGGCACAAATGTGAAGTGGGGAGAAGGGAATTTGTATATTTGGATTAGTTTACAGTTGAGGGTTGAGGCATCTGTTGGAGAAGAAGCCCCTGTTAGCATTAACATGATCCATTCCAGGAGGGACACAATGTTCCTAGACTTCCTTGCCAGTGGCAGTTACAGAGTTGGGGCTCCAGCACAGTCCAATATTCAAAAGGAGGAGCCACACCAACTGCCACACCAAACACCACAGTCCGGGACTCACTGGAAGTTGGTATGGCTCCTCTATTTGAATTTTGGACAATGCCACAGCCACATCTTTGAAACATCCACTGGCATGGAAGTTCAGAAACAGAGCATTTTGTCCCTCCTGGAATGGGTCTTGTTGGGAGGGTTGCATCAGCAAGAATCTGAGTGTTGTGTCTGGGAACACAGCCTTGGATCCCCATCGCAACCATCAGTTGTAACTCTCAATTGATTTAGGTGCTGGCCAGACTGGATAAACTGAAGCTTAGTTATGGCTGGCTCTTGGATCCAGACACCTGGTTCCAGAATGTCTGCATCCTACAACACAGACCCAAGACCCGTCACACCTTGAAAATGGCCTGTGTTGATGAAGAGTGTTGGGTGTTACCCCCAATGCAGCAGCAGCAGAATGCCAAACATGCTGCGGCTGACAGGGGCTGCAAACGACATTGCAAGACCCCTTTTGGACATATACAGAACAGCCTTTGCATCTGCGCAGACTCCCAAACACCATATTTGTACACAAACAATTGGGTTTGCATTCAAATATGAATCAGGACCCTGTTCCACTACCCAAAAACATCTCAACAGAGAAGGAGCCAGATGCACTAAGCTTCAAAAGTGATAAATGGAAAGTGATAAACAACCAACCAATCAGCTCCTTCCTGACATTTTCCCAACACAGTCTGTGACATGGCAGGTAGGAGCTAATTGGCTGGCTGTTTATTACTCACCATTTTATCACTTTTGAATCTGAGTGCATCTGGCCCATTGTCATATACCATCAGAAATACATTTGGTATATTATTAATGACAGCTGAATTAAAACTTGAATTCCTTTTAGGACACTCCTAGCTGCGACTGTGCCTTGCTACCTTCACAATATTAGATGTCAGCAGTGAGACTAGCCCTAGGGCAGAGAAACCATGGCAACTGCCTTAGGCCTCAAGGTGTTAAATTCTTCCTCAAAGTGTTAAATATTGATGATGTTGATATTTAAGCATTCATTAAATAGCCCCCTTAGAAACAATGGCCCTTATTCAGATCTGGTCGCAGTACAAATTTGTTCTCAAAATGGGCAAAACCATGTGCACTGCAGGTGGGGCAGATGTAACAAGTGCAGAGAGAGTTAAATTTGGGTGGGGTGCGTTAAAACTGAAATCTAAATTGCAGTGTAAAAATAATGGAGCCAGTATTTACCCTGCACAGAAACAAAATAACTCACCCAAATCTAACTCTCTCTATACATGTTACATCTACCCCACCTGCAGTGCACATGGTTTTGCCCATTTTAAGAACAAATTTGTACTGCGATCAGTACCAAGGGCCAATATATGGGCAATCTGATGAGATCCCGTGATGTCTCCCAGGATAACACTGAGCATGCGCATGCTGGTATAATGGAGGATCCAGTGGCGTAACTATGGAGGGTGCAGGGGGTGCAGCTGCTATGGGGCCCGGCCGCCTGGGGGGGCCCGAGGGCCCAGCAGGCAATCCCCTGCACCCTTCAGAATATGTTACTTTTATTTAATATAGTACCGCCGCACTATGGGTGCTGCCGAGGGTGAATGTGGGACCCACAGCAGTTATTCTGTGTGAGTGAAGAGGGGGGACCAGTGGATGCTGGACGGAGCCACTCTGTGAGGAGGAAGGGAGCCCACAGCCGCTGTACGGAGCCGCTATATAGTGGGGGAGGGAACTGAAGTAGGTCGGCAGCCGCAGCACAGAGCTACTGTACTCTATAGCAGGGGAGGGAGAGAAGGGGGTCCGCAGCCGTACCACACAGAGCCGCTATATAGCAGGAGAGGGCGGGAATGGGGTCCTCCTGCAGCCGAAGCACGGAAGTGCTCTATAGCAGGGGAGGAAAGGTGGTCCTGTGTGCAGCCTATGCACGGAGCCCTGCAGGTCTCTAGGGGGAGGGGTTTCCGCACATGTTGCATGGAGACGTTCTGTGGGGAGAGAAGGGAGTGACCTCCTTCTACTGCAGAGAGAAGTTCCGTGGTGGTGGTGGTGAGACGGGGATGACTGGCTGCTGCTGCCTGAAGTCGTGTGAATGGAGGAGGAGCCACTGCTTCAGCCCAGAGCCACACTAGAGAAGAATATTAGACTGCTATGGACTGGAGCCCTGGTGATGGTGAGAACCCCCCTATTTGTCAGTTTGCCTCCCCCAAAATGGTGGTATGTCCCCCACCCTTTTGTCAATCTACTATGTCCTCTACCCTTCTGTCCATCTATGCTGCCCCCTTCCCATCCATCATTCCACTGTCATTCCTTTTAGTACATCCCATCTTTCAGTATGTGCCCACATATGGTGCTCTGCCCCAGTCCTTCTATGCCCATCACCCATCAGTATTTCCACCTATGCCCCTTTATGGTGCTCTGTTGGTCCATATGTCTGTCTCCCCCCCTCATCCGTCCATCTGTCTGGCAGTCTATGGCCCCATATGGTGTTGTTTGTCTTTTCATTTGGCTGTTTCCACATCCACACTGTCTTTTTCCCACTGACACTCTCTATACCTGACACTCTTTCCCTTCCTCTCTGACAGTCACCTCTCTCCCTGTCTCACAACGGTTAGAACTCCTCTCTCTTGGTCCTCACTCCTTCTGACACTCCCTTTCTCTCACCTTTCTTTTTCCCATTCCCTCTTTTTCATAAAAATCTCTCTTTCTCACTGACCACCACACTCTCCCTCTCACTCCACTTTTCTCTCTTTACCCTCTACCCTCTTTTCTCTCTAATTCCCTTTTATTCTTCTCCGTCTCCTAAGGAGCATTGTAGTGATAGCGGTGGAGGGGGGGGGGGGGGCAGTAGCGCATGCAGGGGGGGTTTATGACTACCCAGAACCCCCCCCCCCAGGAATCTAAGGACGCTAGGCTGAAAGCTGAGGGTCCCCTCTTTCCATGGGTATAAGAATTTTCAAAATCGGCCCTTGGGAACAGGAGATATCTGACTTCAAAGCAGTGGTCCCCATCCAAGCCTGTTAATTGCTCTTCTCAGTCAGATATTTCAGGTTCTGTCTGATTTAGAGATTTTTAGAGGGTATATTCCAAAAGCTGGGACTCTCCCTTTTTGATGGACAGTAGTAGCTTGTCTCTACTGTGCCCAGAACCAGAGATATCAGCCTTCCAGCAGCTGGTTACTGCTCCAGCTCCACACACCTGGTATGTAGTTTTATATTCTCGTTGGCAGATTGCTCTGCCTCCTGAATTCTCATCCCCTAGTCCCCAATACCATTTGGTAGGTGGGATTAACTAGTTTTTAATTCCAATTAAAATATAAGAAATCTTTTTCCGGGAACTGGAGATATCTGCAGTCAAGCAAGCTATCCACCCACCAGAACATTATGAATAATAAGCCCACTCCACTATACACCCCTCCTCTGCGTATTAAACATCCTCTACCCCCCTGGAAGTTATGTATCAGGGCCCCTTCATTCAGCCCAATGCCCCCTTCTCCCACCCCATCTCCCACCATCTGTGCAGTAAAGGGGTAATTAGTGGAAATTACTGATCCAGGCTCCAGGCCCTACATGCTGAGTGATTGATATAATACCCCCTACCACCCGTGGGACATCAAAGCTTCCCCCACCCCTACCGCTGGAGGATCAGTAGGGGCCCCAATACATTGCTATGCCCAGGGGTCTACACTGCTGTTGCTGCCCCTGTATTTGTGTATATATATATATATATATATATATATATATAAAATTATTATTATTTATATACATTTGGTCTATCTATAATACTTTAACTGAACCGACCCGTGCACCTAGACCAGTGGTGTCAAACTCATGGCCCTCTGTTGTGAGGGCCTGTTGTGTCCCACAGTTTTAGTAATCCATTATATAACATCTGTAGCGGGGCTTGCTGGGACGTTTAGTTCCCAGGCGGGGGGGGGGGGGGTGGGGGTGCCCCGGCGTGCACCGGTTCCACGGGACTGGGGGAGGGGGGGTTTGATGCAGCTGCAACGGGAGACGGGGGTGCCAGGCTGCTGCCGGGTTGCTCCTACACGCAGTGTGAGGTGTGTAGGTGCTCCACGGGGGGCACGGGCGATGTGGCGGCAGCCGCGAAGTCGCTCCATGAGGGGGAGAGTTACACCGCTCACCTCCATCCCCTCCAGCGGGGTGCCTGCTCCAACTTCCGCCCTCCAGTGGCCGATGCCCTATGCAAATGTCTAAAGCTGCCTAGTGGTGGCGCCGGCCCTGGTAGTTCCACAACAGCTGGAGTGGTATGGTTTGACACCACTGACCCACACTAAACATCACTAGGAGAATCCTCACTCCCCCTCAACGCTCCACAAACCTATCCATGAACGGTGAAACACCTAGACACATCTGCACGAATATAGAGTCACTGCAGAGCTGCACTTACACTGCAGAGCAGCCATTTTGTGCTTAACAAATTACCTCAGTTGCGTTTGAATGACATATACAGGCATACGACTTGCAGTAAAGTGAGCCATCCTTACTAGTCTCATTAGAGGGAGATTTGTTCCTTGAAGCATACATTACATCGCTGTAATTGGAAGAAGGGGGACATTATTTGCCTCTCTGCCTCAAGCACCGCAAATAGCATTATGACCTTTGCCTTATAGCTGGGATGTTTAGCGTAAAGCACAGTTGATAAGGCTTATATGTGCGGCTGTGAGATCATGTCCCTAATAGAAACAGACAATGCATTCAGGCAACAAAAGAAAAAGGAAAAAAATAGCAAAGTGAATACTGTAATCTTTGTTTCTGCTTACCCTTCTTTCATATCATTGATGGGGAGCGGAACTCGACCTCCCCTATCCAGTGCGGAGGTGATATTTATAGCATTTAGACGATCCGGTTGCCAGATATTTTTTACAGCTCCGAGAAAATCTCCAAGAACCTCGCTGGCCAACATCTCCTCTACGTTCATGTTTCTTATGAAGAACTCAGCTTGGTATGGGAGTGGGAAATCTGGTATCGAAATATATAAATAACGTGGCTTTTAGGATAAAGAAACCACAAGGCAAACAAAAAGAACAAATTAAAAAAAATAACTAACTGTTAAAACATAAAAAGTCATCTTTTTCTAGTAAAAAAACACAAATATCCGTAGAAAAAAAAACTAGGCCGAGCCTCTGCTAGAGTAGTATGCAGTTAGGAGATGACCATCATATATATTTCAGGGTTGCCAACCCTCCCGGAATGGCCGGGAGGATCCCAAAAATCGGATCCCCCTCCCGGCCCCCCAGAAAGGTGGGCAACCCTCCCGGATTCCGGCGGTCCCCTTCCCCCCCTCGACAACCTGCGGGCAGAAGCGTGAAATTGCCGCGATTCGTGGCATTTTGTCTGAAGGGGTGGGGCTAAATATGCAAATCGGTCATATTTAGCTCCGCCCCCTCAGCGGAGACCCGCATATTGCGGGATTCGCCTCACTGGGGGCAGGGACTAATGATGTCTCCATCAGGCCCCGCCCCCAGAAGTGATGCTGACAGTCTCCTCTCCGGGGTTCTCCCGAAGAGGAGACTGTAAAAGTCGGCAACCCTGATATATTTACATGCATCGTAGATATATTTACCCATAGGCCTTTTGGTTTTTCAGCAGTATGTGTTTTGGAATAGGGGGCCCAGCTTTATCTATATATCATTTTGAATTTATACATGTATACTATTTACTGTAGTAAATTCACTGTGACAGGCAGTGACTTCCTATTGGAAGCTTGACTTGCCAGTTACCCAATACTGTGTGAGGCCTTCTAGTGCCTGTAAACTACATTGTACAGGTTCAGAGACCGCGTCAGGGAGCTGCAGCAGCGTCGGCGGGGTGGGTGCCGACATCGTGGACAGAGACACCTGGCAGGGACAGCAACAGCACAGTGCATCTTGAACCCCTGACATGTTGTGCCCAGCAGGACTCTTGATCATTATTCCCCATCTGTTTTAACTTCCATCATTTGTATTTACCCCCATCCATGGTTCAGATATAGTAGTTGCATGGGGCAGCGATGTGAGGTGAGGCAGGGGAGACAAAGCCTTACCTGTCATATGTCAGTATACTTCAGAGTTTTTATGGTAAAATAAATTAGAATAATACAAAGAAGACTTTATAACTTATAAATATCATCTTTGTATTTTTCTAATCAATTTTATAGTCAAAATTCACCATATTCACCATATTTGCAGTGCACCGCTGAGAATATAGGGACTGTCACGGAGAGAGCAGAGGTAAGGCAGCTGTGAGCTGAGAATACATGGACTGTCAGAGAGAGAGCACAGATAAGGCACCTATGAGCTGGGAATACAGTGCTGTGAGCTGGAGAGACAGGGACTGTCAGAGAGAGAGCAGAGGTGAGGCAGCTATGATCTGGGAATACAGGGACTGTCAGGGAGACAGAGGAGGTGAGGCAGCTCTGAACTGGGAATACAGGGACTGTCAGGGAGAGAGCAGAGGTGAGGCAGCTATGAGCTGGGGATACAGGGACTGTCATGGAGAGCACAGGTGAGGCAGCTATGATCTGGGAATACAGGGACTGTCAGGGAGAGCACAGGTGAGGCAGCTATGAGCTGGGAATATAGGGACTGTCAGGGAGAGAGCAGAGGTGAGGCAGCTATGAGCTGGGAATACAGGGACTGTCTGGGAGACAGAGTAGGTAAGGCCGCTATGATCTGGGAATACAGGGACTGTCAGGGAGAGAGCAGAGGTGAGGCGGCTATGAACTGAGAATACAGGGACTGTCAGGGAGAGAGCAGAGGTGAGGCAGCTATGAACTGAGAATACAGGGACTGTCAGGGAGAGAGCACAGGTGAGGCGGCTATGACCTGAGAATACAGGGACTGTCAAAGGAGAGCACAGGTGAGGCAGCTATGATCTGGGAATACAGGGACTGTCAGGGAGAGAGCACAGGTGAGGCCGCTATGAGCTGGGAATACAGGGACTGTCAGGGAGACAGAGGAGGTGAGGCCACTATGACCTGGGAATACAGGGACTGTCAGGGAGAGAGCAGAGGTGAGGCATCTATGAGCTGGGAATACAGGGACTGTCAAGGAGACAGAGTAGGTGAGGCCGCTATGATCTGGGAATACAGGGACTGTCAGGGAGAGAGCAGAGGTGAGGTGGCTATGAGCTGGGAATACAGTGACTGTCAGGGAGACAGCAGAGGTGAGGCTGCTGTGAGCTGGAGAGACAGGGACTGTCAGGGAGAGAGCAGAGGTGATGTGGCTATGAGCTGAGAATATAGGGACTGTCAGGGAGAGAGCAGAGGTGAGGCATCTATGAGCTGGGAATACAGGGACTGTCAGGGAGAGAGCACAGGTGAGGCATCTATGACCTGAGAATACAGGGACTGTCAGGGAGAGCACAGGTAAGGCAGCTATGATCTGGAAATACAGGGACTGTCAGGGAGAGAGCAGAGGTGAGGCAGCTATGAGCTGGGAATACAGGGACTGTCAGGGAGAGCACAGGTGAGGCAGCTATGATTTGGGAATACAGGGACTGTCAGGGAGAGCACAGGTGAGGCAGCTATGATCTGGGAATGCAGGCACTGTCAGGGAGAGCACAGGTGAGGCCGCTTTGAGCTGGGAATACAGGGACTGTCAGGGAGAGAGCAGAGGTGAGGCAGCTATGAGCTGGGAATACAGGGACTGTCAGGGAGAGAGCACAGGTGAGGCAGCTATGAGCTGGGAATACAGGGACTGTCAGGGAGAGAGCAGAGGTGAGGCAGCTATGAGCTGGAAATACAGGGACTGTCAGGGAGAGAGCAGAGGTGAGGCAGCTATGAGCTGGAAATACAGTGACTGTCAGGGAGACAGCAGAGGTGAGGCTGCTGTGAGCTGGAGAGACAGGGACTGTCAGGGAGAGAGCAGAGGTGAGGCGGCTATGAGCTGGGAATACAGGGACTGTCATGGAGAGCAGAGATGAGGCGGCTATGAGCTGGGAATACAGGGACTGTCATGGAGAGCAGAGATGAGGCCGTTATGAGCTGGGAATTCAGGGACTGTCAAGAAGAGAGCATTGGTGAGGCCACAGCAGGTTGACATGGCTTGGGTTGACACATACAATAGGTCGACTGGGCTAAGATCGCGAGGGTTGGAAGGTCGACACAAGAATAAGATTGAGTATGGTTAGGACAACAGTCAAAAGGTCGACAAGAGTTTTTCACATTTTTGTCCCAAATGTCAACATGGACACGTCAAAGTGTACCGCGTCCCCTCGCATGGCTTGCTGCGCTCACCATGCTTCGGGCAAGGTGCTTTGCTACGCTCGGCACACTATTTTATTCTCCCTCCACGCCCAAGAGGATGGTAGGGCATGAAATACCACCTGTCGGCACATGTCGGCTAAAAATAAAAAGTGTGAAAAAACCCATATCGACCTTTGACTATTGATCTAATCCATGTCGACCTAATGACCCTGTCGACCTAAAATCAAGTCGACCTTCATGCATGTCAACCTAGACTCATGTCGACCTAAATGCATGTCGACCTAGTGGTGTCGACCTAATGACTGTCGACCAACATGCTGGTGACCCAATGACCATATCCTGTCTTTCCGAAGCTCTACACAAGTGGTCCTCGTCTTTTGGACAACTCTTCTGATAATTCTTTTCACTCCTTTGGCAGAAATCTTGTGAGGAGCCCCTGGTCGTGGCCTGTTTATGATGAAATGAATTAACTAACAAATTATGGCCCCCAGTGCTCATTGGAACATTCAGAAGTTTTGAAACCCTTCTGTAACCAATGGCATCAGTATTGTGACAATGAATCACAATGATTGGATAGAAGTCTTGTTCTTTATTTGTAGCAGGTAGACAGCATATAAGGTGGCAGCATGGCAATTCTTCAGTCACAGCATAGAAGGTTTTCCACAGTAAGGATACAGTCCAGAGAACACCTAACGTAATCCCAATATCTCCGGCCTATCACCCAGACGCTTTTAGGCATTGGGGAGCAATGACCCCCTCTGCTCTGGACAAACATATAAGAGGAAGTAACAGGTGCTGTTAATCAGCAGAGAGTGATTCACAAATCATCTTTAAAAAAAAAAAACTGGATCTCTCTAGCTCTGCTGCTGCTGTTCTAAATCATGGACTGGATCCTCTACAGCACCTACACCTTGACGTATGGCATTGTACGCTGTCCCTGCCACATTATGTTTTGCAACAATAATGGAGCAAAGGTTTTGCTTTTACCCATCATGAGATGCTTCTTGTGTGACACCTTGGTAATAAGACACCTTTTTATAGGCCATCGTTTGGGACTAAAACAGCTTATATGAATTTACAATGACAAGGTGCAGGATTGCTTTCTAACTACTGACACATTTCAGTGGATGTCTTGTCTTTCCATGCTTATTGCCCCTCGCTTTCTTCATATGGGCAATACTTTTTACCTGCGTCATTTCACATTATGACACATAATATCCCCATTACAATCTATTTACTAAATAGAACAATGCATACTGGTACCGATTTTCTTATATAAATTGCAAAACTGACAACTAAGTTCCATATTGTGGGAGATTTACTAAAATGGGGGTTTCGCATATGCTATTGCCACATCCCTTCGCACGCGGCATAACAGTTCTCTCCCCTTCTGTAATAAAAGTTAGTCTAAACTGACTTTTATTCTGGCTGCCGATCGCTGAAAAGGGGCCAGGCCTGATGTCATGTGATGTCACCTGTCCGCCCCAAGCATGCATCCACCATTGAACATGGGGCCGAATTCGTACATGAACAAACAGATCTGAATCGGCCCTTTCATTTTATAAAATGGAGCCTTGCACCACAGGGGCAGATATATATTACTGGTGATAGGGAGAAACAGAAAATATACATAATGAGCTCTTTCACGGTGACACAATGGGGTAATTCAGACCTGATCGCTGCTGAGCGAATGTGCAGCGGACAGTGAATCCCGCCTTACGATTGAATGTGCTCGCTGTGCCAATAGAAATGTGCGGCTAGCGAAGAATTCACAGCCGAGCAAAAATTACCAAAAGACTTCATCAGACGCTCACCATCGAATGAGTTCTCTACTGGGCACCAGTCATCGCAGGCCCAGAGTAGCCCGGGACTTACAGTACTTGGCTGCGATGAAAACAGGTGTATCCGGCCTGGAGCGGACTTCGCACACCCTCCCCTAAAACACCTGGGAACACCTGCATTTTCTTAGGCGTTTTTTTTTAGCACTAAACCACCCCCAGATGGCAGTTTCCTGTCAATCACCTTGCAAATGGCTAGTGAAGGAAAAAAGCAGCAGGATTATTGCGCTAACAGGCGTCGTGCATGCGAACTACGGGCCACATGCATATACATAGCAGCAATCAGGTCTGAATAAGGCCCAATAGCTCACACCACCCCCCAATGACAACTTACCTTCTGCTGACATGATGTTGATGACCAAATTATGTCTCGCTGTCTCAAATGTACGTCTGTTATACGCCGTTATCTATCAGATGAAACAAGATGAATGGGAATCAATAATTAATGTTCAAAAATGGCAAATTAAATAATATAAGTTAAAAATCCCCCATATAGAGCACAAGAATGGATGTAATGCATTCCGGTGTTAAGTGGGTTTACGTGTGATTTATATGTCTGTAGCTCCTACTAATAACAGCTTATTACTCTGCTGCCAATAGAGAGAGATCAGGGGTTGAAGCATTGCCCACCTACCTCCTCTCTACTCCGCCCACTCCTCCTCTCTGCTCTGTCTGCCCACCTCACCTCTGCTCCACCCACCTACCCTCTCCACCTCTCTGCTCTGTCCACCCACCTCCTCTCTGCTCCACCTACCCACTCCTCTTCTCTGCTCTGTCCGCCCACCTCCTCTCTGCTCCACCCACCTACCCACTCCGCCTCTCTGCTCTGTCCACACACCTCCTCTCTGCTCCACCTACCCACTCCTGCTCTCTGCTCTGTCCGCCCACCTCCTCTCTGCTCCACCCACCTACCCATCCACTCCACCCACTCAAAACCATTGGGCATTGGTGGTTACCCATCAATGGTTGTTAATCAGTGATGGTGGATGGTCATCTCTATTCACAATATTGAGTCAAAAGAACTCGCAGCATACGCTATTTCCAAGAGCAGCACTTGTGAACTTCAGGACTAGCTTACGAGCCATGTCAGGGAACGAGGTACTCTCCGTGTCGACTTACGCTGAAATTCGGGACAATTTTTAAATAAAAACTCATGTTGACCTTTTTGACTTTTGACCTTCCCATTGTCGACCTAATGCTTGTGTTGACCTTCCAACCCTGTCCAACTGGGCTGCGTTCACAAAGGGACCGATGTCTTACTGCACATGTGCATACACAGGGTGCCTGCACCCAAGGTGACAGATTGCATTTAATGGCCGTTCTCATACTGAGGCCATGACGCGGGTGCGGGCAGCTGATATAACCGGATGTCAGCTGCCCGCCCATTTGAAATATGAAAAGAAACGGACAATCCAGTAATATATCTTTCGATGGTCGGCGACCATCGAAAGATGTGGGAGGTTCCCCCTGGCCTGCTAATGGACGTTACTGTGTAAATTCCATTTGCATGGCCTGCATGCGAATCGCGCTTGCGAAAGGGTGGCGGCAGCCAACCATTCGCAAGGCGGGGTTTGGAGACTCGCAAGGCTGCGAATCAACCAGAATAACCCCCAAAGATTAGGCAGCTCTAGAACACAGTAACGTGCATGTGCAGTAATGGTGCAATGTATCATCTGTACAATGAAGGTAGGTCGCACACCTGTTACTGTGTCATCGACATTTGTCAAATATGATTTATCTTTTCCTTTTTGTTGCTTTTATTCCCCCCTCTAATCAGTAATATTTTCTGAATCGAAAGACCGGTGTTTGTTTGTATGTGACTGAGTGTAAATCTCTGCCAATGTGCTTAATCATCGCTAATTACTGTATAATCCCCAACGATACAGTGAGGGTCACAGAAAGTGCCAGCCAAGCAGCATAACGAACATCTTCCAGCAGCCAATGCCGTCTCGGCTTAATTAGCATATTTACTATTCAGCGCAACAACACATAAACTATAAAGAGCAAAATAGAACCACGCAAAAGAAAGAAAAATAGAATTCATGCACCCAAAATAAACTAATGGTTGCCAAGCTGATTAATAAGGGAAAATATCATTCAACATGTTAAATGAAAACACGGCTTAGTCTAATTTTACAGCCACTGGGTGGAAAACTGTTTTATTGGCATCAAATAATCAGCTTTATATTTGATGTGTGTTCAAAAAAGACATTTACAGTAGCATTCTACATGGTCGTTGCGCGTATAGCCTGCAGTCAAACAGTGAATGGCTGTGAGAATGCTGTTTGGTAGTTGGCTGGAGCTATTTACCAATCAGAGTGCTGATAGCCATTCACTGTATGGAAGCATGTAGAGCGTTGGCGTGAATAGGTGGATAGAAGACCTAGGCCCTGATTCTGGTTGATTTGCGCAAAATACACAGGGGAGCGATGTTTAGCTACTGCTCAAGCGCATGCTGCTTTGTGCGAGCGAGCATGGCGAATTGATTATTTGCCGGCATGTTTGCAGGTAGCAGTGCGGGCGTGGGGCGCCGGCCTCAGATTTTCGCAAGTAATTTGCAGACTTGCACAGGGCAGGTTTTAACTTGGTCTGGGCAGTCGCTATCTGTTCACAGGGCATCGCAAATTCACACAGCATCTGTCAGAGCTGAATAACCCCCAATGACAGCAGAATCACATTTTTAATACTCTGGCATTTGTAAATTTGTGTTTTATTGCAATGAAAAGGTTATACCGGGTACCAGACAAGGACGCAGCTGTGCGCTTCTTTCATGGTAAGATAAATGCTTTCGGCAGTTTTTCAACCTCATACATAAACCCCATTGTGTGTTCTGTCTACAAATCTGATGTGACACTTATGCTGCTTTCACACCGCACAACCTGATTTAGACCAGGTATTTAAAACGTTTTTTAAAACGTGTCAGAGGAAGTTTACCCCCTTTCACACCGCATCTAAATACCTTGTCTAAAGCAGGTTTGCGGTGTGAAAGCAATTGTGAAAACAGCTCACATTGCTCCCCTGTGCACTGTGGCCGGTCCAGGCTGGGGGGGGGGGGGAGGCTGGAGAACTGATTCATTTATTGGGAGGGGGGGAGGGAGGCTGGGCAGCCTCCCCACAATGAATCAATTTTTACAGAGGACACCAGGGCAGCCGCGCGCGCGCCCCCCCATACATTAATCAGTTTTGCCGGAGGACCCGCGGGCAGCCTCTCTCCCCCCCCCTCTCTCCCCCGGCCACAGTGCACAGGGGAGCAGTGTGAGCCGTTTTCGCAATCGTTTTAACAGCCTGGACCGGGGGGGGGAGAGAGGCTGCAAAACAGCGCGGTATGCACACGACGGGGGGAGGGGGGGGGGGGGGAGGGGAGAGAGGCTGCCCGGGGGTCCCAGCGCAGGGGGACTCTACAGTGTATGTTATATCAGTGGCGGGGTCCAGCGCGACTATTCCCCTCGCTGCGCTGCTCAGGGGGGAGGGGGGGGGGGCGGTAGGAATCCCGTTTCAGATCCGTTTTGACACCAAAAAAAACGGGTCTGAAACGGGTAGGAACCTGCTTTTTTACCGTTTCCAAAAACCGTTTTTTTTTTAAACGGTAAAATCACTTTGCACCTTTCAGACTGCACAGATTACCGTTTCAAAACGGTTAAAAATCGGTAAAATACTGTTTTTTTTGTGCGGTCTGAAAGGGGCATTAATGTATATTTTTAATAACACACCCGTACGCAACCCTGTCTGTTAGGCTCCTTTGTATTTTATTGACACGTTGTGTTTATGTACAGTAGGTGTTTGTACACAGCTTGAAATAAAGTATATGTGTACTTCTACAGATATAGTGATATGCAGCTATTGATATTAAAAATATACATCATTTTATACCATACCTCAATAATGGTAGGCTTTCCCACACTCTCGAAAGTGGGAGATCCATAGAGTACCCCATCACTGTATGGCGTTCGCTGGATATAACGCAGCCATCCCGGCCGGTCAGGATAACCCATCAGATTTGTATTAAATGTTATTGGATCATTGCTTAGCTCACCTGCACAGGAGACAAGAGGTTAATGCAAAGATCTAGAGCAATTATTGGAGCAAAAATGATTCCTAAATAAAAAACTCTTGAACATGTAGAAATGTTCTATTTTATATTTCCTGGTAGCTGTTTTGTAATTTCTTCCAAAACGGACAAAATATTCCCTCCCTTGTTTATTAGGACTGCTGTTTGATCCATGATTTTACTGCGTTCTAACCAGTGATTTTAAAATTGCCAAGGCACATCCTCAGTCCCCACAGGGAAAAAAACACAGACAATGACCCCCACAAGAAAAAAAAACCAAGCCCATTGGCCGCCACATGAACAAAAATATCACATAAACCCCAACATAAAAAAAAACAATCATTCACACTGCCCCCCATAGAATACAAAAATAAAACACATTGGCTTCCTATGAACACAGTAAAATACAATATGGAGTGCCCAAGGGTATATGACACTTTTCTGATATTCCTTCTCTCAAGACCACTACTCTCAGCTTACAATGTATTCTGTTTGCCTAACATAAATGGTAGAGACCCTTACTGTGGGATGTACTAAGCTAAAAATGGGGTTAGAACGCATTTCCTAATGTATTAATATCCGGCTGCTGCGTCACCTTATAGCAGGGTATCGCCACCTTTGGATGGCGATACCCTATAGAAGCCTATGGGCTTCTTATCGCTGACAGCCGCCTCCGCCGGAACACGCCCATTGTGATGTTGTGCGACTTTTACGCTCAATAGGCAAATCAGATGCGACTTCCGGTGATTTGTACACCAGGAAGTGTCTGATTTATTCGTACCTAATGCAATGTGATGTAATATAACAGTTGCAGGCCAAGAAGTAATGGGAACAGAGTTAGAAAATCTCACACAAAACTGCACTATAAAGGTATACATTGAGCTGGTGAATTATAATTGGCAATGTCTAAATTAACTTACAAGTACAATATTACAGCACATTTGTAATAAAATAAACATAAAAAAATATGATTTCCAACCTTAGAAATGAAAAATATAATTTTTCTTTTTTTTTTTTTAATAAATGCAAGTTAAGCATATCGGGATGCTAACTTTCTGATTAAAATGATATATAGCATGCCTATGTTTTTTTATCTGCATGAAAAATGTTCTTATAGAGTGTTACCTAGCCAAATAGTGTAAAATTATTTTTATGTGGATTATAGGGTATTTTCAATTAACGTCGGATCCATTCTAACATTCTTTAATCGGAATGGATCCGACTTAGGTTATTCAATTAGCAGGCAAATCCAACTTTTCGGATTTGGCTGCTGCACCGGGACTGGGTGAGCAATGGAGGCGGCGGAAGGCGGGACATTGCCGGGTGAGCCACTCTCACCCGACTCGGGCCCTTATTCTGATCGGTGCGGATATTCCCGCATTCTTACGGAGCGGTCCGCACGCCACGGTGTTCTGCCGCGTGCGGCCATCGCCCGTAGAAACGCCCACGTGTCCTCCGCATTCGGACGGACTCACTCTTTAAGAACAGGGCGTGTTTACGGACGACATACAAACCATGCGTGTGCGGGAGAAACACTCAGATTCTGCACGGTATTACAGAGTATTACAGAGTATGCTCGGGAATACCGCATCCGAACGGGAGCCAAGCGGTGCTACCGCCCGTAAGCGGAGTATTTACGCCAAACAACCCACTATTATGTATCTTCTGCAATACATCACATGACCCACTTATTCAATTACCTATCCTCATAAAAAACTGCTTATTTTGAATTGGAATCAATTAGATGCCAATATATCCTTACAAGCATGCCTAACACATGCATTGCACACATTAACCCTTACAGCAATTTAAGTGCCATGGTTTGTTTTTTTTGGTATTTTTATTTTTTTGTCATTGCATCACAGTGGCATTGACAGTGAAATTTATATAAATAAATTGCTTTACTTTACAACAATTGTGTGGTTTAATTAGTACATGTCGCATACACATGTGTATTGCTAGTATTAATATTCAGTCATGTCCATTGTTAGCAGGTTTAAAGTGTGTCAGAAGTACAGCATATGTGGGTGATTAGTAAGGTTTCCTTGAAGCAGCAATGGTTTCAATTAAAGCACTGACAAGCGTCCTATTAGTGATTAATGAGTAAAGGAGTCGATTTTATTGGGTTCAGGTGTTAATGCTTGTAGTCATTAGGCGGTCCGTTCGCCTCCCGCAGGAACGAGTGGTGTCCGCAAAGCAATAGTGGCCTTTTGGACACCGCACATTTCTTCCCTTTTTGTTCGCGTGCATTCGGAGTGCTATCCGAATGCACGCCCCCCAACATAAGTGTACTCCCCCGTGTCCGCCCATGTTTCCGCCCCGTTTTGCCCACTTTGAAACTACGCCCATGTGTCATTCCGCATGACGCCCATAATACGCCCATATTTCCCGAATGATTGCGGTGACCAGTTTTGTACGGGATTTGCCCGAACAGGTACGGAGTCAAGGCGTGGCACATGCGCGTAGCGTTCTCCACGCATGCGCAGACGCCGTAAAGACGCGATCCGAAAGTATGCGGGAAAGTACGCGTCAATCAGAATAAGGGCCTCGGTGGCAGGACAGGTGAGGAATGCAGGACCCGTAGGGAGGCGGGTGGTGGACGGCGGACGGGAGGATGGCGCCGGGTGAG
This sequence comes from Crinia signifera, assembly GCF_055691185.1. Taxonomy (NCBI): domain Eukaryota; kingdom Metazoa; phylum Chordata; class Amphibia; order Anura; family Myobatrachidae; genus Crinia; species Crinia signifera. The sequence goes on along the minus strand of NC_139221.1, from coordinate 304,405,298 downwards.
CTGCTGCTGTTCACCCAGTCCCATCCTCCCTACCTCAATCTGACTTTTTAAAATTGGATTGAGATTGTCAGAAACGGGGACAAAACCTGTCAGATTTGGCCCAGTTTCAGACAAAAGCAGGCGGATTGGTGGCTATCCCGCCAATCCAGCTGCCTTTCGACAGGTCGGAGCATTCCGACCTGTCGGGAAAAAAATAGAGCTTAATGAATAGGTCGGAACCCATTCTTTCCGACAAGACGGCAGTTCTGACAGCAATTGAATATACTCCAGTCGCAATTAGACACAAGCCGCATATCATTGTATGTGAATAACAAATGTAATAAACAAAAAAACACAAAAATATTGACTGTATGAGTAGTTGGACCATCCATGAAGAACAGATAATGCTACATCTAATACTACAGTATCCAATGTGCTGCTTGCCTTATGTATGGTGGGATGGAGTGAACACTTTCCTACCTGGCTTTGGATAAGGAGGGAATTCCCCCTTGTAGCTCTCCCTCTCCAGAACATGAACAAACAGGACCCCAGAGGATGGATACACATTGTGGTCAGAATGCACCTTAGACAGGATGGTGAACACTGCAAAGTATAAACGACACAACACCATAGTTTGAGATAATACACATGTAGTACTACACAGCGCCACTAGAGGGATCACAGATCGCATGTTGCTGGGTGGAGGTAATATGTTATTAATATGTTAAGGCGGTAACAGGTTATCACACAGAATTTGACTGTATAATCTGACTAAGTGCTGGAGTTTATTTTAGGCTTCATTTGTTCAATGTAAAACAAACACAAAAAAGTGTTGCATGTACAGTAATAGCCCAGTGGTTCCCAAACAGTGTTCCTAGGGTGCTGCAAAGTCCTTGCAGGGGTGCCTCCAGTTGGTGGCCCAGAAGTCAAATTATTTATGGTCAAAGTTATAGGATAAACCGGTGCCAGTGGCTGCCAATCATAAAACCTGCAGCCAATCAGGAGCACACTAGTGCAATATGACTATCTTTGGCAAACTTGGCATCTTTCACAGAACTTTATTAAACGTGGGAGATAAAACACTAAGGGCCAGAAGTATCAAGCTTCAAAAAGTGGTGAAATGGAGAGTGATAAACAGCCAGCCAATCAGCTCCTACCTGTCAGAGACTGGGTGCCAGATACACTAAGCTTGAAAAGTGATAAAATGGACAGTGATAAACAACCAACTAATCAGATCCTGTCTGACATTTTTCAAACACAGTCTGTGACATGGAAGTTAGGTGCTGATTGGTTGGTTATCACTCTCCACTTTATAACTTTTTGAAGCTTGATACATCTGGCCCTAATTCACAACTTCTTGATTTTCCCGATGGTTTGTGGCCTACAGTATATCCTGCAAGACCAACACGTATCATTCTAATTATAATTGCCGCAGACTGGGCCTGATTCAGTTTATATGCAGGCATGATGGTTCATGTACAAATCTGATGTTTGTCAAAGTCATATTTAATATCTAGAACTAATATATTAACTAGGGAATATTATATAACTAGGGAATATTATATAACTAGGGAATATTTACCAAAAATATAAGTGTAAATGGCAGTGTAATCACTGCCATTTAATGCAGTTTCCCTAATACATAATATATCTTTATATGGCTCATGTGAACATGGGTAATAATAACAAAACTAAAATAGAATGTGAAAGTAATTTATCTCGTAGGCGCAAGTACAAGGCCCCCTTTGTGCTCACTCATCCCCGCGAGCGTCTTCTGACTTCTGTTACAGTGACAATAGTCTCATTTCTGACTGTGGTTACTCAGACATGCGATGGGTGTTCTCTACCGCCCAATTACATCGGAGCTTCTATCAGTGAGTTGGGGTCTGAAAAGTAATGCTATCCGCATACACTAACACAGAGGATTCCTCTAAGTAGCAGCGCCAGAACTTTGCCCGCCCAGTTCTGACCTGGCAATGTGATTATTGGTCATGTGTTATATGAGTTCACACATGTGCACTGCTGGTCCAGCATAGGGATGGCCATAGACCAATCAATGATTTGAAACCATTGATGGTTTATGGCCGAGGTTGAATACTTTTGCCGTTGAACCAGATGGTTTTCCTACATCGATGGCACAGGAGAACCAATGTTTTTTTTTGTTTTTTCAAAGTGCTGGGACACGCAGCATAGCTCCGCCCCTGACAACACTGAAGCCCCGCTCCTACATTCAGATTGACCCACGGGCCATTCATTTAAAGATAATGAATGATCATCAATAGCTAAAACTATTGATGGTTATCCATCACATAATCAATATCCATCCGGTAATCAATGCCATGAAAAGATGAATAAGCCCCTTGGTATGAAAACATAAAGTTCTTGATTTATGTAAAGTCCATTTAGGGCTGGACTTAAGGTCTCAGGACTATATCGTCATTTAAGTGCTGCATGTTACTATGGCAGGCTGGGCTGTAATGCAGGGTTGCATCTGACCCCCAACGCCCTCTTCGCAGAAATCAATCAATTTGGGGCTACGGGATGCTATACTTGCACATGCATTGCAGCTGGGTGGCAGGCAGAGGATGTCTGGCATGCTAGTGGCATTGTCATCGATGTCGGGAGTCTAGCGCCGGTCTCCTGACCAGTGTCGGGTATTCTAACCGGATCCTGATTCTCCATGTGTTGTATATTGGTCATAAGAAGGCTTAGAGTATTGCATATCATTCTGTTGCAGTTTACTTTTAGAATGCCTGGGACACTTTCTTGTGTTTGCCCCACAGACAGCAAGATGTCAGCCAGCCCCTGTATGTTATTATAAAATCACATATTTGTAACTCCAACATCATGTATAGGAAAGATCAGCCTCCCAGATCCCACCACTTCCATAGTGAAGCTGGGGGTCCATTTGCTTGATGGGCAAGTTGAATTAGTGTTACAATATAACCCCCAAAGACCCCACAGTGGTTTGGAGGCTCTGGGGGTCTGTGTAGGCAAATGCTACATCACTGCAGGTACCTGCAGATACTTGTCTGTGGTAACGGTGTGTCTGACCCATTGTTAACGTCTCTTTCAAATGGCTGCCATCTCAAAGGAGACAGTTATATATTTTGGGAGGAATGGTAGCAGGGGTGACAGACCCAATGGCAGCCTGGAATCCATGAAACATTTCTGGCAGGGGAGTGCCTTGTTTACTGTTATGCCACTGAGCAATATAATGTAACTTTGCCCTGACTCCCTACTACACAATATACTCTAATCACAGGCATTATGCTGCACCACGGCCATGTGGTGCAAATAACAGTGACACAGTTTCCTAAAGCAACCTGATATCAGGCATTAGCAGTCATGAAGGAGTATTATAATACATAGCTTTCAATATTTCTAATCAGGGGAAGCTCCAGTTAAAAATTCAAATAGGGGAGGCCCACCAACTGCCAGTGAGTCCCGGCAAAAGTGATACAATGGAGAGCGATAAACCACCAGCCAATCAGCTCCTGCCTGACATTTTTCAAACACAGCCTGTAACACATGGCAGGTAGGAGCTGATTGGCTGGTGGTTTATCACACTCCATTGTATTAACTTTGAAGCTTAGTGCATCTGGCCCGATGATTGTTAACACTTAAAATGGCAGTTGGTGTGACTCCCCTACAGTATTTGAATTTTAACTGTGCTGCAGCCCCACCTCTGGACCATATTAGGGTACAATCCTTTTCCATCTATTCTCAACGAGAATCAAATATTCTATGACAAAAGGGGGAAGAAGAGGGGCCAAGTTTATAACAACAGAGATCTTTAAACCATATTGAAAGCTGGATATAAATTGACAACTTTTTAAGGTCGAAACCAAGCTGCATTTGCCTATCATAAAATGCTGCTTTAAGTCTAGTGGCAAAATCAGATCCCAATCTCAACGTAATTAAGTAAGACTACTCTTGTATAAAAAACAAGAATGTTGACAGGAATACTGTAGTTCTGATAGCTAACATTGGGGATTTGTTCCAAATCCCAGTTCATGGTTCTAAATTTATGTTCACAGTTTTATTGGTCAAAGTTCAGTTTTGGCAACGTATGGTCACATTTCTCCTATCCAATCATTTGCCATTTTCGCTAAAATAAGATCCAAGGGGGAAAATTAACTAAGATGTGTATTCTACTTCACATGTGATGTTACATGGGCAACCAATCAGATCCCGTCTATCTAATGCTAAATTATCGGGTGCTAAATAAATACGTCGATTCTGATTGGTTACCCATAGCAACATCACATGTGAAGTAGAATACACATCTAAGTAAATTTCCCCCAAGGTGTTCTCCAGCCTTTTACTTTAAAAATCTCAAATAACCATTTCATATATTAGTAAAAATTTTAAATAAAAGCAAATAAAATATTTTATAAATATTTAAAGATGTCAGCAGGAGCTTAGTATACATTTATACAAGTAAATGGGCACTTGACATAAATTGACGCATTTTATGGGGTACTTGGGATAATTTGACAGAGACTTAAGTGCACTTGGGAAGCATTTGCAGTTAGAAAGGAAATGTTATGTACAGATCTTTAGAATCCCTGATTGGAGCCATCACAAACTGAATGCACACAAAAAAATTGATTGCGATTGTGTTGAAATGCTGCTTTTTAATGCTTTTGATACAAATAAAAAGAGTTTTAAGTAGCAGTGAAAAATATTTCGAATAAATAAAATAAAGTGAAAACTCTTTAATACTTTTCAAACAGAAAATTGACGATCAAGTTAATTCGACGGTAAAATACAAAAGGGTAAAGATAAAACATATATAACCCGATGATGAGATGAACTGTGCACTTTTTGCACTGTTTATACTACTCATATTTACCTTGTTGCCACTGAGAAAGAGTAGCTAGTAGGTTACTGGGCCTTTTTACGTAGACAAAATTCAGCGAGCTCCAGAGGCGTATCCAGCAAGGGGTGAAAAGGGCGATTGCCCCACTTTAACACTTCTTCCCTGCCCACTTCCTGTTTGCTGCTTTATATTTGGGCTGCGGCACACTAGCACATTAGCTGTGGCGATACCCTTACCTATGGGCTTCTATCGCCGCCTGCAACAGAACACAGACGCTTACCCCTTTCCCCGCCCTCCATCGAACTCCTCCTCCCCCTAGCAGTATGTCACAGCCGGATGTCCTTCCGGCTGCAGGGGGAGGAGGAGGCGCCCGGGACAGCCGCTGAGCCGGGGATGTGACTGAGACCCCCCCGTACACCACATCACAGGTATCGCAGGGGGCAGGGGTGCCAATTTGTGTTTTTGCTGGAGGGTGCTCAGGGAGGTGTAGCCTCATGAGGAGGGGCATGTCATTTGGGGAGGGGGTGTGGCCCGGCAGTGTTTTGACCTGGGCGGTCCTGTGTCATGGTGTGCAGTGGCTAGTGCTGCACACTGTATACACGGCACATGGTGGTGTGCTTGCCTCCCACTGTGGGCACACATGCTGCAAGTACGGGGAGAGCACACATTGGGCAGCACGCGTGCTGCACGCTGCCTGTTGCTCGCCGGGCGGCAGGTTCGGTGGTGGGGCGCAGCGGACACGAATCAGCAGGTGGATGTGGCCTGGCAGTGGGACTTAGGAGGTTGCGGGCCAGTGGGTGCTCATAGTTTTCTGTGGGTGCTCTGGCCCTTGAGCACCCACAGAATCGGCACCTATGGGGGGGGGGCCTCCCTCACCGCTTTGCGATGCTAGGCGCATATGTTATACATATGCGCTAGCATCGCTGCGGCAGCGCGCCAATGTATTTTAATACATCCCGCCCAGGGAGAGAGCTGCTGCAGCAGCCTCCATTTCCGGTACAGCACACCTGCTTTGGTGCTCGGCTGGGGAGAGTACAGGAAGGCAGCGTCTGCTGTCTACCTGCCAGATTACCACTTTGCTGTTATACAGCTGCCAGCGATAGTGGGTGGGGGAGAAGTGTTATGGAAAGGGGATCAACCTGATTGGACCCCCACCCCTGGATGCGCCACTAGTGGGTTCGTGTTGATGGATCTGCAAGCTATTCGCAAGTGGGGAATGGAATTGGTGCTCCATAAGAATACACATTTATTTCTGTACATGGAGTATCTACGGCTGATTTACATTCATCTCAGCATCCGGCCAACTGGAAGTCACAAATTATGTAAGTCGCACACTAAACGCACAACCCAGGATTTAATTCACAGATAACTTACCTCGTAAATCAAATATATACGTGCACATTTAAACACGACAGATGTATTAAAGTATTTTATAGACGGGGGATTTGTTACTGATGAGCATGTCCCGCAGCGCAGCCTGGACTCACCATCTCTCCTCCCAGCAGGGTATTGTCTGCTGGTTACACGGAGGCTGGGCCTCTTAGCCATCCAGTAATTTGATTCATTTTTGCCATCAGCCCAGCTTAGCAAAATCGCTTTTTTTCAGAACAAAACAAAACAATGTCAGATTAATAGAGATATTGCAGATCTGCTGTCTCCAGCTTACCTCACAATCACAGACAGATGTTACATAGTGAATTGATTTCTAGGTTTAAAAGCAATCACGTGTATAATATGCAATTAGGGTCAGCAATGAGAGCATTGTTGGAGAGCGGCATTGGGACGAAGGGGACGTGGTCGTTCTCATACAGAGCTCATGTGCCACTAGGATGGCAGATTGTAGTTAATGTCCGTTACAATAAAAATCATATATTCAGATGACATGTCTGCCCCAGAAGCAGTGGCGGCTCCTGCCTTTAGACTTAAGGGGGGCTGCAATTGCCTGGGTACTGCTCGTTGCAAAGGGAACACAACATAAATAAAGTAACCTTGATTGTGATTGCTCTGTACCAGTGTTTTTGTGCATATACTGTAAACAAATGATGTACCCATATGCACACAAACACAGGAACAGAGCAAAATACACACTTTGAATAACTGAATAATATTAACTAAGTACAGAAAATATCCTATTCAAGATCTACACACAAATAATAGTTTAAATAAATATTATGCACAGTGCAGGGCCGTAACTAGGGGGGGGGCTGGGGGGTCACGCGCACCGGGCGCTGGAGGGGGGGGGGCGCTGTCACGTCCGGGAGCAATGGCGTAACTATAATGAGCCAGAGAGCCGTTGGAAGTGGCCGCATCCATGCCTACTCCCCCTGCCATAGGTGTGCGCATTGGGATGCTGGTCATTAGGAGGTGCACCCCCGGCAGCACCTCCTTTTGACAGCAGCAGTAGCAGTGATGATGCGGCTTGGTCGGGCTGGCTGCTGACGTGTGCTTCCGCTGCACGCTGCAGCCGCGTATTGTGTTCTTCACTGCAGCCCGCCCACCAGCCTCCTTCTCCCGCCCCGGCAGCTTCTAAACTGAAACCCATTTCTGTGGTTATCGGGTGGGCCGCCCGCCTACCTGGTCCCCCAGCTCCTGTCCTTACTAGCACCAGCATGCCAGCGCCGCTGAGGAGCATTCATATACAAGAGGGAGCAGTGGCGGTGGTAGAAGCAGGGAGGAGCAGTGAACCCCCACGCCAATGGTAAGATGCTACTCGCAGTGGCTACCTGGGGATGGGGGAATATGTGTATATTTGTTTGACAAGGCTGAGTACACTAGACGGTGGTGGGGCATATGTATAATGGGCATCATGTGTGTGGCATAAGTTTAATGGAGCATCACGGTGTGTGTCATATGTATAATGGGCATCACAGTGTGCGTCATATGTATAATGGGCATCACATTGTGGGGCATATGTAATGGACATCATGTGTGTGGCATATGTATAATGGGCTTTATGTGTGTGGCATAAGTTTAATGGAGCATCACGGTGTGTGTCATATGTATAATGGGCATCACAGTGTGCGTCATATGTATAATGGGCATCACATTGTGGGGCATATGTAATGGACATCATGTGTGTGGCATATGTATAATGGGCTTTATGTGTGTGACATATGTTTAATGGAGCATCACGGTGTGTGTCATATGTATAATGGGCATCACAGTGTGCGTCATAGGTATAATGGGTATCACGTTGTGTGGCATATGTATAATGGACATCATGTGTGTGGCATATGTATAATGAGCATCCAGGTGTGGGGCATATGTATAATGGAGCATCACGGTGCGGATAGGTATAATGGACATCATGGACTGCACTTTTGGGGTCATGTGTATCTGGCACTGCACTATTGGGGGCATATGTGTATCACACCTCCATTTTCCATGGCCGCACCCCATGTGGCTACAGCTCTTAAGAGAGCTGACCATGCCCTCATAGCGGGAAAAATGGGGGATGTAGCCTCGCAGGAGTTCCACGGTAGTAGGTGAACCCTCTAATTTTGGGCGCGTGCAGATGTCTCCTCTCCTCTGCCTCCAGTGTTGGGATGTATGTTTGTGACGTATTGGACATTGCAGTGTGTGGCATATTGTTTATCATTCAGGGACAGTGTTCTATCCAGTGGCAGCAGCAATTAACCATTGCTTATAATGTGTACTGGGGGGCATAACGGTGTGTGCTATAATGTGTACTGGGCATTACGGTTTGTGGTGTAATGTGCTCTGGGCATTACGGTGTGTGCTGGAATGTGTACTGGGCATAACCGTGTGTGCTGTAATGTGTACTGGGCATTACGGTGTGTGCTATAATGTGAACTGATACTACTATGTGACCACACCACTTCTCCCACCCCCCCCACCCCCCCCTTCGGCGCGCACTGTCCCTATATATATATATCATAATATATGATATATTGTCTTATTTGTTGGTTTAATATCTCCCTTCTGCTGTCTGTAAGCACATATATATATATACAATTTTTTTTTTGGGGGGGGGGGGGGGGGGGGGGGCACTAAATGAATGTCTTGCCCCGGGCACCAGAAACCCTAGTTTCGGCCCTGCACAGTGGCTCAAATATTATTAAAATAAAAAAAAACCATGCGCCTGTCTGGTGCAATGCATACCTTCCTTCAGCTGCATCACACTGAGTGACTCACTGAAGTCTGGGCATGCTCACTGCAGAGGATTTGCTTCTGCTGAGCTGCACAGGCAGCAGCCCATGGAAGCACTGTAGCTCTGGTAATGTGCACAGAACACAGAATGGCTTCCTGCTGGAAAGCTATTGCTGTCATCTCTCCATGTACTGGCAGCCCAAGTGGGGGAGGAGTTTCAGTCCTCTGTATGATGGACAGTAGCAGCTTCCAATAGGAAGCTACTACATGCTGAACTCCTCCCCACATGAAAGGTCACACATGGAGCCTGGTGTTGTGACTCCTGACAGCTAAGATATGTGATCATGTGACACATGAGGACTGGGAGTGACACAGACAGCTAGAAGAGAGCTCCAGAGGTCGACCCCGCCACCCCCCTCCCCGAGGGTAGAATGTGCACCCCCCTCTTGTGCGAACACATGCACGTGAACGCGCATGCACACCAGCGGACTCGCGCACACCAGAGCTCTGGGGCGCAGGAGTCGCCAAAGCCCACAAGCCATACACCAATCTATACCCATTCAGCCTTCTCTACCGTTGCCATTGGTAATGAGGGCAGGGTTACATCTCTTCTCTCTTCATGTCCCAGCAAAATGAACTGTTTACTCAGAACCCCGCCCTTTATACGATCTCTTAAGGCCCCCATACATAGAGCCGACTTGTCCTAAGGACAAGTCGGACCCAATTCTCCTCCGCGCCGCCCGGCATACGATTAGGACTTTGATGTGCCATTTTTTACATGTGATAAATCGCATGCGATTTATCACATGTAAAAAAAAATAACAGGGAGCTGCAGGGTGGTGAGGAGCAGTGGGGGCGGGCGGCTGGGGAGGAAGCAGTGGGGCAGCAGCGTTACGAGATGAGTCGGGGCGGGCGGCGGTGACCATCAGTCTCCTCTGTCCAGCGCTGTAGCGGGCGTTCAGCGGCGGCTATTACATCTTTTAAAATAATGTGTCAAATGATTTTCCGGCTGATTGGCTGACAGTGCTCCATCTCAGCCAATCAGCGGCCGCGGAGGGAGGCCACTGATTGGGTGAGAGTGCTCTATCTGGCCAGTCTTTTCAAATGCAGCAGCGCTTCCCGCCCCACCGGCAAATAGCGCTAATGGGAAAGATGGTGGCCGGGTGGCGGGGATCCGACCATCCTCGCTGGGGAAGGGGATCAGGGCGGCGGTGGCGGTAGCTAGGAGCCCGAAGCGGCGAAGCACTATTTGCCGGCGGGGGCGGGAAGCGCTGTTGAATTTGAAAAGACTGGCCGGATGCTGATTGGCTGAATTCAGCCAATCAGCATTCAGCCAGTCATTTTAAATGCAGCAGCGCTTCTCGCCCCCCCTGCCGGCAAATAGCGCTTCGCCGAATCAGGCTTCTAGCTACCGCCACCGCCCTGATCCCCCTGCCCGGATCCCCCAGCGAGGGTGAGCGGATTCCTGGACCCCGGCCACCATCTTTCCCATTGGGCTGGGCCGGGGGCCCCTAGGTCCTAGGGCCCCCGGGCAACTGCCCATCGTGCCCAATGGGAAAGACGGCACTGAGCCTATGGACTCTTGATCGCACTGGCGCTGGGGCAGTGCAGTCAGTGGGGTTGGCTAACCGCGCATTAGGGGTCAGTGCTAACCGCACATACGCAGACCCCCCGGCTTCCAGCTGAGCGCATCGCAGGGATGGGCTCCTATCGGAGCGGGGATGATACATCCCGCCGTTAGGATCACATTTTACTTTATTGATATTCCTCCCAATGTGCACACAATCGATCGAACGGCCTGTCAAAATTGTGCTTTCGGACCTGATATTGTTCTCATGTATGACCTCCTTAAGTGTTGGATGTAGCAAAATGTAATAAAAACTCTGAAAACTGCAGTTTTCTGAGATTTGACCTCATTCTCCATAATCATCAAGCTCCAGAAAGCCAAACTTTTTTAAGAGCTTGTACTCAATAGGCAACACCAACCTATAGAAGCCTATGACCTTGATTCCGCATGAATCCTGGAGAGGGATCTGATGTGATCCCTCCCAGTATCCTCCATGACTGACTCATGAGCTGGATTATTGCTGTACATTCACAATAAAACTCCTGTGTCATGCGATAAAAAAAAAAAAAACCTTTATGTACTGTATATGTGTGTATATGGGACTGGGAATATATATTGCAAACTCTACTGGGGGAAGAAACTGGTGACCGCAATATTCTCTATTCACCCACATCGCGGGGTGATTTTCATGGCAACGGGCAGTGTTTTCATGGGAACATAAAACGCTGGGTGTGACTACCCGCCACCATCCCTCCCTCCACCCCCCCGGCCGCAATGGTGGGTGCAAGCACCCAGCGTACACTCTGTTCACCATGGCCGCCCGCACCCTGCGCATTTAAAAAACATGAGCATGTAAACCAGAATAATCCCCATTGTGTGCGCTATGTAAATAACTGTTACTAGATAAATAATATTCGCCAACCTACTGTCTAGTTGTATATTGCAGATACCATTATACATGTACACATACATTTTGTAATCATTCATATAAATTGCTGAATGTTGAAGTCTGCCCTATTCCCAGAGGAGGCCGTCACACCTAAAAATGGCTACTGAAGTTTTCATGCCAAAATGTTAATAGGAAATAGACAATGCTGCCAGAATTCCTGCCATGGGTGCAGCCAGCAATAATGGAGGCTTTTTATTTGTTGGTACTCAGTCAGCTCTACTGTGTCTGGCTGTCTCTGTAAGCTGTATCTTCCGGTTATATATGTAATACATGTCTGCCATCCGTTATTTTCCCTCATGCTTTATTTCTTTCTTTTTTTGCCCGTCTTAATCTTTTAGCTGAGTCTTTCCTCTGCAATTTGGGAAAATGTTCTAGTGGTCAGGAAATCAAAGTGACAGGCGACGGCCGGCTTCATGCTTGCCAACGTTCTAAAACTATTTCCAGTGCAGTGCTGCTTCTGTGCTCATCCATCTAAGCAGGTCTGATGTGCTACCGACTAACAGACCTGGTGCACTACAATTCCCAGCACTCCATGTTTACAGCACTTGATTCCAATTTGATAACAACTACAATAATCCTTAACTTACAAGGCCCAGAGTATAAGAACAGGTTGAGAGAACGCAGGACCATAACATGGGTGGTGGGGAGTGTAACACCGCACACAGTGCTGCAGGTTAGGGGTACTGTTTGCAGCACATAATTTTCAGTTTTAATTACTTTCACTTGTAGCTTCCCTCCTCTTTGAAATCTGGCATCTCTTGACCACCCCTGTCTCCTCCTCCCACTCCTGATGCTGATGTATCCGGGACAAGTAGATTCAGTTACAAATATCACCGCTTTTATGCAGGATCGAATAGCGCAATGGGTAGGGTGTTTAACTGGAATGCAATAGGTTATGGGTTTGAATCCTGGGTATGGCTGTATATTGAAATGTGTATAAAGGGTATTGTAACTGAATAACAAAGATCGCTGAAGTTTAATGCATAAATGCAAGGGGCAATTCTCTTTCTGACACAGGGCACTAAAAATTCTAGTTACAGCGCTATGAAAAAAATAGGGACATTCCCAGTAATGGCACTTTGCGTCTTTGAATGGTTTATTACATCCAACTACAAATGCACTTCCTGATTAAAAGTTATACTGGGAGACACAAAGCAATCCACATGTAACACCCATGAGCCTGAGGAGACACAGGGGGACATGAGGCTGGAAAGACATGGGGGGGGGGAAACGTCATGAGGCTGGAGAAACATAGGAGGGGGGAGGGGGCATGAGGCTGGAGAGGCATAGGCAGAGCCGGCCCTAGGCATAGGCAAACTAGGCAAATGCCTAGGGCATTTGGAATGCATAGGGACACCAGCAGCTTCTGCTGATTAAAATGATATGCAGCATGCCTGTATTCTGTGAGTGAGTGAGGCTGCATCTGCATATGAAATAGTGTATTCATGGAAATCTCTGTAACATAGCATTCTGTATGCAGGTACAGCCACAGTCGCACACAGAATATAGGCAGGTTGCATGTCATTTTAATCATTGGAAGCTCTTTATGAGTCCTGGTCACATAACAATGCAAATACGATGAATTTTCAGCAAAAAAGGCACCTAACGTTAGCAGAACTGGCCAGGAGCTGCATGACCTATTGAGGCAAGATGTATGAGGAAACATCTGTATCCAAGCAGAGGCAGAGGTCACAGTGTTAGCGGCTGTGCAAGTGCTATCTGCGGGTGGGTTGGTTGTGCAATAGTGCTCGGCATATGTGTAAGGGGCATTATGTGTGTCATGTATAAATGCATTAATAATGTGCGACATATGTGTAACAGGCATTATGTGTGTCATGTGTATAAGGGCATTAATAATGTGCGACATATGTGTAAGGGGCATTATGTGTGTCATGTGTATAAGGGCATTAATAATGTGCAACATATGTGTAAGGGGCATTATGTGTGTCATTATGTGTATGAAGGGCATTTATAAAGGTTGGCATAATGTGTAAGGGGCATTATGGTTATAAGGACATTAATAATGTGTGTCATGAATAAGGGGCATTACTGTGTGGTATTATCAGGAGTGCCGAGAGAAAGGTGTAGGGGGTACAAATTACCCAGGCCAAAGTCTGATGGAAGGGCCCAGTGGGGGCCCCGGGCCCCCTTCCCTTAAGTGACAGCAGCAGCTGCAGCTCTTCTCCTCTGCCCAGCACACACAGCTTTGTGCTAGGTTGCAGTGTGACCATGGAGGTGCTTAAAATACAATATTTTCTAAGGGTATAATGTGAATAATGTGAGGAGTAATGTACATAAGGTAAAGTGGTACCACTGTGTGATGTAATGTGAATAAGGGACACCATCGCATGATATAATGTGAATAAAGTGGCACTACTGTGTGGCATAATTTGAATTGGGGGTACTATTGTGTGGCCATGCCCCTTCCCAGCAAGAACACACCCCTGTTTGGGCTGCACACCGAATGTGTGTGCTGTTTCTATTTAAAATATTGCGGGTAAGTGATGACTGCTATGATGAGGGTTGATGGTGCTGGGAAAGGGGAGCAGGGTCAGAGGCGGAACAAGTGGCGGTGCTAGGGGGCACCAGCCAAAATCTTGCCTAGGGCATCATTTAGGCTAGGGCCGGCTCTGCCCATGGGCCTGAGGAGACACAGGGGGACATGAGGCTGGAAATACATGGGGGGGGGGGGGGGGGGGGTACGGGGACATGAGGCTGGAGAGACATAGGAGGGGGCATGAGGCTGGAGAGGCATAGGTGTGGGCTTAATTTCACAATTGAATGGTTCTAGAGAGCCTATTTGCAGCTATGAAGAAAGCTGAATACTCTTTGGGGGAGGGAGAGAGTTCCTGAGGTAATGCCAGCACTTGCAGATCTACTAGTATCAACATCCCCATACAGTAAATATAGAAACTGATAAGCAGCTCATGCATTATAATAGGAAGTAACGTAACCTTAGTCTTGTTACTATTACTATGCATCCAGACAATAAAAAAAGTTTTTGTTCTATGTTACCATATTTGGCCAAATATTAGACATAAATACATATTCTCTGCCAGCACAACTCCCAGCAAAGCCTTGTGCAGCAGAAGCATTCATAGGCACTTATAAAAATGCTAAAAGTACAGTATTACATGCAACAAAACTCTGCCTCTGTCCACGCAAACGTTCCAAACATCAAACTATGAACAAACTCCTGTGTAATAACCTATCATACTAAGATGATTAACACAACTCCTGCTGAAAGTTTTCTGTACTGTAAAGTGAAGCCCTGGCTGGGCTGATTAGCAGGATCTTGGTGTTCACTTTGCTTAAGATGTAGGCGAATAAAGCACATGATACATATAATATACAGCAGGGGTGCAACATGTAACTGACTGGTGCTTTTCCTGAGTCGTTTACATAAGTGAATATATTGAATATTTTAGAATCTATCTTCATCCACGTCATCTATAAACACACTCTATTAAGTTTTGACTTGTTGCTCTGGCACACTACTTAAGTTGCCCTTCTATTAAATTATTCTAGTGTTTTAATGTATTAAAACTGGCGGAGAGTGCTCTCTCTCTCGGCTGCTGATTGGCTGGGAGAGAGAGCATTTTCAGCAGCCGGCCTATCTGTTTAATTTTCAAATTATGCCGCCGCTGTCCGCAGTATCCGCTCAATCAACACTTCCCGGACACTGCGGACTACCCACTCCGACCGCCGCTGAACCCACAGCCCCCCAGGCGCTTCACGCTGCCCGGACCCCATGCTGCCCAGGTACCATCAGATTCTAGTTATCGTTTTATAGAATATACTTCATAAATTATAACTAGAATCTGATTGTTAAGGGCATCACTGCCACTGGGCAGCATTGCCGCTATGACTTGAGATGTGTTACAAAGGTTCTACTAGACTTGAGATCTACTATCAAGTATATTCTTTGAGGTCTATTGTGAAACGTTGAATGCTACCAATTCATGGTCTACTAATAATAAAACAAATATCAGAACATTTAACATTTTGAGCAGTATGGCTATGACTATGGTGCTTATGGTATCTCCAGAATAGTCTTCCTTGAGAAAGCCTCCAGGTAAGGTATGCTGGATGTTCCCAGGGGTCTCTGTGTACACAGGGGTCCCCAGCACCATGGCCCATAGTCTTGCTTCAGGTATCTTATATCTATTATCAGATGTTCCGTCATCAGTCGCTGTGTATGTGACCTCCCTGTACTGCCTTGACATTAGGGGGTCACCCAGGTCCATCTTAATGCAAGGGCTTACTGAGCAGCTGCCCTAGGTCCCCACAACTCTAGAGGCTTTCAAGAAGGGGTTTGCTGGTGCCTACGGACTTTCTTGTGAGGCTAGTAGAGATTGCCGGTGATTTTTGCACCACGAGAGCCACCTCATCTTCCAGGGATTCGGGACTACCCAATATATCGTGGTCTCTTGCAGCTACGAGGGTGGGCTAGTACGGGCTTAGCTATAACAGATTGACCATACAAAGGGTTTGAAAAAGATGGAAGCCTTTCTACAATTGGGAATGTGTAAGCTCTCAAAAGCAGGACCCTCCTTCCTCTTGTTCCATCCCTCGTCCCAGGTCCCCAATCTCAGCCAATAGCTATAGAATATAGTTATTTCTACACATAAAAGTGTGTGTGTATTCTGTAAAGGTGCAGAAACACGATGAGAATTTGGCTATGTACGATTTGGACTATGTGATTTCCCTTTAACTCCCTGGAGACCAGAACCGTAAAATCTTGACTATAATAACTTGAGGTTTTGGCTATGGATGTTTTTGACTATACCAGAACTAGAACAATTTACTGTATACAATATAGTCATAAACGACTTGCCTGCAGAGTCTATTTTTTGTTGCGATTCCACGGGACGGGCATCGACACCCTAAGCTGTATACAGATGGAGCAAGGATTATCTATCTGGCCAGCGCACCGGAGCTTTCCGCCTCATTGGGCCATTCGCAGAGAATGGGACGCGCGTGTGTGTGTGAGATAACGCGCGCCAAGGCGGAAAGCGTGAGTGTGTCTTGGCGAACGGCGTGCCAAGATGGAAAGCTCCGGCGTGCTGGACTGATAGCTAAACCTGGGTCTATCTGTAGGCACTGTGTGATTTGTGCTAAATATACCGCCAAAATCGGAAGGTTAAATCGCACTGTGTGTGTGCACTTTAAGGTACTGCGGAAATTTGTGATGCCTTATAAATGAACACACAAATAAATAACAATAATATTTTACTAATCTATTGTCATTCTAAATTGTGTTTCTCACTGTGACCTATGTTCACTTACAATTATTCCACAGCGGGCCACGCCGTGATTGAAACGTAAAGGTGCCCATACTCTTGTCCGATTCGGGACGATTTCACCCGATCCCTGGGAAATCGGTCTAATTCGGATATGAATGACGTCCCCCTTGGCCAGAGGTCGGACCTGCTGTCTGTCCGACCTTTGACTCAGCCCCGCTCCCGGCGGTAGGGAGCGGGTTCGCATGCGATACATCGCATGTGAAAGGACCGCACGTGATGTACCAAGGTCCCAGGTGGCTCAAAGGGGTGGGATGGCCCATACACTGCTGCGATACATCGGTGCTTTGGCGTGTCACGTTATGCATGAAGGAATCGCACAAATGGCGGCTTTACTACAGGAAATGTACACTATAGTCACAACTTCCTACCCCCCGCAGCCAATGAAGCCTTTAGGGCAGGAACGCCGCACAGTGCTGCAAAGTGCTTGTACCGTACAGACGTATGACACAAGCACTTTGCATACAAATAAAAATATTAAAAATATATATAATTAACGACAGTGATATAGTGGTACCGAGCAAAACACAGTCAGCACAAGCCGGGTGTATGTAGGTATCATGTGTTACATATGTTCATAAAAAGGGGGGGAATAAATGACGGTGCTGACGTATATAAATCCAGATATTAACCACATACACCGTGTGTGCTGTAACCAGCGACGTACAGTCAATGATATCACCTTCTCCATACATTTATCTCTATGCAAGCGTTATGCACACAATGCATAGTATAGATCCCCAGACCCATCTGTACATAATGTGCCCCTGCACAGCCACAGGCAATCCTTGCAGGATCAGGCAGCAGCTGGCCAGATGTAGGCAGGGAGCAGGCTCATATTTTCCATCCTGCCAGTGGCACAGGCTCTATGTGGCAGGGAGAGGCAGAGACTGGCCGTAGGCTAGCGGAGGGTTATAGTATGCACACAGACCTGTCAGCAGTAGGGTGCTGGATCTCAGAGCTGTGGGCTTCATGCGCAGCGCAGCTTCCATCAGTGCCTGCAACATTTCTCCATTTATTCTCCCAGATTCAGTTTGTGTAGGGCAACAGCAGCTCCTGAGCAGCAGCAGCAGCAGCATCCCCTCCTCTTCCTCTCCCCTCCTTCCATCTTCATCCCTCCTTCCTCCACCTCCCTACATGTCCCCCACTCTCTCCTCTGTCATACAGCAGCTAGAGGACATGGAGCGAGGAGGGTACCTCTGTCACAGTCTGGAATTCCTCATGTTTGGGGGAGGACTAGGGAACAGAGGCTGTTTGTATGTCACAGACTGACTAGTGATGTATTGTGTGCTACCAGCGGTATGATGCCCACATGCTGTATAGTGTAATAGTGTTGTGGGGCCGCTGCTGTGCCAGCACATGTTAATGTGTGCTGCCGGGTAATATGTCCTGCATAGTAATACGTCCTTACCCAACGCTGGGATCCCGACTGTTAAAACACGGACAGATGGGTTCCCGACGGCCACCGGCTATTCTCCCTCGTGGGAGGGAGAATAGAATAGGTGGCTTGCGTAGCGAGTCTGCAAGGGGCTTTGTTGCGCTCGCCATGCTGTCTGAGTCTGGCCAGTCGGGATCACAACGTCGGGCTAATGACTGTCGCGATCCCGACTGTCGGTACCCTATACCACACCCGTCCTGCCTGGTAATATGTCCTGTGTGGTAAATACGTCCTGCCGGACCGGTTAATATGTCCTGCGTGGTAAATACGTCCTGCCAGGTAATATGTCCTGCGTGGTAAAACATCCTCCCGGGAAATACTGTATGTCCTGTGTGGTAGATACGCCCTGCCGGGTAATATGTCCTGCGTGGTACATATGTAGTGCCAGGTAATATGTCCTGCCGGGTAATATGTCCTGTGGGGTAGATACACCCTGCCGGGTAATATGTCCTGCGTGGTACATATGTAGTGCCAGGTAATATGTCCTGCCGGGTAATATGTCCTGCGTGGTAGATACGTCCTGCCGGGTAATATGTCCTGCGTGGTAGATACGTCCTGCCGGGTAATATGTCCTGCGTGGTAGATACGTCCTGCCGGGTAATATGTCCTGCGTGGTAGATACGTCCTGCCGGGTAATATGTCCTGCGTGGTAGATACGTCCTGCCGGGTAATATGTCCTGTGTGGTAGATACGTCCTGCCGGGTAATATGTCCTACATGGTAGATACGTCCTGCCGGGTAATATGTCCTGCATGGTAAATACGTCCTGCCGGGTAATATGTCCTGCGTGATAGATACGTCCTGCCGGGTAATATGTCCTGCGTGGTAGATACGTCCTGCTGGGTAATATGTCCTGCGTGGTAGATACGTCCTGCCGGGTAATATGTCCTGCGTGGTAGATACGCCCTGCTGGGTAATATGTCCTGCGTGGTAGATACGTCCTGCCGGGTAATATGTATGCGTGGTAGATACGTCCTGCCGGGTAATATGTCCTGCGTGGTAGATACGTCCTGCCGGGTAATATGTCCTGCGTGGTAGATACATCCTGCCGGGTAATATGTCCTGAGTGGTAGATACGTCCTGCTGGGTAATATGTCCTGCGTGGTAGATACGCCCTGCCGGGTAATATGTCCTGCGTGGTAGATACGTCCTGCCAGGTAATATGTCCTGCGTGGTAGATACGTCCTGCCAGGTAATATGTCCTGTGTGGTAGATACGTCCTGCCGGGTAATATGTCCTGTGTGGTAGATACATCCTGCCGGGTAATATGTCCTGCGTGGTAGATACTTCCTGCCGGGTAATATGTCCTGCGTGGTAGATACGTCCTGCCGGGTAATATGTCCTGCGTGGTAGATACGTCCTGCCGGGTAATATGTCCTGCGTGGTAGATACATCCTGCCGGGTAATATGTCCTGCGTGGTAGATACGTCCTGCCGGGTAATATGTCCTGCGTGGTAAATACGTCCTGCCAGGTAATATGTCCTGCGTGGTAGATACGTCCTGCCGGGTAATATGTCCTGTGTGGTAGATACGTCCTGCCGGGTAATATGTCCTGCGTGGTAGATACGTCCTGCCGAGTAATATGTCCTGCGTGGTAGATACGTCCTGCCGGGTAATATGTTCTGTGTGGTAGATACGTCCTGCCGGGTAATATGTCCTGCATGGTAGATACATCCTGCCGGGTAATATGTCCTGCCGGGTAGATATGTCCTGCCGGGTAGATATGTCCTGCCGGGTAATATGTCCTGCATGGTAGATACGTTCTGCCGGGTAATATGTCCTGCGTGGTAGATACGTCCTGCCGGGTAATATGTCCTGCGTGGTAGATATGTCCTGCCGGGCAATATGTCCTGCCGGGCAATATGTCCTGCCGGGTAATATGTCCTGCGTGGTAGATATGTCCTGCCAGGTAATATGTCCTGCCGGGCAATATGTCCTGCGTGGTAAATACGTCCTGCCAGGTAATATGTCCTGCGTGGTAGATACGTCCTGCCGGGTAATATGTCCTGCGTGGTAGATACGTTCTGCCGGTTAATATGTCCTGCGTGGTAAAACGTCTTCCCGAGTAATATGTCCTGCGTTTCTCAAATGGACATAACCAAGTTGCACTGCAGGTGGGGCAGATGTAACATGTGCAGAGAGAGAGAGTTAGATTTGGGTGGGGTGTACTTCAAACTGAAATCTAAATTGCAGTGCAGAATAGAGCAGCCAGTATTTACCCTGCACAGAAACAAAGTAACTCACCCAAATCTAATTCTCTCTGCACACGTTACATCTGCCCCACCTGCAGTGCACATGGTTTTGTCCATTTGAGGGGAAAAAGCAGCTTTGCAATCAGGTCTGAATTAGCCCTAATACCATCCCACTATTATTCAGATCTCCTGATGCCAGTTGTTGTACTCTTTTGGAGGATAAGACATTTAAGAAAAGAAAAAAAAAAACACCCTGGAATGTTGCCAGTTCTTCTGACCCTAAGGGGCTGGCACAGGATGAAGTTGGCAGTCATCTGCCGTTGCAGTTGTTTATTGTTGCTATATATGCCATAGCTGAAGTAGTAAAAAATGTCTCTATTGTAGTCACCCAGCCATTAATAGCCACTGTGAACCATTGTATTTCACATCACCTGATGGTGTAGAGGAGTTGGAGAGCGAGGACACAAACTGTGATATTTGTAGCGGAATAGTGCCACAAGGCCTACCGGCGGCATGATGCCCACATGCTGTACAGTCTAATAGTGGTGTGGGGCCTCTGCTGTGCCAGCACATGTCAATGTGTCCTGCGTGGTAAAATGTCCTGCTGGGTAATATGTCCTGCATGGTAAATACGCATACCCTCCAACATCTGAAGGGCAGAAATCGGTACATATCCGAAAAGGGGGCGTGGCCACGGGTAAAGCCTGCATGATCATGGACCACGCCCCCTTGCCGAATGTGTACTGGGCATTTTTTTATTGCATAATGTTAAATTACATTCATATAAATATTATATACCTGTGTATGTATACATATATATATATATATATATATGTGTGTATACCCACTCAGTGAACCACGCTCCCCTCTCACCGCGTCCCGCCAGCCGCCACAGGTGCTCCTAAGTCCTCCTGCTCCATGAGTCTTGTATTCTCAACAGCGCATGCGCCAGCGGGCGCACAAGGAGGAGTGCAGGGAGGGTCTACGCCGGAGCTTTGTGACCAGTGGCGTAGCTACGTTTTGGGCGCCCCCCCCGCCGTTAGGGGGGGGGCGCCCATACCCACCCCCCGCCGCCGCCCCGTCAAGCACCCCCCCCTCGGCCGCCCCGTCGCCCCGCCGCCTATGCTAACCCCCTCCCCCGCAGTCTTACCTATCGCGCTGCGCTGGTCCCGGCGGCTCCGTTCTTCTGCTGAGGACCACCACAAAATGGCCGCCCCCATACAGCAGACAGTTTCAGAGAACAGTGTGCTATATGGGGGCGGCCATTTTGTGGTGGTCCTCATCAGAAGAACGGAGCCGCCGGGACCAGCGAGATACGTAAGTCTGCGGGGGATTGGGGGGGGGTAACTATAGCACCGCAGCCCCCGGCGCCCCCACATGCACAGCTGCGGTGCTATATTTACGCCCCTGTTTGTGACATCAGAGTGATGCACGCTGGCCGGGACCCGCAATGCACCACTAGGAATGGTGCGGAAGACAGGACTACAGCTGTTTTCCAGCGTTTACTGCCCACCGGGGCCGATCGCTGACAAGGGAAATAAGGAAGACCGCCTGGAACCCCAAAAAATTGGTACATCGGTACACTTTGATTTTTGCCGGTACAGACCGTTAAAAAGTGGTACTATACCGACAGAATGGGTACAGTTGGAGGGTATGAATAATACATGGTAATATAACACTATTCCATTATTCAATATCATCTTCTACTATTAAATGAAATAATATTTCCCGAGTCCACAATGTAAATAAAACATAAGAAGAAACTAGTGCAGACCGTCCGTGCAGTGTGTGATATCCTCAGTGCACAGGATAAAATGTATGTTCTCAATATGCTCATATATTATATACTGTGGATCTAGGGCTCATCTTCCTCTCCCGCCGCTCTACCTCCGCCTCCCCCCTCTGTCTATCTCTTCACTGGCTCCCCATTCCTTTCAGAGTTCTCTTTAAACTCCTCACCACCACCTACAAGGCTCTCTCCTCCTCCACCACACCTTGGGCGAAATGTAATAGGGTGCGATTTTTGGACGAGTTCCAAACTCGCCAGAAATCGCACCTTTAAAAATCGCGTTTTTTGCCGCGAATTCGCATATGTAATGAGATGCGAATTAGCGGCAAAAAATGCGATTTGCCGCGATTTCCAGTCATGAAAATGTGCGCATTTTCAGTCATGAAAATGTGCGCATTTTCATATATGCGATTTTGGGTAAAAAAATAAAATAAAAAAAAAAACGGCGTGGGGTCCCCCCTCCAGAGCATAACCAGCCCCGGGCTGAAAGAGCCGGTCCTGGTTTCATAAAATCACAGGAACAAACAAGTTGGGGTTCCGTGCATTTTATAAAACCAGCACCAGGCTCAAGGGCCGGTCCTGGTTCCCAAAATACGGGGGACAAAATGACTAGGGGTCCCCCGTATTTCAAGAACCAGCACCGGGCCCAACCAGCCAGCAGGGTAATGCCACAGCCGGGGGGAGACTTTTTATACAAGTCCCCCCGGCCAAAGCATTTAGCCCTCTGACCGGTCAGCATGGGCAGGGGTCCTGGGGGAGTGGGGACCCCCCCAAAGAAGGGGTCCCCCCCCTCCAGAACTTACCAGCCCATGCTGAAGCCCGGGGCTGTCCTCGATGCCCCTGGGCGGTGGGCATCGAGCTGATATTTGGTGTAAAAAAATAGATAAACTATTGTTTTTTACTGTGGCACTACAAGTGCCAGCAAGCCTCCCCAGCAAGCTGGGACTTGGAGAACCACAAGTCCCAGCCTGCTGGGCATTAAAGGGCCCGCTGGCACTTGTAGTTCCACAGTTAAAAAAATAGTGCACAAAACACACTGACACACATTTTAAATAAAACTTTAATACACACATTACACACATACTAATACTTACCTATCTTCTTCCCGTAGGTAGCCCTGGTCCTGATGTCCTCCGGTCCTGTGTCGGCGTTCCTCTTCATGTCGACGTCCTTCTTGAAGTCGACGTCCCTGTCGGCGATGGCGTCCGGTGTCCGGGTCCGACGAAATCCATGGAGGAAGCTGTGGAAGGAAACCATACTCACCTGTCCCAGCGCGACGTAGTCCAGGTAAGGGTCTTTGCAAAAAAACAAACCGAACACCCCGAAACCAGACCGGACTGACGGAGACGCACGTGTGTTTGTTTACATCGTGCGGCTCCGCCTCCCGAATGCCGCTATTGGCCGCCTTGCGGCCTAGCGGCTCCTGATTGGCCGCTAGGCCGCAAGGCGGCCAATAGCGGCATTCGGGAGGCGGAGCCGCACGATGTAAACACCGTGCGGCTCTCTGTCCGGCTGGATTCGGGTGTCGGTTTGTTTTTTTGCAAAGACCCTTACCTGGACTACGTCGCGCTGGGACAGGTGAGTATGGTTTCCTTCCACAGCTTCCTCCATGGATTTCGTCGGACCCGGACACCGGACGCCATCGCCGACAGGGACGTCGACTTCAAGGACGTCGACATGAAGAGGAACGCCGACACAGGACCGGAGGACATCAGGACCAGGGCTACCTACGGGAAGAAGATAGGTAAGTATTAGTATGTGTGTATTAAAGTTTTATTTAAAATGTGTGTCAGTGTGTTTTGTGCACTATTTTTTTAACTGTGGAACTACAAGTGCCAGCGGGCCCTTTAATGCCCAGCAGGCTGGGACTTGTGGTTCTCCAAGTCCCAGCTTGCTGGGGAGGCTTGCTGGCACTTGTAGTGCCACAGTAAAAAACAATAGTTTATCTATTTTTTTACACCAAATATCAGCTCGATGCCCACCGCCCAGGGGCATCGAGGACAGCCCCGGGCTTTAGCATGGGCTGGTAAGTTCTGGAGGGGGGGGACCCCTTCTTTGGGGGGGTCCCCACTCCCCCAGGACCCCTGCCCATGCTGACCGGTCAGAGGGCTAAATGCTTTGGCCGGGGGGACTTGTATAAAAAGTCTCCCCCCGGCTGTGGCATTACCCTGCTGGCTGGTTGGGCCCGGTGCTGGTTCTTGAAATACGGGGGACCCCTAGTCATTTTGTCCCCCGTATTTTGGGAACCAGGACCGGCCCTTGAGCCTGGTGCTGGTTTTATAAAATGCACGGAACCCCAACTTGTTTGTTCCTGTGATTTTATGAAACCAGGACCGGCTCTTTCAGCCCGGGGCTGGTTATGCTCTGGAGGGGGGACCCCACGCCGTTTTTTTTTTTTACTTTAACTTTTAGCCTTTTTTTGGACAGAACCATGCACAGATCACACAGATTTGTGCATGGTTCTGTAAAAATCGCCAGCAAGAAGCTGGTCTATTTTTTTTGCGTTTTTTGGTAAGGTCCCATATGCGACTTTAGAACTCGCATCCTATTACATATGCGAGTTCTATAGTTTCCTATGGGAAAACATCTGGATGCGATTTTCAGTGTGACTGAAAATCGCATCTTTAAAATGTGCGATTTCGCGGTAAAAAGTGCGCTTTTTACCGCGATTTTTAACCTATTAAATGTGCGATTTTCGGAAAATGTGCGATTTCGGCCGTTTTTGACCAAAAATCGCACATGTCTAAAAAATCGCACCCTATTACATTTCGCCCCTGACCTCTCTTCACTGATCTCTATCCACACTCCATCCCGTCCTCTTCGCTCCATCGCTGACCGCCGACTGACCTCTCACCTAATCACCTCCTCCCACTCCCGTGTCCAAGACTTCTCTCGCGCTGCCCTCCTGCACTGGAACAACCTCCCGCCACCCATCAGGCTTTCTGATTCCCTTACCTCCTTCAAGCGCTCCCTCAAAACCCACTTTTTCGACTAGCCTATCCCTCTTCCTAACCCCTTTTGATACTCCTATCCTGCCTCCGTTCCTACTTATCCTATTGTTTTTTGTTCGTCCATCCACCTATTTTTAGTATGTTAACTCGGGATGCTGTCATTTGGTCTACTGCATTATGGTCGACAGTCATTAGGTTGAATCCATTAGGTCGACATGCTAAAAGGTCGACATGACTCTAGGTCGACATGGGAAAAGGTCGACATGATTCTAGTTCGAAAGGTCATTAGTTCGACAGGTCATTAGTTCGACAAGGTCATTAGTTCGACATTGTCTATGTCGACATTCACAAGGTCGACATGGAGTTTTTCACTGTTTTTTGAGCCAACATGTGCCGACAGGCGGTATTTCATGCCCTACCATCCACTAGGGCGTGGTGGGAGAATAAAATAGTGTGCCCGACGCATAGCGAGCGATGCGAGGGGATGCAGTGCACTTTAAACTGTGTCCATGTCGACTGTGTTGACATTCAGGTAAAAAAACAAAGAAAAACCCCATGTCGACCTTGTGAATGTCGACATAGACAATGTCGAACTAATGACCTTGTCGAACTAATGACCTGTCGAACTAATGACCTTTCGACCTAGAATCATGTCGACCTCTTCCCATGTCGACCTAGAGTCATGTCGACCTTTTAGCATGTCGACCTAATGGATTCGACCTAATGACTTTCTACCATAATGCAATAGACCAAATGATCCCAACCCGTTAACTCTTATGAGCAGGGTCCTCCTTCCTCACGTACCCACCCTACCTCTTTACCTCACCAGTGCTCCTGCCCTGTTCTTCCCTTCCTCCACTTCATCTTCAGTCTCCTCGACAATTTTGACACCTACTTCTGAACTGATGCTGATTTTTTTTCTACCAGCTATACCCCTATTTATACTGTATTTTTCAACACACCCTGTACGTTACCTTGTAATTTGTTTTTTGTTTGCTATGTATGGCGCTGCGGACACTTTGTGGCGCCTTATAAATAAACGTACTACTACTAGGGGTCAATGTACCGCTTATTTGCTCGGGTATGGGTCATTGGATCGACCCATATTTGGACAACATGCATTGGAAGGTTGACAGTCAAAAGGGTTTTTCACGTGTTTTTGTCCCAAATGTGGCCGTAGTTGGCATGGACCCTGTCAAAGTGACGTCAGGTAGCACAACAATCTTTTAGCTATTGGACATTAGCGGCTAATTGGACGGACTTCCCGAATTGAACCAGCTCCTAATTGTCACTCCTAATTGACACACCCTTGTGGCTAAACACCCCAGTGGTCCCTGGTAATAACAGCAGATGAGCATCGGTGGCCGGCAATGTTACGGGAGCGTGCGTCATCCCTCATTGCTTATCACAAGGCCGTACACACTGCGCTGCTTTTGAGATGAAAGCAAAACAACCAGCAAAACTTATCTGCTTTCATCTCAAAATCACCCAGTGTGTATGGGCCTTTAGAGTCCTAGTTCACCCCAGCTCCACTATTCTGGGCAGGTCCTATGGGCCTCCTTTACAACCAACATGTTCCAACCACATAGTCTTTATCAAGGCAAAGACCATCTGGTCGAAATGCGTTGGTTATAGAGGGAACCCATACTCTCTTTCTATTCTCAACTCCACGCCGACGTGGATAGTGGGGGTATGAAAAGGTCGTAGGACGCGTACCGCCGCCCCTCGCGGGCTCGCTGCGCTCACCATGCTTCGGGTTGGCGTTGATAGTGTGAAAAATGACATTTGGGATGCATTTTACATGATGTCAACTCATGTCCATAATTTCTGTGAAAAATGACATCGCATCGCATCAGATCGCATGCGATCGCATGCGATGCGATGCGATTTTTCCCTGTACGATGCACATCGTGGGAGCCGTGAAAGTACACAAGTACCAGAGCTACTATACTTGGTAAAGTGCTAGGAAATGGTGCTGAGGATTCGATGTAAATTTATCTATCTCATTCCTTTTTTCCCCCCAAAATTTAAAAGTGTAATGTGGGCTAGGTGACGAGGGAGATTGCTAGACTAATGAGGGAGAGAGGGAGATTGCTGCTATGCCAGGGAGTCTCGTGCAGAATGCAGGAGGGGATGTAACAGTGTAATGTGGGCTAGGTGACATGAGGGAGATTGCTAGACTAATGAGGAAGAGAGGGAGATTGCTGCTATGTCAGGGAGTCTCCTGCAGGAGGGGAGGCAACTATGATGTAACAGTGTAATGTGGGCCAGGTGACATGAGGGAGATTGCTAGACTAATGAGGGAGTGAGGGAGATTGCTGCTATTTCAGGGAGTCTCCTGCAGAATACAGGAGTGTCGGCAACTATACACTAATGCATGTACCAACTTAGGCTGTTTTTTTCTGGGACTGGCTGAGATTTGGGGGTGGGGGGTGCTTCCTAATCGTAAAATATTTCAAATGCGTTCTGATTTGTAGGGTGTAACGTGGCATTACCACAGTTTTGTGCCTACATCCCACTGCTTCACCATCATTGGCAGCATGGGAAGTTGGTATAGGTTTTACAACCCTATATAATAAAGGTTACCACAGCTCCTTAACTCTGTGGGAGGAATTCAAGTGTTGTGTGCACCACAGGACACTAGATGGCATCCGGTGGTGCAACTCAGGTGTTTCTCTATTTGTGTGCTCACAGCCGCCAGCCTACATTACTGTTATGTAGTTCAGTCATTGTCAGCTGGTAACTAGCTGAATGAGATTTCTCCCGTGTAGCCGATTGCCTCCAGTGGGAAGAGGCTGTTCACTATTTTTCTAGTTCTAGAAAAGTAAAGAGTCAAGCAACTGAATGGGTTGAAGCTCTGCCCCTTTCCACCACAGTGGAGCCATTTTCTGACTCTAAAAGCAGCAATTGATTATAGAGTTCTGAGAGTAGTACTGTACGGCCAACATTTACAACAGTGACCTCTAGTGGTAAAAAAATAATTCACTTTTCCGTACAGACATGCTTAGTTAGACAAACTTTTGGAAGCTTTGAGGCAGACTTGGCCACAGCTACACCTATGCAAAGTGAACACTATTGCAAAATGCATGCCAGAAGTAACAGTAGAAAATTCTACTGGTTTAAGCCATGTACACTGACATCCCACTTACGCTCATGATTTAAACCATTTATATTTTATACAACAAATGCATTTGATAATAGGTGTAAATAAACCTGCTAAACCCTCCCTAAAATGCAACAGAACAGAAGCAACTCCCCATTACATGTACATAACAATTACCCCGCCAGTTGGTTAGCGGTAGTTGCTTGCACTGGCACCTGCTTACTTGCAAGTAATGCCGCTTTCTACAGTTTTTCATTACCAGTTATTTAATTAGTACATAAGCACACACATATTTACAAAGAATACTTGGTCAATCATATTAGTCCCTGTCCCAATGGAGCTTGCAATCTATACTCCCTACCACATTTAAGTTACATGCACGCAAACATACACTAGGGTTACTTTTTTGTCGGAAACAGTTTACCTACCAGTATATTTTTGAAGTGCAGTCGAAAACCAAAGTGCCCCGAGGAAACCCACTGAAGCATGAGGAGAATATACAAACTACACCCAGTTAAGGCTGTAGTTGGAATCGAACCCATGACCTCAGTGCTGTGAGGTAGTAATGCTGACCATTACACCGCCCATGCTGCCAAAGCAACCCTCTCTTTGTGAATAGTGTGATATGTAGTATGTAAACTACAGCCAAATAAGAACCCTGAATGGCTGTCTAGCTGAGCTACAGGAGTTGATGAGTGCCAGTTGTCTGCAATTGAACTCTGATAAAACAGAGGTGCTTATGATAGGTCAAAGAACAAGACTTCAGAAGAGCCAACCAACAGGACTCACGCTTGGGGGTGCAGAACTTCAATACACAGAACATGTGCAGAATCTTGGTGTTGTCCTGGATAGTGTCTTGACACTTAAGCATCAGTTATCAGCCAAAATTAAATCCTCATTCTATCATCTAAAGAATATAGCCAGAATCAAACACTTAATTCCCTCAGAAGATCTACCTACAGTCATACATGCATTTGTATCATCGCGCCTCGACTACTGTAATGCCCTCTACCTTGGTCTCCCAGCAAAATAACTACACTGCTTGCAGATGGTACAAAATACAACTGCCAGGCTATTACCCAATCAGCCCCATTCCCAGTGGCGTACTAGGGCTCTGCAGCCCTAGCAGTGGCGGGGGGAGCTGGCACCACGGGGGCACAGGGTCGTGGTGCAGTGACCTGTGGGAGCCGAAGGCAGGAGTGGGGGGCTGTGGTTGCTCTCCGGCCGTTGCTGCGCCTATCAGTGTAGAGCAGAAGCACCGGCAGCAGAGGAGAGAGAGAGCTTCTGTCAGTACTGCTGGGCAGCAGCAGCATGGGAAGTCCTTGCCTGCACCTTCCTCTCTACCCAGCCCCTCCCCCCTCATCAACTCAGCTCAGGGCCAGTACAGCATGAGCAAGTGCCTAGCAGTGATTGGAGGTACTCGGCAGGCACATGCTGATTAGAAGTGCCCATGATTAGAGGAGCTCAACTGATCCCTGGAACATGGAGGATCACACAGCATGGACTTGCTTGTGAGTATGCCTCCTGCCTCCACTGTAGCTCCTGATTCTCCCTGCAGCTTATCTCTCTCTCAGCATCTGCCCCCTCTCTCACTGCCCAGTGTGAATGTCTATATAAGATTAAAACAGTGGATAATAAATGAAGTACGCAGTTTACCTACTGTGTCCATAAACCTATAACCTTTTATTCGAACAAAGCGTAGCGCAGCGAACATTGTCCGTGTATAAAACACGCTATACCAATACCATTAAATCGGTATCTTTTCGCAGTACTCAAATGAAGTACGAAATCAGGTACTGTTTCCTTATAAACCTTTCCGCTTATTGCGAATAAAAGCCAAGACTCGGTATAAATTCCGGAACAAGGGGATAAATTCCCTGTACCATATATTTCTGTCCCTAGCGGACAACAGGGGGTTACAGACATCTAGAAGCAGATAACAAGATATCCAGACTGCTATACAATACAAAATAGGTTCTAAACTTACAGGGGAAAAACAACAGATATAAATACAATCAGCCACAATACAGTATTCACATACAGGAAGGCAACAGTTACCGTCTCATCAATAGCACTGGCGCAAACCCGGTCCGAGCTCCCTATATTCTATCCAGAATATAGTCCAGGAAGAAGAAGAAGCACAATGAGAAAGCTCTCAGGTTGTGTTTAACCTCTTATAGTGTCCAGGTAGAAGGGGCAGTAAGGGTCTCCATTGGTCAGAAGATAAGGTGTCGCTTCTCTTGGATTGGTGCAGAGGAATGCACCTCTGTGTCTTTGTTCTCAAGGCATCATCATAGGGGTCATAACTCAAGCTGTGAAACCTGTTACATCCGGATCTTCCAGTTACACTGTCCTCGTAGTAAAGTGACCATTAAAAATGTAATTGTTCCATAACTTTTGGCTGTTACAAGTTGCAAACTTTATACCAGAACCGGAGCGCTGCGCATGAGAAGGAATACACAGATGCGAAATACGTTCAATAAAAGTTGTGTTTTACCATTTAAGCTATGTGTTGTGAATTAAAACCATTTATCTATATTTTATTATTTGTAAGTGAGAGATATGAATTTATGCGTATCAGTATGGCTGCGCACGGGGTTCGCCTTATTATAAACCCTGATTCCTATACTTCATTTGCGTAACTCTGCGAACCAAGGTGGCGGCCATACCATTCTATTGTGGTGTGTATGCAACTCGACTTTGATAGTCCACCCTTTGCCAGTATACAGCTCGACTTTGACACCAGTATCTGTACCCCTTCTCCCTGCCCAGTATCTGTAACCTCCTCTCACTGCCCAGTATATGTCCCCCCTCTCCTTGCCCAGTATCTGTCCCCCCTCTCCATGCCCACCAACTGTCCGCACACTCCCTACCCACCATCTGTTCTCCGCTTCCCTGCCCAGTATATCTCCCCCCTTTCTCTGCCAAGCACATCTCTCCTCTCCCTGCCCAGCATCTCTCCCCCTTTCTCTGCCCATCATCTTTTCCCCCTTTCTCTGCCCATCATCTCTCCCCCTCTCTCTGCCCAGCATATCTACCCATCTCTCTGCTCAGCATCTTCCCCAGTTTCTACAGTGCTTGAAACCCCTGACAACGAGCATAGAAACCCCCAGCAACGAGCATGTAGGTAAAAAAATATGAATTCATGTAGAGGGGGGGGGGGGGCAGAAACTGTTTTGGCAGGGGGGGGGGGGGCACAAAATTTCTAGCTATGCCACTGCCCATTCCAGCCACATAACACCCATTCTTTACTCCCTTCACTGGTTGCCTATAAGATGGCAAATCATTTTCAAGATTGACTTACTGACTTTCAAAACTCTACATGACCAGGGCCCAAGGTACCTGCAGCAGCTTCTGATCCCTTATTGTCCCACTCAATTACTGTGATCGGTTGATGAAGGACTACTAACAGTACCCAGAATTTCCCTGAATTCATCTGGGGATCGAGCTTTCAGCTCTGTGGCTCCCACTCTATGGAACTCACTTCCCCACACAGTTCGAGAAGCTTCCACTCTGGAAACATTCAAAAATAGACTCAAGACTTTCCTGTTCACCCAAGCATTTCACTAATGTCCCTTGTTAAGTTTGTGTTGTATTTGTGCTGTAAAAGGCTAATGCAAGCACAAAAAAAAACAGAAGAAATGGGTGGATGTACAGCGCTAGGTTTATAACTGAAAAACTATACACTACCACATGTGAATAAATTTATAACATTTATTATCACAAAAAGTATAATTTAATGAGAGCTCTCATAATAAACCGTAAACAGTAAAGGTATATATTAAAAACAATTAATATAATATAATTAATATAATATAACTAGGTGATTCATCGCGCCCTACGGGCGCTCTTCACACCGGCGTAAGGGGCTACGCCCCTTAATTTGTGAACATTTGTATTGTGAGAAATATGGTTAGAATTGTATGAAAGATGCCTGTATTGCAGCTTCTGGCAGTGGGTGAGGGTCCAGCGTGGCAGCACAGGAGTACCGGACGGTGGCCCTGAGTCAGTGTCTCCTCCTACTGGGTGGGAGTTAGGGTGCATGAGAGCAGGAGGCTGGGATATGAGGCATAATAGGGGTATGTGGGCAACACAGCGTCAGCGATTACCCAGTGGTGGAAGTTACGGTTCAGGAGAGCAGGAAGCTGGGTAGTGATAGGGGTGTGTGGGCATACGGGGGACTAAAGAGGGTGGTGGACACTGTGCAGCTTCTGCCAGTGGGTGAGGGTCCAGCGTGGCAGCACAGAAATACAGGAGTCAGTGTCTCCTCCGACTGGGTGGGAGTTAGGGTGCATGAGAGCAGGAGGCTGGGCGGTAAAGCATGATAGGGGAATGTGGGCAACACAGGGTGAGCGGGTCTCCACTGGCAGAAGTTACGGGGCAGGAGAACAGGAGGCAGGGCAGTGTCCTCCCACATTGATGGCAAAAGTATTCAACATCGCCCATAAACCATCGATTATTTGAAAATCATTGATGGTCGATGGGCATCCCTAGAACTGGAGGAGGGTGGGGGACAGTATGCAGCTCCCGGCAGTGGGTGAGCGTCTCCTCCCACTGGGAGGGAGTGAGCGTGCATGAGAGCAGGAGGCTGTATAATAGTGGTATGTGGGCAAGACATTGATAAAAGTTGTGGAGCTGGTGCAGAGGGCAGTGGGGAAACCTGCAGTGCGGCAGCCAGGGCCGGATTTCCCACCTAGGGGCGGTACCTGCTTGTGGTGGTACAGGATCCCCCATTGTCACGGGCGTACGTGAAATGCGGGAGCGGGGGCCGCGGTGGTCCGCTGGGGGGTGGAATTACCGGAAGGGGGTCAGGGGGGTCTGCAAATTGCGGGAGGGGGGTGGTGTGTGGGGATCCGCGGTTAGCGGGAGGAGGCGGTGGTCCGCAAATCGTGGGCGGGGGCGCGGGGGGGCTTGAATCGTGGGAAGGGGGGTCCGCAAATTGCGGGAGGGGGGTTGTCGGGGTTAGTGAATTGCGGGAGGGGGGGTTGCGGAGGTCCGTGAATTGCGGGAGGGGCGCGTGGGGTGCCGTGAGTCAAGGGGGGGTGGTGCGGGGGTCCGTGAATCACGGGAGGGGTCATGATTCGCAGGAGGCGGGGGTCGTGGGGGGGCTGCGAATCGCAGGAGGGGGGGTGTGGGGGGTTGCCGTGAATTGCATGAGGGGGGCGTGAATCAATTGAGGGTGGGCGCAGGGGGGTGGTGCGGTGGTCCGTGAATCGCGGGAGGGGGCACAAATCGCGGGAGGGGGGTCGTGGGGGGTTCCGAATCGCAGGAAGGGGGGTAGGGGGGTGCCGTGAATTGCGTGAGGGGGGCATGAATCGCGGGAGGGGGGGTCCCCGATTGTGTGAATTACGGGGCGGTCGCAAATCGCGAGAGGTGCCGAGGGGGCCCGCAAATCGCGGGAGGGGGGCGCTACGGGGGGTTTCGTGAATCGCGGGAGGGGGGGTCGTGGGGGGGTTGCGAATCGCAGGAAGGGGGCTGTGGGGGTGCCGTGAATTGCGTGAGGGGGCATGAATCGCGGGAGGTGGGGTCCCCGAATGTGTGAATTAGGGGGTGGTCGCAAATCGCGAGAAGTGCCGAGGGGGCCCGCAAATCGCGGGAGGGGGGCGCTACGGGGGGTTCCGTGAATCGCGGGAGGGGGCGGCGCGAATTGCGGGAGGGGGGGTCGCAAATCGCAGTAGGGGAGGGTGCCGTGAATCGCGGGAGGGGGGGTCGCGGGGGGGGGCCCTTTTAATGCCGGGGATGCAGATGTCCTGCGAATCGCGGGAGGGGGCTCGCGGGAGGGAGGGGTCGCGCGATTCGCGGGAGGGTCGCGGGGGTCCCGCGTTTCGCGGGAGGGGGGGGTCGCGGGGGTCACGCGAATCGCGGGAGGGGGGGTCGCGGGGGTCCCGCGAATCGCAGGAGGGGGGGCGCGGGGTCCCGCGATTTGCGGGAGGGGGGTCGCGGGGGTCCCACGATTCGCGGGAGGGGGGGTCGCGGGGGGGCCCGCGAATCGCGGGAGGGGGGGGTCGCGGGGGGTCCCGCAAATCGCGGGAGGGGGGGTCGCGGGGGGGTCCTGCAAATCGCGGGAGGGGGGTCGCAGGGGTCCTGGCAGAGGGTAGGGATGTGCAGGAGTAATGGTGGATGGTGGCTGGGGAGTAATGGTGGATGGTGGGCGTGTACTGTAGCCCTGGCTGGGCGGGGGGAGGTGATGTCAAGGGGGTGGAACGTTAGACACATGAAACTGTTCTACACAGGAACGTTCTCCACAGGGGTTGAGTGACAGATCTGGCTAAATATATAAGAGATTGGACAGAGGCTCTCTGATGTGAATAGGCTCCACAAGATACAATGCACCAGCACGTTATATTTACCAGAGGGAGACTGGAAGATGTTGGAATGTCTCCTTAATTATATAGCTGCATGGGTTATGTCCTGATCCAGATACATGCCCAGTGGGTCCATGTAATCAAAGCAGATTTGTTATGGGCAGTCCTTTTGGTATATGCATACCTTGCATGACACTGCTGGAAACTAAATGGTCCTGGGAACGATGGTAAAACTGGTCCGGAATAAGGTGCAGAATATAGTGCAGTCTTGGTAATGTGCAAAGAGGAAATTGAGGTACGGTGGAGAGATGCTGGATGGTGCTCAACGAGTTTCGATGCTAACTTACTTCTTCATCAGGAGCTTGGGTAAGGCAAGCACTTTGAGTCTTATTAGGAGAAAAGTGCTATATAAATAACATTATTATTATTATTATTATTATTATTCTACAGTATTGTACTAGGGTCAATTTCCACAATGCTTTGCATTCTGATGCTTGGGTATCTTTTTCCAATTTCTATTATATGCTTCTGTGCGGACTGCTTTTTTTTAATTGTTTTTTATCCTTACTTTGCTCACCCTATATATCCCTTACAGGTGACCAGTCAGTACCTAACCATTAGTCTAGTATAATCACAACAATTTAAAGGAAATCTTATGAATATAAAAATACCTTTAATACACAGTCCAACACTGGTATTATAGTGATTATACTATGTACTGTACTATATACTGGTATATATTGAGTGTACATCATACAGAGGGGAAAATAAAATGGAACTAATACAATTCCGCCTCTCCTGCCCACTGATTGCTTCCTCCCATTCCTGCCTTCAAGATTTTGGACTCCCCACCTCTCTTCAAAACTTTAAACAGGCTCTCAAGACCCACTTCTTTATCAAACCCAGCCATCTCTCATTTACTTCTTCTTCAAACCCAGCCATCTCTCACCCACTTCTTCATCAAACTGTAAGGACTCTGAAGGGATTCCAGACTAGACTGTGAGGCCGTGTCCGTGAGGGGTGAGGATTACAACGACACCTATACTTGCTAACTCTGTTGTCTCTCCCAGTGGTTGATTGACACATGCACCGCTAGACTTCCCCTATAGCAGCCGCATCCGAAGGAGCGAGTTAGGCCCACTCCAACCCAGATGCCCCCAGGTCTTATGTAGGACATCGCATCAACTGAAACTGAGAGAAGGTCAAAAGGATAACTGACTAAAAAGGGACACAAAACAATAATGTGGCACAACTGTCCTCCACGGGGTGGAATCCTCCAGCAGCCCAACGTACACTTATTTAAACAAATGATCCCTAGCTGGATTAATTAGGAAGATAGTTAAGTAGGGAGCAACGATAGAGCTTCCCACCAAACTACCCTAAATGCAACAATACATGAAGGTGTTAACACACAGTACTCCAACAGCTAGACCTATACATGCAGTTCTGCAGAAAGATGTTTATAACACGGAGCTGGTTCCCACCATAACACTGTTGATAGCTTGTGGGAATACCAAAGAGACACCATATAACTTCACACATAGATAATACTGCACTGCAATTAGCAGATAATACAAATGCCTAGATGGTACAAGGACACTTATCTCTGTACAGGTCTGGGTCAGGACATCGGTACCAGGGGACAGGAAGAAACTTGGACTCATCTGCAACACAATCCCAGATGCACAGCAAGGACACAGACTTCAGGCTTGCACAAGATGCTGACAGACAAAACAGACTAGGACTGGCTGCACAAGGAAAAACACTGGCATCTGGGTGAAAGGCAGCATGGGAGATAAGTAGCAGACTTCCGATCAGAAGAGCCAAGGCAGACAAGCTCTTCTTACTACAGGTAAGCAGCCTTACACACCATATCCAGAGCTAATGGCTTAATCAAGCAGCAGCTGTGCTCACCTTGAGGACACAGGAGTCAGGCTGCATTTACAAAGACCCGCCAGAGGCGGCTCATAACACAAACCCAGCCATCTCTCATCTACTTCTTCATCAAACCCAGCCATCTCTCATCTACTTCTTCATCAAACCCAGCCATCTCTCATCTACTTCTTCACCAAACCCAGCCATCTCTCACCGACTTCTTCATTGAACCCAGCCATCTCTCACCGACTTCTTCATTGAACCCAGCCATCTCTCACCGACTTCTTCATCAAACCCAGCCATCTCTCATCTACTTCTTCACCAAACCCAGCCATCTCTCGCCCACTTCTTCACCAAAGCTAATCATCTCTCACCCACTTCATCCTAAGCCACTGGTACATGTTTAATTCTACCTATGCTCTCATCCTAACCAGAGGATGCACCACCAATGTACAGTAGTCCAACCATGTAAGCACATAAATTAAAAACATACCTGTTATCATGTATGTATATATACGTGATGGATGGACCCCCTGGGGATCATTAGCGCTGTAAAGGCCCCCATACATTAGGCCGACTTGTCCTTAGGACAAGTCGGACCCAATTCTCCTGTGAGCCGCCCGACAGCTCCCCGGGAGGCTCACATACAATTTGTCACTTGATAAGCCAAATTTTACATATGGTAAACCGCTTGCGATTTACTAAATGTAACGGGGAGCTGCAGCGGGCGGTGAGGAGCAGGGGCAGGCGGTGAGGGGCAGGGGGGCGCCGGTGA
The DNA here is from genome assembly GCF_055691185.1 of Crinia signifera. Taxonomy (NCBI): domain Eukaryota; kingdom Metazoa; phylum Chordata; class Amphibia; order Anura; family Myobatrachidae; genus Crinia; species Crinia signifera. The sequence goes on along the minus strand of NC_139221.1, from coordinate 304,368,138 downwards.
TCCCTGAGCACTTAGCTGGCTGGGTCCCTGACCACTTTGTTGGCCGGAAGCCACTGCCGTCAGCGGGAGCAGCGCAGAGTACCAGGGAGCCGGGCAGGAGAAGACGCTGCCGGGCAGCGGCGGAACTCGGGAGCAGAACACTTAAAAAAAAAAAAGCCCATTACAAATGCATAGGAAGCCATTGATTGACTGAGACCTCTCTCAGCCAATTAGCGATTGGCTGAGAGAGGTCTCAGCCAATCAATGGCTTCCTATGCGTTTGTATGGGCTTTTTTTTTTTTTTAAGTGTTCTGCTCCCGGCACACGCGCTGCCGCTGCAGCGTCTTCTCCTGCCCGGCTCCCTGGTACTCTGCACCGCCGCCCCTGCTCCTGCTGACGGCAGCTTCTTCCTCCTCTGCCCAGCTCCCTGCGCCGTCCCCATGATCCCTCCGCCCGGCTCTGGTAGGTCCCCCCCGCCAGCTGCAGTCCTTGCATGGCTCCGGGCAGCACATAAGATTTAGAAAATCTTATGTGCAGCACGTCCAACCTCCCGACTCTCGACTCCGATCTAATGCGCATGGGGCCGCACATCGGGTCGGAGGGGATGTCTACATATGCGATTTGGGCCGATTTTACGGCCCGATTCGTCCGAATCGGGCAAAAACCGTGCCCAAATCGCATAGTGTATAGGGGCCTTTAGTATCAGGCGCCACGCGGCATCTGGAAATCAGCATGAGCATTCACACTATCTTTCTAAGTATGCTCCTGACCTCCCATTGGCTAGTTACACCGGAGGGGGGCGGACTTAAGAGTGTGAGAATCTTTTTTTTTTTTTTTTTAAGTGAGGTCCTTTTCTTCTATTGTCATACAGGGGTCTCTTACCATCAGTCTACGCAATCTACGGTCATTAGTTCGACCCTACTAAGGACGACATGCATTGGGTTGACCACTGAAGGTCGACAGGCCTTAGGTCGACACCTGAAATAGGTCACATGGATAAGGTCGACAGGGTCTGGAGGTCGAAACAAGAATTAGGTCAACAATCGAAAGGACGACAGTCAAAAGGTTGACATGAGTTTAAAAAAAAATTTGAGCCGACATGTGCCGACAGGTGGGAAAATAAATTAGTGTGCCGAGCACAGCTGGGCACCTTGCCCAAAGCATGTGAAGAGCAGCGAGCCATGCGAGGGGACACGGTACACTTAGACAGTGTCCATGCTGACATTTGGGACAAAAATTTTTTTGACAGTCAACCTTCTCATTGTCGACGTAATGCTTGTGTCGACCTTCAGACCCTGTCGACCTTTTTCATGTGTCAACCTAAGGCCTGTCGACCTAAAGTTGGTTGACCCACTGACCCTTACCCGTCTACTCCTGGCTCATCTGTTCCTCGCAAAACACCTCTTTGGATTTATTTGACCCAAATATAAAGGAATCTGTGCGCATTCGCTTAAATATACAAATAAATCAATATTACTCCAAATGTACCTTAAATCACCAAATGCAAATTATGGCCATAACACTTTCCCATCTTCCATTTACTGATTTTTTTTAAATACATTTTTATAGATTTTTCATTAGAACAAAGCACCTGTTTGTTTAGGCAGACACGTCAATACATAATTGTTATGCATCAAGTAGGTGATATACTACAGCATACTGTAAGTATGAAAAAGCAAGTATTAAATGCATATTAAAAATCGTTATAGAAACGAAAATACCCGAAGGTGCCATTCGGGTAGGTATCCAACAGATAGAAACGGGAATGCATATGATGACATTCTTATCGTAGTAATTGATGCAGAATTACTTATCACGGATTTCTGACAGAATAGTCATACACCGAGTATCAAACATTGATGTGTCAAACACAAAACAAAATAAAAAATCCCCCTTCAAAACATACCTCCCCATAACAACCCATAACAACCCACCCCCGACTTTAGGTGTACTTAGATCCCTTAAGGCTCCTAATGAATTATGTTGGTTGGCCTATACCTTAACTTAACCTTAAGTGCCTAGAAATAACTCACACAGGACACCTTAACTTAAATAACAACTCGGACAACCATGGCATAAGTTTAAACTGGTCATAATATTTGTTGAAGTGGTATGACCCTTATTTGTCTAAAGGGATGGCCAAGAAAAGGACTTGAGATCAGCACCAGTCTAAGGTGTATGTCAATGGTAGCGACTGCAACGCTCCAATCCAACAAAAACACTCCTTACGTAAGGTACAGCCTGCGCCGTGACGGACTTACCGTCCCTTCTATGGTATGGCGCGGACACCTCCAGGAAGTGTCCAACGTCCCCCCGCCGAGTCGGGACTCGTCCACCATCCTGGCAAAGGGGGGCAACACCGCACGGCGACCGCCTGACACCTCACCCGACTGCTGGTCGAGAGCGCCTTCTCGACGATTTATAATTAAAGTTATTGAATCAAATTGGTTAGACAGCCCGCAGGCCAGGTAGCACAAGATTGAGAAAAAAGGGGAGCGAGGGAGGGGATCCAGACTCAAAGAGGAAGTACTTCCTACCAACTTGCCTTTAAATACCCCTCTCTAAGCTGACTCCCCCAAGCTACCTGATTGGCCCATCCATCTGCCCCTGACTGCATGAGGTTTTTTCCCACAGCACCTTGCTTCTTCAAATAACTTTATTTACAACCCCCAAATTCCCAGGCTCTTAAATACACTCGAGCCTATGCAGCCCTCGTTCTATCTTAAAAAACAAACCCTACCCCTTCCCCTCTAACTTCTATGGACTATAGGAGAAAGTAAATTAGTGGCCTTTAGCTACAGCCAAGTCAAAACTCCACCAGTAATAGGATACGTACATTTCTATGGTAGCTAATCCGTACCAAAAATCTAACTTACCCCTCCCATCCTCCTACCCATCCAACTGACCCACTACCTATGTTACGTATCTAATACTACACTACACATAGGCCCGTATTCAATGCGGACGGCAAGGGGGTTAAACGGCAGAAACAATCCTCGCTGTTTAACCCCCTCGCCGGCCGCTCACCATAGTCAGTGATCCGGGGGAATTCTCACTGTCACAGGACAACAAGGATTCCTCCAAACGGCGAGGCTCGTGGCTAATGCAGGGAGCCTCGCTGCATTCACCGGCAAAATACGCCGATTCCCCCTCACTCCAAAAATGGAGTGAGGGGGAATCGGCGTATGCAGGGGGGTCCATTGAATATTAACAGGGCGAGCGGTGACAGCGAGCAGTCAGCACTGCTCGCTGTCACCGCTCGCCCCCGGCATTGAATACGACACTAGTACTAAACAAACCTAACCCTCCCCTTCCCACCCAAGTAATGAAGGATATATAATGGAAAACTAACAGGGGCTACAGTCACCGATTTACTATTTCGGATAGCTGAAATGCCTTTTACATATTTACATATTTCTAAACTGTCTGCATCATCAATGAAATATATTTGTATTGGCGCCTAATGAGCTAGTGTATTCTCCATTCCACAAATCATTGGGGAGTCATTAGTGCGCCATTAAAATGAATCAGTAAGACACATGGATCCAGCAAGATTCCGCTGAAAGCCGCGGCGGAGGATAAGGTTATTCATTAGTAATGTTAGGCACCTCTTTGAACAAGGGCTGGATATGGCAGCGTTCCACTAATAACTCCCAGCCATGCCCGTCTTATCATGCTGAAATAATAAGGGTGTGACTTTTCTACCGCAGAACTGTCAATTCCGACAAATACTTCCATACTGTCATCTTTTGCTTGGCTCCCGATGTTGTTACATTGCAGATTGTTAATTCAGAGAAAAGGGAAACAGGAGCGTCTACCACATTGGCGCTTCTTGTACCAAAAAGCGGTCAAATTTCACAATCTCTATATTATTAGAACGTGAATGACATGCCACAAACACAAGCTGTATTCTGCATTTTAACACATGAATATTCCAGGCTTTGCACAGTATTTAGGTGATCTAGTTCTCTAAAACCTAGAGGACTAGATAGGATTCTCAACTCCATACTGTATGCGTAGAGATTTTAAGGAAGGCTGACGCGTTTCATCGCTGCTGTGCTTTCATCAGAAACATATTGTTTATGCTTCAGCCTTACTTAAAGGTATCAGCAACAATTATGATGCTCAGTTTTCAGTCAGGATTTTCTTGATTGTGCTCAATGGCAGGCAGCATTGGCCGGTTTTGCCTTGTAAATCATTGTCCCTTTAAAAATGCATGCTATCTTGGCAAAATCCCAGATATATACAGTATATATTGTAACAGGTTCGCTGTTCTGATAGGACAAACAGCAGGCAGTTTTTCGGTATTTGTGCATGTTTTAAATGACATATAAGCCACAAATCCACTGACAGAAAACAAGGCTTCATATAAACAAACAAAGAAAGGTATTTGTCCATGCAGCACTCCTTACACATGATGCCTCAGTGCATCCGGGCACTGGCAGTCCAAGTCCCTGGCGCTGCAATTCTTATTGCTACTTACTGGCCCTTATTTGGTATCAGCGCAATGAGCAGCACACTAAACAAAGTTTAAATTTCTTTCCCTTCTCCTGCAATTAGCCCAGTTCCCACCTGTAGCTGTGCAGGTCTGAAAACCTGGACTGGAGCCGTATGTTTGGGAGCCCACCTATCTATCCCCCAAACACACATCAGAGACCCATTCCTGGCATTGCAGTGAACCAGGTTCTGTTACCTGGCTGCAAACCACTCTCTCTGAAGGTGCCCATACACGTTACAATTATTGTATACAATATTGTATACAATATCGCATCTCATCGCATCTCGGTTTTGCGATGAGATGAGATCTTATGAGATGTACTAGATCTCATCCCATCTCATCGCAAAACCGAGATGCAATGAGATGCGATATTGTATACAATAATTGTAACGTGCATGGGTGCTGGACGGCTCCTTAACCCTTTACAGGGCAGTTGTGAGTTGTGGCAGAGAAAAACAGTTACTCACCATTGTATCTGCTGCTAGCGCTAGGGCTATTGAAAGTTTTAGAAAGTTTATTTATTTGGTTTTTAATACATATCGGTATAAATAGTTTAAAAAAAGTTTGCTACAATATCAGATAAAGACATAAAAATTATAACATCATCAAGTGCGTAATAGAAAAAAAAAAACCAGAAAACAGGATTATATCTAAACAAGGAATTCAATACATCAGTTAAGTCAATAAAATAGACATCTCTACATATAAACATAGATTCCAAAGAGGAGAAATAAAGGAGAAATAATAGAAATAATAGAAATTTGGATTACTTTTAACCAAATATAAAAGAATCTGTGTGCATTCTCTTAAATATAAAAATAAATCAATATTACTCCAAATGTACCTTAAATCACCAAATGCAGATTATGGCCATCTTCCATTTGCACATTTTACAGTCACTGATTTTTTTTAAATTATTTTTTATTGGTTTATTCATTACAACAAAACACCTCTTCAGGCAAGCCTATCATATTTAGGTACCACCCACATGACCCTCTGAGGCATTTATGTATTATATAGCTTCCCTTCTGGACTTGTAACTGCTATGCTATTACTGGTGCCTGTCCTTGTGTTTCCCTCCTATATCCCTATAGATTGTAAGCTTGCAGCAGGGCCCTCCTACCTCCAAGTCTGTCTGTTACCCAGTTTGTTTTATCACTATCTACTATTGTAAAGCGCAACGGAATCTGCTGCGCTATATAAGAAACTGTAAATAAATAAAGGAGAGTTTAGATAAAGGTTAAAAGGCATGATATGAAAAGTAGTGGCGTGTTCAATGGCCGCCAAATTCATAATAAGGAGATATAAGTATTATTTTTTATATACACAAACGCACATGCACACACACACACACAAACACACACACACACACACGTGTCCTCTTAGCTCCTGGAACTCACGCTCCAATTGTAAAGAAACCAATTAGTGTTGAAAACTGGTGATACAATAATTACATATAGACATTAAGCAGATGGTGTAGAATTCTTGGATGCATAATCCGGCTACTGTACATGCTAATTTACATCTTCTATCTGTCAAGATAACTGTAAATGTGTCGTACCCCTTAATCCGAAGAGGCATGTTACTGTCCCTGCACAGCCCTGTCCAGCTGATGGCCACCACCCTGTTTGTAATGCTAACGGACAGCTTATAGTAAGACGTTGGAGGGGGCTGATTTATTCGGAGCTCAGCAATTAGGAATGAATATGTGATTTGGTCAGAAATATTGTAAATGCAGCTTTCAATGCACTAAATCGACCTTTTAACTGTGAAAAAAAGTTGAAATTTTCTTGAATAAAAACAAAAGGGCCAGATTCAGTTGGCCATGCATTGTTCTACGCAAGACTGGTCCTGTCCCAGCAGAATCGGCCTAGCGCTATTGGCTGAGAAACAGGCAATTCTGTATAAAAGTGCTTCCTGTATGTTATGAGTATGACTAGTGTCTGAGTGCACTGCTGTTTTCTTCATTCATTACATAACTCCCAACATATTTAAAAAGTGAAATCAATACAGATGATGGCATGGCCTACTAACAGCGCAGTAGTGAGTAGTGACGCGAGGATCGATCTTATGCTATACATTGTATTGTTACAGAGGCCGGATTAAAGTCTGTGGTGCCCTGGATAACAAACTTGTGGGGGCCCCTATCAATACAAATGAAACAATGGTGGGTTAGAAAAATAAAGTATCATTTGACTCTTTCGGACAACCCAAGCTAACTGTCAGCCACTCCACCCTTACTCTTCTCTCCTTTTTTTTTTTACTTTTATTCTCCACCCCTTCTTTTTTCCCCTCTCTATTTGTCTTCTTACTGTATACTCTCGCTTCATATATCTGTATTGTGGTTGTAACATTCTCAATTTCTATATGTGCTATACTCAAGTACCTTAGAGGATATTCTCTCTCATAGGCCCTTATTCAGATCTGATCGCAGTACAAATTTGTTTGGAAAATGGGCAAAACCATGTGCACTGCAGGTGGGGCAGATGTAACATCTATAGAGAGTTAGATTTGGGTGAGTTATTCCGTTTCTGTGCAGGGTAAATACTGGCTGCATTATTTTTACACTGCAATTTAGATTTCAGTTTCAACACACCCCACCCAAATCTAATTCTCTCTGCGCATTTTACATCTGCCCCACATGCAGTGCACATGGTTTTGCCCATTTTGAGAACACATTTGTGCTGCGATCAGATCTGAATAAGGGCCATAAGCTGGTCATACATCTACAGAACGATTGTCGGATTGGGCTGGTTGGAACAAAAACCTGAATGACAGGTTTTGGCAGTTTTCCAGCATTTCAAAGCAAATGGTCAACTGTCATTTGCTGTCATCCATTACCAGGATTTTGTTCCAACCAGCCTAATCTGACAATCATTCTGTAGTTGTATGGCCAGCTTTAGTCTCTTATATTACTCTATACCCTTTAATATTACTTCTACCACTACTCAATGTTTATGATACATGAATCTATGCTTTTGTTGATATGTTTGTTCAACTGTATCAATAAAACTATACAAATTATAAAGTATAATTTATCAATCATCATTGTGATTGTGTTCAATTTCTTAAGAAAGAAGATATAGTATTTTTTTTAAATTCCAAAATGCAAATCACAGTTGATAAAATGTACCCTAATGTTCCAAATAATATTATTATTACCAGTTATTTATATAGCGCACACATATTCCGCAGCACTTTAAAGGGTACTTGTGTAGTTTCACGGTGGGAGTTACGTAGTTAGCGTAGCATCCCTGTCAGAATCAGCATAGTGTTCCCGCGGCCAGCGTAGTCAGCGTCCCTGTCAGAATCAGCATAGTGTTCCCACGGACAGCGTAGTCAGCGTCCCTGTCAGGGGCGGATTTAGGGATGAGGGCGCCCCTAGGCACAATAATAATTCCCCCCTCCCCCCCCCCCTGCCTAATTGTATTATTTTTATTGATTACTTATAAGCTCTCATTTGAAAACAGCCAATATAATGGATTTATTTAAAAAAAAAAAAGCCACTAACTGTGACATGTTCTTTTATTGTGAATACATATTTACTAAGTAGGACAGTTTATAGGGGCAGTATCTGCTTGTCCTATCCATTTACACTCTATTTAAGATGGAATATAGTACAGTACAGTGGATATTTTGCAGTTATTGGTACATTTTGGGCTGACAGTACCATCACAGGCATCCAAGTGCCGCCCCCAAACATGTGCTGCCCTTAATGTTGACCATTTTAACCTGCCTGGCATGATAGGTGTGAATGTGCTCCTGAAACGGGATGCAGTTAAAATCCCGGCGGTCGGGATCCTGGCGTTCAGAATCCCGACGCCGGAATCCCGACCGCCGAAATGCCCACACATTCTCCCTCCTGGGGTGTCCATGACACCCCTGGAGGGAGAATAAATTAGTGTGCCGAGCGTAGCGAGGCACCGGGCCCGCTGCGTGGCGAGCGCAGCGAGCCCGCAAGGGGGGGCGATCCACGTCCCCCCCTTGTCGGCATTTCGGCTGTCGGGATTCCGGCGTCGGGATTCTGAACGCCGGGATCCCGACTGCCGGGATTCAATACTGAATCCCCTGAAACACCCCCACTATCCACGTGTGGTTGAAGCTTAGCAATCCCCGCGAGGGGACACAGTACGTGTCCTCCCGACCTGTTCATACCCCCACTATCCACATCGGCGTGAAGTTGATTTTATAAAATGTGGCGAGCGCAGCGAGCCTGAAGTGTGGCAAGCGGACGCGGAATACACGTCAAGTAATCCGCGTCCCTCTCGCAGGGCACGCTGCGCTCGCCACACTTTATAAAATCAACTCCACGCAAACGTGGATAGTGGGGGTATGAACAGGTCAGGAGGATGTGTACCACGTCCCCTCGTGTGGCTAGCTACTCTCGCCATGCTTTGGGCTGGTGTGGATAGTGGGGGTTTGAAATGGAGGCATTTGCCAGTATGTAACATGGAGCACTGGCAAATGCGTCCTTTATTGTGCATGAGACGCACTTGTGCACTGCACCCCCCTTTGTGCACGAGACGCACGTGCTACGGAACCCCTAACCCTGTCCGTCTCCCTGCCACAAGAATTACTGAGACGCACAAGCGTCTGAGACTCTCGTGCATCTCAGACAGATGGAGCGCCTCTCCGCCGGCGCCCACATGATCGCCTCTCCGCCGGTGTCCGCCAGCGCACGGGATCTGGTAGTTACCGGCGCTGTGTGAGAGGTGCTCACTAGGCTTGCCAGGGACACCGGGGACAGAGCTGCAGCTCCCGGGGACAGTATGGTGACTACACTGCCTGGCGGGGACTCTACGCTGACTACGCAGGCAGCTGTTGGCCTACACTGACAACGTAGCGTAATGTAGCGCCGTGAAACTACACAAGTACCCTTTAGAGAGAATATTTGAACATTAACATCAGTCCCTGCCCCAGTGGAGCTTACAATCTATATTCCCTACCACATGTACACGCAAACACCGACATTCTAGGGTTAATTTTGTTGGGAGCCAATTAACCCACCTGCATATTTTTGAGACTGTGGAAGGAAACTGGAGTACGTGGAGGAAACTCACACATGTACGGGGAGAATATACAAACTCCACATAGTTAGGGCCATGGTTGGAATTTAACCCATGACTACATTGCTGTGAGGCGGTGTTGCTAACCCAGAAATTGTTTATAAATAATTCTTAACAACTGATATATCTGGCGCCACATAGCTCAGAGCCCACTGTCAGCCAGTCACGCATTGCTGGCACCGCTGAGGAAGGAGCTGAGACTGAGTGAAATGGCGCCACCTCTCCCTCAGCCTCTGGATGTCACAGAAATCCTAGCGGTGGTGACTGTGAATTCCCACGAGAGGTTGACAGTGACTTCAGCAGCACCTTGGCAGGCAGCTCTGGCAGCGGCTGTGTATGTATATTTTTTTATGTAAATTGTGCCCCCCTGTCGTCCTTCGACTGAGTTATGTAGTGTTGTACAGTAGTGCTTCTGATTGTCCACATGGTTTATGATTGGCAGCCACTTGCCCTAGATTGGCCTAGCACTTTGACCAGAAATAATTTGATTTGTTCCTGCACTACCAACCCGAGGTCCTCCTGCAAGAGCCTTGCAGCACCCCAGGATTCCTAGGCATACAGTTTGGGAACCACTGTCTTACACATTTGTAGTGCCTTTTACACATTATGCCCATAGAGTAGCATTGCCCCTTACACATTATGCATACACAGTAGCATGGCCCTTACACATTATGCCTACACAGTAGTAGAGCCCCTTACACATTATGCCCACACAGTGGTAGTGCCCCATACAGGTCATGCCCAAAACAGTAGTTCCACTTACACTTGAAGCCCACAGTGTAGTGCCCCCCCCCCCCCCCACACACACACACATATTACACTATCTATAGATATATACATATATATAGAGAGATGTGTCCCTGCTCTCACTATGCCAAGGGAAAAGTACTATTAACATAGCAGGGGGCCGATAAACAATAATGTCATTTTATTTACCAGCAAGTTATTTAAATGAAGACACAGGATGAATAATTTATTGTAATATATTAACACAATTTATTACAATAAATTATTCATCCTGTGTCTTCAAGTAAACAAGATGATGGTAAACAAGATGACATTATTGTTTATTGGTCACCTGCTCCGTTAATAGTACAATGTGCTTGGTACTGTAAGAATCATTTTTACTATTATTATTATGATAGTCGGGTGTCGTGAACTGCAATGCTCTCTGAAGTAAGTGGTGCATAGAGGAGAGTCAGTGAGTGCTATGAGATGGGCAGTAACTTTATCATTGTGTGTGCGTTTTAGGTGTCCATGTATAAACACTAAGCTAGGGATGGCCATCGTTGCCATTGACATCAATGGTTGCCAGCAATGGCAATAGTCATCAATGGTGGCAATGTATTCAGCAGCGTAACTATACCACCGCAGCCCCCGCCACCGCGCGGGGGGGGCGCTGTGCATGTGGGGGTGCCGGGGTTGCGGTGCTATAGTTACACCCCCCCCCAATCCCCCGCCGACTTACCTATCTCGATGGTCCCTGCGGCTCCGTTCTTCTGCTGAGGACCACCACAAAATGGCCGTCCCCATATAGCACACAGTTCTCTGAAACTGTCTGCTGTATGGGGGCGGCCACTTTGTGGTGGTCCTCAGCAGAAGAACGGAGCCGCCGGGACCAGCGCGATAGGTAAGGCTGCGGGGGATTGGGGGGGGGGGGGGTTGCATGGGCGGTGGGGGGCGCCCAATGGGGTGGCGGCGGGGGGCGCCCAAAACTTAGCTACGCCACTGAATGTATGGCCACCAATAGTTTTACCTATCGAGGAGCATCCATTTTCTTTGACTGATTGGCCTACGGGCCAATCAGAATCTGGAGGTGGGGCTTCACGGGAGTAGTGGGTGGAGCTATACTCTGTGTCCTGGTCCCTTGGAAAGAAAAACAAAAACTATTATGCAGTTATGCTTGCCATCGATGGAGGGAAACCATCTGGTTCTCCCCCCATCAATGGCAAAACTATTCTAAGCCAGCCCTAAACCATCGATGATTGGGAATCATCGATGATCAATGGCCATCCCTACACTAAGCTTGGTGGTAGAATTGTTGGTAAAATTATCTGCGTTGTGGAACAAGTCAAAATCTTGCCTAGGGCACCGAACTGGTTAGCGCCGGCTCTGGGCACTGGGATCGCGATGGGGGTAAAGTGCAGCATTATAACTGTGGAGACATTGTAACTTTAGGAGCATGATTAAAGTTCTAATGCGCACATGGTGCACGTGTGGGTGCAGTGTTCCCATGGGGTAAATTAGAACAATGAACGAGTCACCGAGACATTTGTAAGGGTAGGGGAGGGAGGGGGGCAAGGGGTGCAGCTGCTATGGGGCCCAGAGCTGAAGGGGGCCCATCTTTACTGTCTAAGTAATATGATACACATACATTTTTCATCATCAGTTGCTAAATAGGGGGCCCTTATTAACTTTTGCTATGGGGTCTACGAATATCTAGTTACGCCCCTGGAGGGGGGGGGTGAGCATTGGTAATGCTAGGTGATCCCCTGGGAATGCGGATGGGCAGATGCCTGCCAGGCGATTTACGTCACAGGACATCAGTGCCCGCCCCCTCTTCGGTGGGCACCGACGGAAATAAAAGTCAGTTTTCACTGACTTATTTCTGAAGGGGAGAGAAATCTTTGGTGGTTGGGGACCATCCAATGATTTCTCTCCCTTCAGCCACATGTGCGGTGATGAGTTTGCGTACGTCCCCTCGCTTGGTACTGAGGGGATTCGATGGTGGTTGGGTTGGGTAGCGTTTCAGGGCTCCCTAAGCAGCACATGACCATTGCTTATCGAGCCTTGCTGAATCAGGCACAATGGTAGTTGACAGTAATTGCCGCAGAATTGCGTCCAAGAAGCGAAGTATGTATTTACCCAGAATACGCATAGTTGTCATGGAGATTGCCCAGAACTTGGGTCTCACACTGCAGCTCCGAGCCATCTCCCCTGTGTGTATGTGTTTAGGCCGCAGAACCTTTTGCAGTCCCTAGGAGGTGCTGTCGCGCCAACTTAATAGTTTTAATGAATTAACATTCAAGTAATGAAGATGAAAGAAGTTAGCTATAGTGACGCAATGTTGGGATTGGTGACACAATCTTTATTACTTCTGTGTCACGAAGATAGTCGCTGTATCTAGGAAGTATAGCTCTAATATGCAGGGAGTTGTGATAGCATTTTGTTAAATGCTGAAATTAGGGCGGCCAATCCCGGGATCGGGATTGTCGGGATCCTGGGATTTGGCCCCAAAATCGCCGGGATTTCAATCCTGGGATTGAAGGTTCCAATTTTAGGATTTTGGGATTAGACTGCACATGCGTAGTCTAATGCCTTGCAGCGTCTGAGCACCTACTCAACCTTTTGTCCGTGTCAACCTTCAGTGGTCGAACTAGTATATGGCAACCTTGGGCACTGCAGCCCAAGCAGTTGCTTGGGGGAGCCTGCGCTGTGAGGGCACACGGTCTCTGCAGATTTCAATGGGTCTGGTCGTCTGTATGACCCCTGCTGAAAATGTCCCTCCAAAAAGGGCCGCCGTCTGACATATGCCAGAGTTCTGACTGGACAGATGGATAAAAGATGCTTCAGGGTAGCGTATATCTCTACCCGGAAGTTATATATTTATTGCCCCTGGAATATATAGATATTGCCCCTGTCAATGAGCATGTAAACCCCTGGCAATGGGCATGTAACCCCCTGGCAATGAGCATGTAACCCCCTGGCAATGAGCATGTAACCAGTGGCATATTTATAATGGGTGCAATGTGAGGCCCCTGAGTCCCAGGGGAGCCGACACCGTACACACTGCACCCATTTTTTAATACTTAACCCTCTGGAGTCCAGCGATGAAGGCATCAGCACTGCTGGAATCACATAAAAAATGGCCGTGGTGCCATTTTTTTAGAGTTCTATGCATGCGCAGTAAAGTCCTGTCCTCTATTGATCAGGTTCTACTAAACTATGCAGTGTGGTGCTGCGGCCAGGAGAGAGGAGGGCCAGAACGGAGGAGGCTGCTCATGGGCCTCCTTCTCTCTTAAAGCTCCTCTGCATGTAACCCACTGGTAACAAAGGAAAAACCACTGGCAATAAATAAGAAACCCCTGAAAATGAGCATGTATCCCCAGACAACATACAACATGCGTGTAACTCTTGTCAATGAGCATGAAGCCCCTGGCAACGAGCATTAAGGTAAAAAAAAAATGGGGGGGGGGGGGCAGAATTTTTTGGGGCATGGAGGCACAACATTTCTAATGACACAGGAGAGTCCCTTCTGTCGCCACCATACGCTGGGTCCTGGCACCTGCATAATGACGCTGACAGGTGGCAAACCCTGGCACCTAATGGGCTGATACTCTTTCTAGCGCCTACAACTAAACCCTCCCTCTGCAGTCTAGCTTTAACCATGTCCAGCTTACTTACGACAGATGTCGACTGTCTGAATTCTGGTGTCGGTATTCCGACTGCTGCCCTCCCAACATTAATGGGATCCCTCCTGCTCTAACAAAGTACTTATTAATGGCTGTTTGTAACATTACCACTGCATTCACCCTAGCGTTGGACAGTACTCTGATAATCAATGAAGGTCGACATACATTGGGTCGACAACGGATGGTCAACAGGTCTTAAGTCGACACCTGAAATAGGTCGACATGGCTAAGGTTGACAGCAGTGGCGTAACTATAAATTTTGCTCCCCCCTGCCAAAAAATTGTAGCGCCACACGATGACGTCACACGCATTACGGAGAAGCTGAAGCAGGATAGAGGAAGAGAGACCAGCAGACACTGCTGCTTCCCTTGGCTCCGACGCATCCCAGGCCGCCCCAGCACGCCCATCCACCTGCCCATCCTGTACACAGTAGCCAATAGCCAGCTCTGTGTACAGTCAATTGAATCAGTGGGGGGATGTGTCATCTCTGCCATGGCCGCACCCGCGCTGTGGCTGACTAGCCTCCGGTGATCAGCCAGTGGACAGTGGCAGGCAGCAGCATGTCGGTGTGTCGAGCGGGTGTCGGAGCCCACACAGACCCCACTGCTGCTTGCTCCCCCAAACGGCTGCTGGGGCTGCCTTACAGTAGTTACGCCACTGGTTGACAGGGTTGGAAGGTCAACACATGTTACATAGGGTTGCCTACCCTCCTGGATTGGCCAGGAGGGTCCCTGGATTCCGTCGGGCCCACCCATTCACCCTTGTTCCCCATATTAAATATCGCGATTTGCGGCTTTTCGGAGGGGGGCTAAATTGACATCATTATAGCCCCGCCCTCACCTCGGAGATCCGCAATTCCCGGTATTTGCCAGACTGGAGTGGGGCTTGATGATGACAGTCTCCTCTCCTGGCTTCTCCCGGAGAGGAGACTGTAAAAGCATACTTGCCTACTTTTGAAAACTAGTTTCAGGAAGATTATAGTTGGTAATAGAGTTTTGCAAAGTGCCCTGTTGAGGGGGCGTGTCATGCTCCTCCTAAAAGGCGTGTCTAGTTCCATATATGGAGAGATTGGGAAAAGAGATTGGGAACGTGGCACCTAGAAGTGTGGTGTGTACTGCTACATCTAAAGGGACCCTTTTAAAATGACTTATATACAAATGTAGATGAGCCCCAAAGCAGTTAGTAAGAGCTACTATACTTGGTAAAGTGCTGGGAAATGGTGCTGATGATTCAATGTAAATGTATCTATCTCTCATTCCTTTTTCCCCAAACAATGTAACAGTGTGTAATGTGGGCTAGGTGAAATGAGGGAGATTGCTAGCCTAATGAGGGAGAGAGGGAGATTGCTGCTATTTCAGGGAGTCTCCTGCAGAATGCAGGAGGGTAGGCAGCTATGTGCAAAAGTAGGCAACCCTGCAGTGCACATGGTTTTGTCCATTAGCGAGACAATTTGCTTTTGCCAGTGAACCAGAATCAGGCCCATGGTTTCCAGGGCAAGCCTCCCTGACAGGACAGGTATGCACTTATGACAACTGAGTAAATACGCAGCATATGTGGAATCCTGTTCATTTATATTTGACTGGTGTCTGGCTTCAATATTTGCATAACTCACACAAACAGCGTTCCAGCAGTGAGATATATGTATGGAACCATTCTCCATCCTCTCCTTCTAGCAGACACAAACTGGCAACAGAACGCTGCATCTGGTTTGTAAAGCAACCGCTATTTGTGCCGTGACATAAACCAAACTTGTGGGGAAAACCAATCTGCCTCCTCCAAATATATTCATCACAATAGTAACTACAGTATTCAGTGTTGACGATGACAGATGGAGAAGGGCCAAGTCACGATCATTGTTTACGTTGAAGTATTTCAAGGTATTTTGGAGATGTTTTCCAGGCAGTCACCTCCCACCCCTGCCTCCCCAACACCGATGACATAACTCCTTAAACATTCTCAGACTCCTTTTCTAATTATTATTTTGCGGTTCTGCAAATGTTAAATATCTAGACCAAAGTAATAAAATAATATATACAGTTCTAGTAACCCCGCTTGAAGCAAATGCTTCGAAAGCTCATCTGGTACCTTGTGAATGCCTCTGTGTTTGTGCAAGTGTGAGAGAGAAAGAGATGTAGTTCCACTAGCTGCCAACAGATGGCAGTGTTTCGAAGACACACAGACACTAGACATATATATATATATATATAGATGATGTACATACCCAGGGCCGGACTGGCCATCTGGCACTTCTGGCAAATGCCAGAGGGGCCGATGACCAGGTGGGCCGATTTCTTCCTGCAAGGTGGAGGCTCTGCCTCCCAATTGGCACACAGAGAGAGCCGCTGGACTTGCGGCGGGTCCGGCGGCTCTCTCTGTGCCGCTCTGAGACCCAGGAGAGAGGGGGGCATCACACGCTGCTATTCCCCTCTCTCCTGCAAACCAGGAGAGGGAGCACACTCATGCGTGGTGCATGTGTGTGCACACATACGAGTACCCAGCATGTGCACGCCCGCGACAAAGGTCACACGCATGCACAAATGGTGTTTTCTATACACCCTCACAAACTAGGTTTTTCTGCAAACAAGTCCAGTTTAAAGAAAATAGCAAAGGTTGTATAACTTTAAATGTATACTATAAGAAACAACATTTAAATGACATTCAATAATAATAATAATAATATTCTAGCATTATTCTTATGCCCCTTTCCCACTGCAGCTAAAAACGGTAAATTGCCGATTTTCAGCGCAATTTACCGTTTAAGGCTGCAGTGGGAAAGTGCCAGAGCTGAAATACCGTTTAAAGCTAAATGGTATTTCAACCCGTTTTTAAAGCAGAGTCCTACACGTTAAAATAACGTTTAAGAGGCAGTGGGAATGCCTCTTAAATGTTATTTATGGAAGCAGGGGGTGTGGAGACCTGCGCTAATGAGATACGGATTACGTGTTCCCCTAAATATGCTGGTAACAGTAAGTGTAAGTGCTTGGCTGTACAAATCTGTAACGTCAGGCAAATGAGATGAGAGGGTACTTGTAATACAAAGAAATTTATTGAGAATAAAATATAAGGGGCAGTGAAAGCACAGGGGCTCAGAAGGGGTAGGAGAAGGGGTTCACTGTTAGAGCACTCTGTGGTGGTGCTGAGAAAATTCCACAATTCCCAGGGGCGTCACAAACTGCACTTGGGTGACAGCAGGAGCAGCTCACCCAATGTTACTGGCTTGTAGATGGTAGCAGATGCCGGGGAGTATGGGACACAGAGTAAGGGGCGCGGGATACACTACACCTGGGTGGCAGCAGAGGCTGGGCACCGTGTGCAGGATGCGCTCTAGGAAGTCTCGATAACACTGGTGGTGGGAGAGAGGGAAAAATAAGTCTGAGGGAAAAAACAAGTCTGATATGCAGGTGGGATGAGTCGGTCACAGGCCGGTGGTGCGGGGGACTGGCGTCCCGTCCCCTCCGCAGTGCACCTCTAACCTGTGGTTGGTGCTGGTTCCGGTCCTCGTTCCCTCCGTGCGTACCCGCAGTCCCGCCGCAGATCAGGTCGGCGCCGTGTCCGCACGTCCTGCCGGGCTCCACGGAATTCGCACAGGACTAGACTTCCGGGATGTGGATGACGCGGATGACGCGGTATCCCTGCACCCAAGTCTAAAGTCCTGGCGTCTTCCGTGCGCTCTACTCCCGACGGGAGGAGACTGGGGTGGGTGTCTGGTGGATAATGTCCTCCAACGCGTGTCGACCTTGCGGCCTTCTTCAGGGAGATGCTGTGTAGTAGATGTGGTGGCCGGGGGTATTTTTATTGTAATCCTGGGGGCGGGTCTCTGATGTAGAGGCGGCCATATTGGTTATGGGCAAACATGCCCTCAAGTCTGTAATGGAAACCTGTCAGTTTCTGTATAGTTCCAATGGGTGTAATTGGTATCTGTCGTACCTGGGTTCGTCTACTATTATTTTGTAATAGCTCTGCTATGTTTGGGCTCAGGACAGTGTTCTAGCTTGTCTTTCTGAATGGGAATCTGAAAGCAAGATTCTACACTGTAGGAGTCTCCATATTGGTCGTGGTCACTATGCCCTTCTATGTAAGTGGAGCTGTGGTTTTACTACGTGGTACTAATTGACCTGACCTCGTTGTCTACATTAAGGCCTCTTGGTGTAAGGGTTTTAAGATTAAAAATCCATTTTAGCTCTTCTTTATTTATCATTTTAAGGTAATCTCCTCCTCTCCAGTTCTTGGTTACTAGTTTTATCCCAATTACTGTGAGGTTTTTGGGGTTACAATCATGTGTCTCTTTGAAATGTCTGGAGATGCTGTGTGTGTCTGAACCTTTTGCAATGTTCCGCATATGCTCGCCCACCCTGACCCTGAGTTTCCTGATGGTTCTTCCTATG